>NC_092370.1:71632342-71940924 GCF_030028105.1 Mobula birostris
AAGAGTAATAAACATCTTTAGGACTTATTTTCTTGTTTGTATTCCATTGTCATTTGGGGTAGCACATGGAATTAAAGCTTGCAAGGATTAAATTGGAAATCATATTCAAATAATCTTGAGGCAGAAAATCAATGGAAAACGCATTAAACTTTATAGCCTTGAATAGTATTACTTTTTATTTAAATAATACTTCTAATACTTTTATATGAATAAGATGACTAATACAGACATCTGGTCATACAGATGACCTTTATACAGACACTGCAGCCTTGCCCAAAATTATCTGTCAGACTCTTCAAGTACCCTCATTTGACAGGAGACAGTAGGTAATAAATAACTTGGTACTCCAAAAGAGAAAGAATGGGATATCCCCAAAGCTGTTCAAGTGTAGATTACTATCTTTGATATCATAACTTCTATAATCACACTGAGAATTCTAAATTGTACGCAAAACATCGCATAAACCAGTGAAACTCTTTTCGTTCCTTTCATGCTTCTTAAAAACTGTGACCCTTATCATTGTGAGAAATGTTTAATATGTTCAACACTCTCCAGTTCCCATTCCTCTTTCTCGTTAGAGAGATTATTTTGAAATAAACTTCAGGACTAAATATGAGTGAGTATTCAGATTTGACTTTAAGGTTTAAGTCCTTTGATGTGCTTCTTTTGCTCATTTACTCCATTCCCACCCTTTCCCAAGTTGGAAATAGAGCTACTTTGATTTTGAAGTATGTTCACTCATGCTTACTGTGAACTGCATATGGACCACATTTCAGAGATATCAGAACGTGAGACAAAGCAGAAGTCTCCCACACACCCACTTTATCTTTCTCCAAAAGTTTTACTTGCACTTCAGATGGAATGGTTCAGCTGAAGGTTATATGTCTATGGAACAAACAGCAAATCTATCAAAAAAGCATCGCAGAAGTTTTCTTTAACAAAATATTGGTGCTAAATTGTATAAACCACAAAAAAATGGCACTGGAATTGCAATCCAGCCAAGGTTGCAAACAGTGCACAGTTTATTTGCCAGCATAAATTAACGCTGGAATGCACAACTCAGAGCCAGTTTCCACCTCTTAAAGTGAAGTTTAATTGAAGTTGCAGCTGGTTTTGGGAGTAGCCTCTATACTTGGGGTATCAGCAAAGAAAGAGAAAAACTGGGGTATAGCATATCCACAGGGAGCTGAGGTCTTCAGCCTAATAGCCTAAAGGTTCTGGGAGCCTGAATGCAATGCCTAGGAATTTTATTGACAAATTGTGTGTGTTTGACAACTAAGCCAATAAAATGAATGTACGGTAGCCACTGGAAGTATGGGTCAATTTAAGAGTGAGGAAATGAAGCTTCAGTGAGGTGAAGCACATGTAAGAACAGATAAAATTTTTGTTCAACAGGTCCCTTGAAGTGTCTTGGCCGAAAACTCTGATGATTCAGTTTCATCCATAGATACTGCCTGATCCACTGAGCTTCTCTGGTATTTTGTGTGTGTTGATCAAGGTTTTTATTCTCATGTTGATCCATGACCTTTGACTTACTATAGACAAAATGGTAATACTCCTTCTGAAAAACGTGGGAAATCAAGGACTCTTGTAGTCTCCCTCAAGGCTTCATCAGTGGAAAGTGTACCCAGTTGCATCAACAAGATTCAAGATTAATTTATTATCAAATAATGTATAAATAATACAATCTTGAGGTTTGCTTGCTCACAGGTAGCCACAAAGTAAGAAACCTGAAATAACCCAATTCAAAAAAAAGAATAAAAATAAAAAAAAAAACACCAGCACTTGATGTGCAAGAGGAAGGGAAAAAAAATCATGCAAACAATTGCAGTGAATAAGAACAGCATTCCAAACCAAAACTGAGTTCTCAGATCTGAACCAGGAGCAGCCTGGAGTAGGCCCAAAGGCTTGCTTATCAGTTCATCATATTAGTGGGCATGGAGCACAGCAGCTGGAGCAGTCTTCATAGCCTCAGCGCCATGGAGAGTGGAGTAACCATCGCGGAGAGCGAGTGAAATGGGCTCTTGTCCTGTCTGACATCCTAGCTTTTCAGTCTACCTGGGCCAGTGCTTGAATTGACCCAGCAACGGAAGGCTCCACACCCTGGATCTCCATCTGTAGAGACAGACCAGCACAAGGAACTTGAGGTGCAGAGGGCATGTACTCAGGATGAGAGTTTTAGTGAAGTGGTTGCACCTCAGCTGTCGGCTACAGATGGATGGGCGATCACCAGGAGTATTAAGTGGAGGAGGCAGAACGTGGCCATTCTCCTCGGTAGCTGGTTTACCCCTTTGCTTACTTTGGAGAGATGACCTTTCAGAGGCCAGCACCAGTAGCTGGGTTAGTGGCAAATCTGAACAAGTTAAGGAACAGTGAATTCAGGCACCGTGGTAATGATACAAGACTCGATAGTAAGGGGGCTGTTGGACCTTTCTGTGATCACAATCAACGCTCCAGGATAGTGTGTTATCTCACTGGTACCAAGCTCAAGGATGTCTTGCAGCAGATGGAGGACATCCTGAGTGGGAAGGGTGAAGACTCAAAGGTTGTGGTCTTATGATATAGGCAGGAGCAGGGATAAGGTCCTGCAAAGGGATTTTAGAGAGCTAGAAAGTTAAAAAGCAGGACTTCCACAGCAGTGTCATCTCAAGATTTCTATCTATTATGTTTTGTAATTTCAAAACATTAAACTAATTCAAAAGATGAGACAGGAGTCTGAAAATGCAGATCTAGTTTCATGTTTACTTTGTATGGTAGCGTGAGGACATATGCAATTCAAATATTTTTACATATAACCTGTAATTAATCATTTAAGTTAACAAGACTGCTTAAGCAAGCAATATTTATACAAGATTACTCACATAGAACTAAAATATTAAAAACCCAACACTCCCATGCCACATGCTGGTCAGCTGAGAAATAGGTACATAGTACAATCCCAGATGTGACTGAGAAGCCTGTGCATACAGGAGCACTTCAGAGTTATGGATTATAGGACTCGCTTCAGTGCAGGTGGACTGAAAGGAAGGACTGCAAGAGACAGGCTAATAAACATGGTGGGACCAATGGGTTAAAATGTGTTTATTTCAATGATTGGAATATTATGGGTAAAGAGGCTGAACTCAGAGCTGGGTCAGTACATTGAGTTTACGATGTTGGTGCCATTACAGAAATCTGGTTGCATGAGGGACTGGCTGCTCAGCATTTCTAGTTTTAATTGTTTTGGATGGGATAGAGAGGGGGTTAAAAGAGGTGGAAGGGTTGTACTACTGAGAATGTCACAACAGATCCCAGAGGGTACTCAACAGCACAGGCTCAAGGTGGAAACCCAAAATAAGAAAGGTGCAATCATGATGATGGGATTATACTACATACTATGTGATGCAATCATGATGATGAGATTATACTATAGACTATGTGGTGCAATCATGATGATGAGATTATACTGTAGACTATGTGGTTCAATCATGATGATGGGATTATACTATATACTATGTGGTGCAATCATGATGATGGGACTATACTATAGACTATGTGGGCAAGTTATGGGAGAGTGCAGAAACAGCAGGGTTGTCAGAGTGGAGACAATAACATTCACAAAATTGATTGTAACTTCTTTAAATTGGGTGGCATTTCTTTGGTAGTGCCAGGAGAGGTTCCAGAAACTGTATATGGAAAGTAAAACATACAGGACCGTGATAGTGGGCATACATTTGGGAATAGTGACCACAACTCATTGTGCCTTAAGGTAATTATGAGTAAAGGTAAAACTGGATCTTGTGGGAAGGTACTAAACGGGAGGAAGGAGGTTACGACAGGAGCTAAGCAGCATTGACTGGGAGCAGCCACGGTCAGCCAAGGCCACGTCTGACACAAGAGATACGTTTAAAGAACAGCTGATCAGAGTTCATACTCAGCAGGGAGTAAGGACAAGGATGGTAAGGTAAGGGAACCTTGGATGACCTGAGGGGTGTTAAATATAGTCAGGAAGAAAAAAGGAAGCAAACATATGGAAGCTAAAATAAGATTGGGCCCTTGTAGAATATAAAGATAACAGGAAAGTGCTCAAGCAGGCAATTAGGATATCCAAAAGGGGCCATGAAATGTTCTTGGTGAGCAGCATCAAGCTGAATACTAGGACATTTTAAACTTTACTTAGAAAAATATGTAAATAAAAAGAGGGTAGATCCACTCAGGGCTACCAGGAAGAATTTGTACTTTGAGTCACAGCAAGTGGCTGAGGTACTAAATGAGATGAGTACTTGGCATTAATATTTACCAAGGAGAAGGAGGTGAGATTAAGGAGAAAGCAGTGCTGGGTCATCTGAAAACCTTAACTACAAGGGGACCAATATCCTTGCAGGGAGGTTTGTTAGTGCTTTTGGGGAGGGTTTAAACTAGATTTGCAAGGGGATGGGAATCAGAGTGCCAGAGCAGATAGTGGAGCGGGGGTGAAAATAAATGATGCTAAAAGTTCATGCAAAGTCACAAATAAAAGGGTTGTGTGTGGTGGTAGTAATCTTCTGAGGTGTGTCTATTTCAATGCAAGGAGTATTGTGGGGAAAGCAGATGAGCTGAGGGCGTGGATTGACACATGGAATTACGACATTATACCCATTAGTGAAACTTGGCTGCAGGAGGGGCAGGACTGGCAGCCTAATGTTCCAGGGTTCCGATGTTTCAGACATGATAGAGGCAGAGGAACGAAGGGTTGGAGGAGGTGGCATTGCTTGTCAGGGAAAATGTTACAGCAGTGCTCAGGCAGGACAGATTAGAGGGCTTGTCTACCGAGGCCATATGGGTAGAGCTGCGAAACAGGAAAGGTATGACCACATTAATGGGATTGTATTATAGACCACCCAATAGTGAGAACTGAAGGAGCAAATCTGCAGAGAGATAGCAGACACTGCAGGAAACATAAAGTTGTGGTAGTAGGGGATCTTAATTTTCCACATATTGATTGGGACCCCCATACTGTTAAAGGTCTAAACGGGTTAGAGTTTGTACAATGCGTTCAGGAAAGTTTTCTAAATCAACATATAGAGGTACTAACTAGAGAGGATGCAATATTAGATCTCCTATTAGGAAACGAGTTAGGACGGGTTACGGAAGTTTGTGTAGGGGAACACTTTGGTTCCAGTGATCATAACACCATTAGTTTCAACTTGATCATGGATAAAGATAGATCTGGTCCTTGGGTTGACATTCTAAACTGGAAAAAGACCAAATTTGAAGAAATGAGGAAGGATCTAAAAAGCGTGGATTGGGACAGGTTGTTCTCTGGCAAGGATGTGATTGGTAAGTGGGAGGCCTTCAAAGGAGAAATTTTGAGAGTGCAGAGTTTGTATGTTCCTGTCAGGATTAAAGGCGAAGTGAATAAGAATAAGGAACCTTGGTTCTCAAGGGATATTGGAACACTGATAAAGAAGAAGACAGTGATGTATGACATGTATAGGAAAGAGGAAGCAAATAAGGTGCTTGAGGAGTATAAAAAATGCAAAAAAATACTTAAGAAAGAAATCAGGAGGGCTAAAAGAAGACATGAGGTTGCTTTGGCAGTCAGGGTGAAGGATAATCCAAAGAGCTTCTACAGGTATATTAAGAGCAAAAGAATAGTAGGGGATAAAATTGGTCCTCTTGAAGATCAGAGTGGTTGGCTATGTATGGGACCAAAAGAAACGGGGGAGATCTTAAATGGTTTTTTTGCATCTGTATTTACTAAGGAAACTGGCATGGAGTCAATGGAAATAAGGCAAACAAGTAGTGAGGTCATGGAACCTATACAGATTGAGGGGGAGGAGGTGCTTGCTATCTTGAGGCAAATCAGAGTAGATAAATCCCCAGGACCTGACAGGGTATTCCCTTGGACCTTGAAGGAGACTAGTGTTGAAATTGCAGGGGCCCTGGCAGATATATTTAAGATGTCAGTATCTACGGGTGAGGTGCTGGAGGGTCGGAGGATAGCTCATGTTGTTCCGTTGTTTAAAAAAGGCTCTAAAAGTAATCCGGGAAATTGTAGGCCGGTAAGTTTGACGTTGGTAGTAGGTAAATTATTGGAAGGAGTACTGACAGATAGGATCTACAAGTATTTGGATAGACAGGGACTTATTAGGGGGAGTCAACATGGCTTTGTGCATGGTAGGTCATGTTTAACCAATCTATTAGAGTTTTTCGAGGAGGTTACCAGGAAAGTGGATGAAGGGAAGGCAGTGGATGTTGTCTACATGGACTTCAGTAAGGCCTTTGACAAGGTCCCGCATGGGAGGTTAGTTAGGAAAATTCAGTCGCTAGGTATATATGGAGAGGTGGTAAATTGGATTAGACATTGGCTCAATGGAAGAAGCCAGAGAGTGGTAGTGGAGGATTGCTTCTCTGAGTGGAAACCTGTAACTAGCGGTGTGCCACAGGGATCAGTGCTGGGTCCATTGTTATTTGTCATCTATATCAATGATCAGGGTGATAACGTGGTAAATTGGATCATCAAATTTGCTGATGATACAAAGATTGGAGGTGTAGTGGACAGTGAAGAAGGTTTTCAAAGCTTGCAGAGGGACTTGGACCAGCTGGAAAAATGGGCTGAAAAATGGCAGATGGAGCTTAATACAGACAAGTGTGAGGTATTGCACTTTGGAAGGACAAACCAAGGTAGAACATACAGGGTTAATGGTAAGGCACTGAGGAGTGCAGTAGAACAGAGGGATCTGGGAATACAGATACTAAATTCCCTAAAAGTGGCATCACAGGTAGATAGGGTCGTAAAGAGAGCTTTTGGTACATTGGCCTTTATTAATCAAAGTATTGAGTATAAGAGCGGGAATGTTATGATGAGGTTGTATAAGACATTGGTGAGACCGAATTTGGAGTATTGTGTGTAGTTTTGGTCACCAAATTACAGGAAGGATATTAATAAGGTTGAAAGAGTGCAGAGAAGGTTTACAAGGATGTTGCTGGGATTTGAGAAACTGAGTTACAAAGAAAGGTTGAATAGGTTAGGACTTTATTCCCTGGAGTGTAGAAGAATGAGGGGAGATTTGATAGAGGTATATAAAATTATGATGGGTATAGATAGAGTGAATGCAAGCAGGCTTTTTCCACTGAGGCAAGGGGAGAAAAAAAAAACCAGAGGACATGGGTTAAGGGTGAAGGGGAAAATTTTAAAAGGAACATTAGCGGGGGCTTCTTCACACAGAGAGTAGTGGGAGTGTGGAATGAGCTGCCAGATGAAGTGGTAACTCACTTTTAACATTTAAGAAAAACTTGGACAGGTACATGGATGGGAGGTGTATGGAGAGATATGGTCCAGGTGCAGGTCAGTGGGACTAGGCAGAAAAGTGGTTCGGCACAGCCAAGAAGGGCCAAAAGGCCTGTTTCTGTGCTGTAATGTTTTATGGTTCTATGGTTCAATCAAGTGGATAAGTCCCAAGCCTGTAGACATATATCTCAGCATATTGACAGAAGCAAATGTGGAGATTGCTGAGGCTTTGACAAAAATCTTTATGTCCTCACTACCAAGAGGCAAGGATCCAGAGGACTGCAGAGGGGGAAATTGTGTGTCTTTGTTCAGGAAAATGGAGATAATGCAGGTAGCTATAGGCCAGTGAACCTCACGTCAGTAGAAAGGAAGCTTTACCAGAGGATACTAAGGGACAGGACTTATGCACAGTTGGAATGGCATGCCCTGCTTAGGGATAGTCAGCATGGCTTTGCACAGGGCATGCCAGGCTTACAAGTTTCAATGAGTTTTTTTGCGGAGGTGACAAAGGACCTTGATGAGGGTAAGGCAGTGGATGTTACCGACGTGGACCTTAGTTAGGAACTTGATAAGGTCCCTCAGAGTAAGCAGGTTCAGTAGGTAGAAATGCATGGGATTCAGGGTAAATTGCAAGAACGAGCTTGCCTATAAAAGACAGAGAGGAGTGCTGGAAGGCTGGTAGTTGGCCTGGAGATTGATGACCAGTGGATCTGCGCTGAGTCCTCTGTTGTTTGTGATATACTGCATATCAATTATTTAGATGAAAATGTAGATAGTAAAGTATGCAGATGGCACCAAGATTATTAAAGTTGTGGACAGTGTAAAGGATTATCAAAGCATACTGTTGGCTGTCCTTAATATCTATCCCTAAGAATCCCTTTCGATAATTTTCCTGACACTGACATGCTGACATGAGATTCACCAGTCTATAGCTTCCTAGGTTATCCCTGCCTCCCTTCTTAAATAATGGAACAACATTAGCTACCTGCCAGTTCTCCATGATCTTGCCTGTGACTAGAGAGGACACAAATATGTTATATTATATTATATTAAAATCCATGTAAGTGAGCTATTTCTGTATTTATATTTATTGTGGATGTTTTATTGTTATTATTATTATTATTATTATTGTGTTCTTTGTCTTTGGTGTTTTCTGAATCTGCATCAGATGTGGAGTAACAATTATTTTCTTCTTCTTGCACTTGTGTACGGGAAATGACATTAAACAATCTTGAATCTTGAACTAGATTAACTAGATTAGATTATTTTAGATTAGTTTATTTTTATTTGTCAGGTGCATATTGAAACATCAAAACCAACAGTGAAACGTGTTGTTTGCATCAATGGCCAACACAGTCTGAGGATGTACTGGTGCAGCCTGCTAGCGTAGCCATGCTTCCAGCACCAGCATAGCAAGCTGAAAACTTACTAACCCTAACTAATCCATACGTCTATGGAATGTGGGAGGAACCCAGAGCACCCAGAGGAAACACTCGCTGTCAGATGCTGGAATTGAACCCTGAAGACTGATCACTGGCACTGCAAAATGTTGCGCTAACCGTTATGCTTTACCTTGGACAAGGCCCCAGCGATCTCATCTCTTGCCTCTCGCAATAACCTGGGAAATATTCCATCAGGCCTGAGAACTTAACCACCTCAATGTTCCTTAACTGCCCCAACACTACTTCCTTCTTCTTCATGCTGAAATGCCCTCTTCACATTGATCTCACTATCGTCCATATCCTTTGCCTTGGTAAACATTGTTGTAAATTACTCACTTAGGATCTCAAGCTCATCTCCCACCTCCAACCACTGATTCCCTTCTTTGACCTTGAGCGGTGCTACCACTCCCTAGTTATCCTCTTGCTCTTGATGTATGTACAAAAAGCCTTAGAATTCTCTATAATCTTAATTACTAAGTTCTTTTGATGACCCATCCTAGCTTTCTTAATTCCTTTCTTGAACCCTGAATCTCCAGGTTGTATATAATGTCGTATATGTACTTTGATAATAAATTTATTTTAAGCTTTTGAACTTTGAACTTTTTTGGCTCCAAAGGATCTTTGATCTTAACTTCCTAAACCTTACATGCGTTTCCTTTTCTTCCTTGACTAAATTTACCACTTCTCTCGACATCCAAGGTTCTCTGACTTTGCCATTCTTTTTCTTTCTTCTGACTGGAACATATCTGTCCTGTACTCTGTGCAGTTGTTGTTTAAACAGCCTCCCCATGTCAGATTTGGACTTGTTCAAAAACAGCTGTTCCCAATTTAACCTCCCTGGCCCCTGCCTAATTCTCTTGGAATTTGCCCTTCTCCTCTCCTACAAGATCCAGTCTTAACTTATTTATCATAACATGTAAGAAGTTGTGGTCATTGTTACCTAACTGTTCTGCTGATAGGTCAGTCACCTGGCCATGCACATTATCTAACACCAGATACAATATGGCTCCTTCTCTTGTTGGACTATCTACATGTTGATTTAAGAAACCCTTCAGTATACACATAACAAATTGTGTTCCATCAAAACCTCTTACACTAAAGAGGTTCCAGTCTCTATTAGGGAGGTTGAAGTCACCCTATTACAACAACCCTTAACTTTACACCCTCTCCCTAATCTGCCTGCATACCTGTTGCTCAATGTCCCAATTGTAGTATAAACCCAGTGGAGTGATTGCACCTTTATTCATTTTGAGTTCTACCCACAGAGACTCAGTGAATGAGCCTCCATTATGTCCTCTCTGAGAGCAGCTGTAATATTGTCCCTGATTATTAGCATCACCAATTTTAACCCTTTCTTTTTCTAAAACACTGAAACCTAGAACTCGAAGCATCCATTTCTGTAACTCTCTGAAACCAAGTCTCTGTTGTGACTACTGCTCTTCAACACATCTGTCCCATTGTGTACATTACTTCGCTCTTGCCTACTTTTACTGGTCATGACATCTTCCTTCCTCTCAATTTGTCCACATTCTGACATGGTGCTCAGGCTCCCATCCTCCTGCCAGGGTAGCTTAAACCCCAAGGTAGCGCTAACAAACCTTCTGACCAGGATATTAGTTCCCCTCCAATAAAGGTGCAAATTGTGCCACTTATACACATTATCCTTAACCCAGAAAACTTTACAATGATCCACGAATCTGAAACTCTGACCACTGCAGCAGTTCCTTAGCTAACATCCATCTGTTCTAGTTTTCTATTCTGTCCTGAGTAGGATGTTGGACCAGAGATAACTATATTTAAGTTTGTACTCTTCAGCCTCTTGCCTAACTCCCCGTTTTCTGCGTAGACTCTCTCTACCTTTCCGCCTATGCCATTGGTACCAACGTTAACCAAGACCTCACTTTCACCGTTGAGAATATTCTGCACCTACTCTGAAACATACTGAATCCTGTCACCCAGGAGACACACACTATCCTGAAGCCCCATTCATGGTCACTGAATCTTCTGTCTCTTTCTCTAACAATTGAGTCTTCTGTTATTATTACTCCATCTGACTATACTCTTCCTAGCTGAGCCTCAGAGCTAATTACAGTAGCACTGACCTAGCTCCCTCTGCTGTGCCCTGATTGGGCTTCCCCCCAGTAGTAATTGGTGCTATTTTTCACTAGAGCATTAAGTGTATCTGAATATCAGCAGTTCCACCTTGTGTGTTTATACCCATGAGAACAATAAACTTAAAACTCCTCCAGGCCAATAACTTCAGCAATGAGACCCCTAATTAGTCAGCTATGTTGAGTAGGCAACTCCACAGGCCCTACACCAGGCCTGAGCTGACACATTAATCTAAGGTCAGTCTTCGGAAGAGACTACAAGGCAAACAGAGGAGAAAAATCAAGTGTGTGGTCATAGATTTCTTGAAAAACATCAACATCATCACTAACTTTTGGGAATCTCTAGTCATGATTGCTTCAAATGCTTCAAGCATCATCAGGGACTGTATTGTCAATCTCAGTGTCATTCATCAGGAGCACACAGCAGTTCTGTAGTAAAAGGGAATGAAGCACACCACCTCACAAGATGGTGCAGTCCCTTCTGCTGCAGTGGGTAATTTCTTTGTGTTATCATTTTGGAAGACCTGCCTTGGCCCAGCACGTAAATGCAATTATGAAGAAAGCACAACAGTGTCTCTATTTTCTTAAGAGTTTGTGAAGATTTGGCATAGCACCTAAATCTTTGACAAACTTCTACAGATGTGTGGTGGGGAGTAACTTCACTGGTTGCATCACAGCCTGGTATGGAAACACTAATGCCCCTAAATTGAAAATCCTGCATAAAGTAGTGGACAAAGCCCAATCCATCATGGGTAAAACCCTCCCCAACTTTGAGCACATCCACCCAGAGCTCTGTTGCAAGAAAACAGCATCCATCATCAGGGACCCCCACCACCCAGAACATACTCTCTTCTTGCTGCTACCATTTGGAAGAAGATACAGGAACCTTAGTCTCAGGACTGACACCACCAGGTCCAGGAACAATTAATGCCCCACAACCATCAGGCTCTTGAACCAAAGGGGATAACTTCACTCAACTTCAATTGTTCATTTGCTGAAGAGATCCCGCAGCCTATGCACTCACTTTCAAGAACTCTTCATCTCATGTTCTCGATATTTATTGCTTATTTGTTTATTATTATTTCTTTTTTTCGAATTTACATAGTTTACTGTCTTTTACGCATTGGTTATTTGTCCGTCAGTTGGGTGTGGTCTTTCATTGATTCTCTCATGGTTCCTGACTGAGTATGCCCTCAGGAAAACAAACCTTAGGGTTCTATGTGGTGACACATATGTACTTCAGTTATAAATTTACTTTGTACTTTGTAGTTCCCACTTTGGCCTCGTCTGCCAACAAAACTGATGTGTAAGTACATCATACTTGGTTCTGAGAAGCTGTAAAAGAAGGAAAATGGGAGAGTGTTCATTTGGGTCCATTCCATATATCAGAATTCATTGATATTGGAAGGAGATGTTGCTAGTACCTTATTTGAGAATAAGCATATGATACAGTGAAGCTGAAGAGATCACCCGTTGTCCTTTGTACGTACAATGGGGATAGGAGCAAAGTGAAAGGTATGTACAAAGTGTGAGTTAACAATGGTAAATGTGAACAATTAAGTTGGAATTGCTAGTAAATATAAAGTAAGACCAGTAGAGAGAATGAAGGACCTGTATCAGCTATGCTTGGTGAGTACCAGAGGGATTTCTTGGTACACATGGCTGCATTCAAAATATTGAAACCAAGATCCATCTAAAAAGAATGCTCCAACTCAGTTTTCCACAGCATGACCTGTGAGTTAGTGTCAAAAGAAAAGCTTGACTTATAGTTGATGAAACTACAGAAGGAGATGCCATTCAACTGTTTTTACCTGATAGGTTGCCCTGATTGTTTCTGTAGTGAAGATAGATGGGACTATTAGGATTTGTAGTGACAAGGTGATCAATAAAGAAAAAGGTAAATTGATATCCCCGTCTTTCTGATTGATGATTTGTTTTCTCAGTCAGGAGTAAGGCAATCTTCAAAACCCTCAACATATCACGCAGTTACAAGTCAGAGAAAGGGTGAGAGGAGTACTCAATAATGAATGTCCACCTTAGACTGTTCCAAAGTAATAGACTACCATCTGGGATAGCAGGAGTTCCGAACATTCCACAGAGAACAATAGATAACGTGATCCAAGGTCTGCCGGGAATCCAAGGTGCCATGTATTGTAACTCCAAAATAAATCAAAAGGAAAACACGGGAGCCAGGAATTATGTGCCTACTTTGTTTTTACTTTCATGAGGAATGTACTTATGACTTGGTGGTGTAATGACGTATGCCATTCATGTACTTTTACATATAACCTGCAATGAATTATTTAAACAAACATTAATGCTTAAACAATATATTTACAATATTACTCAAATATTACTGATATATTAAAATATCATACTCGCCCTGTTTAGCTAAAAAAACAATTCAATATAGAATGTATCTCAACTATATACACAGCATTCCAAAAAAATACAACTAATATATAGACATCTATAGGTTAGTAAATTTTAATTTGTCCCATTCACGTCTAAAGATTTAATCGCTGTAGATTTACTCTTGTGGGATAATGTCTTTCTTGACAAGGGGAGGTCGCTCTACTTGGCAAGTGAGACCTATGGTTGTGAAAACAATCTCAGGTCTGGGGCCTTCTCCGTGGTAGTTGCAGGAGTTGAGTCAGGGACTGCAGGAATTGGTTCTGACAATTCTAGATATCTTGCTGTGGGATGTGTTGGCATCCCAAACAGTGCTTGGCAAGCTGTTCAATCTGCTGATCTGTCCTAAGCCACCAGACAAAGCTTCGAGCCAATGCTTTCATTTTGACCATGCTTAAATGAAAGGGATATAGTTCCTCCAACACTAGCTCTCAGCTTGAATGGTAGAACAACTCTCAATCCCCAGGCAACGTGATACACGTCAAGGGTAAGTCCATTCCTGTGCTATTAAAATGAGGATTTGTGGTGCACATTCCAAACATTTTAAGTGGCCATGTAGAGCAGGGACAGTGTGAGGTCTTTTTCCGCTTTCCCTTTGGATCATCTCTGCCGTGATAGGGAAACTTTTGATTTCCATGAGGGAGAATACATCAAGATGAATGTCTTCTTTTGTAAATTTCTCCAAGGGTCAATGGGACAATCCAACAGCATTTCCATGATGAATTGTCTTCTTGAATTCAAATTTGTAATGACTTCCTCCAAGAAACAGGGTCCATCGCTGCTGTTAGTGGAACATCCTTCTGTGGATTGAAAATAGACACCAATGGTTGATGATCAATAATGATTGTAAACTCTCTCCCACACAAGTACTAGCTGAAAAGTTTTACTCCCCAAACAAGACTGAAGGCCTCTCTGTCAATCCGCGTGCAATCTTTCTCTGCAGCGGTAAGGGAATGTGATGGTGATCTTATAAACACCACAGATCCTGAGAGATCTATTCTTCTTGGCTACCGGGATGATTGGCATTGCCCATGGGCCTCACTCATCCTGAGCAAGAATTCATTCAGCCTCCGTGCAATCTAGCTCACTGGCTTCTTTATCACAGATGGTATAAGGAACTGGATCGGCTTTGTAAAATTTGGTTTTGGCACCTTCATTTAACATTATTTTCCTGCACTGAGTTAGATGGCTGGCTGAAATCTGTGGACAGGTCTGGCCTACCTGGGAAGTTTAAAGCCTAGGTGTATCAGCATGGCATTCTTCTCAGAATCCTGTGGCACCTCCTCGTCCATGCAGTTCCGATCTCGACAGTCGAAACTTTAGAGAGGAGGGTTAGCAACCACCTCAGGAGATGGCTGGGGCTGCCAAAGAGCCTGAGCAGCATCGAACTCTATGGACACCACAACAAACTGCAACTGCCCTTCAAATCCTTGGAGGAAGAATTCAAAGTGACAAGAGCCAGAGAAGTGCTACAGTATAGGGATTCAAGTGACCCGAAGGTGGCTAGAGCAGGGATCCAAGTGAGGACTGGCAGGAAGTGGATGGCAGAGGAAGCTGTTCAGGAGGCAGAGGCGAGGCTGCGTCACAGGAGGCTGGTGGGAGTGGTCACACGAGGCCGAGCTGGGCTAGGATCCTTTCCAACTCCCCAAATGGACACCAGAGGGAAGGAAAGGCGTTGTTTAGTTCAGGAGGAGGTGAGAGCAGTAGTGGAGGAGATGAGAGCCTGCAAGGCGGTGGGAATGAAGCAACAGGGAGCTTGGACAAGATGGGAGAATGCGGTTGAGAGGAAAGTGACCTGGGCTGATCTTTGGAAAGTCGAACCATACCGCATCCAACTTCTCATCCAGGCAGTGTACGATGTGCTTCCAAGCCCATCAAACCTGCACACATGGGGCAAGGCAGAGTCATCTGCGTGCCCACTGTGCTCCAAGCGAGGAACCCTGGAGCACGTCCTCAGCAGCTGTGCAAGGGCACTTGGTGAGGGACGGTACAGGTGGAGGCATGATCAGATTCTGAAGACCATCGCTGAAGCCGTCAGCGCAGGAGTTGAGTGGGCGAAGCGGTCCCGACCCTCCAAGCAGACCATTGCCTTTGTCAGAGCTGGGGAGCAGCCAATACCTGCCAAAAGAACATCTGCAGGCATTCTGCAAGGGACTGGCAGCTGTTGGTGGACCTCGAAGGGCAGCTGAAGTTCCCCAACCATATCGCAGCCACCACCCTGCGACCAGACATTGTCCTAGTTTCTGAGTCTACTAAGTAAGTGTTGCTGCTGGAGCTGACAGTCCCAGGGGAAGATAGCTTAGAAGAGGCCTTTGAAAGGAAGCTCTCCAAGTACGCAGGACTGGTCAGCAGGCTGGATGGAGAGCGAGATGTCTCCCAGCGGAGGTTGGTTGTAGGGGATTCGTAGCCCATTCTTTAGTTAGAGCCTTCAGCATTTTGGGCATCGAGGGAGAGAGGAAGAGGAGAGCCATCCGCAGTACCACCGATGCGGCAGAGAGGGCCTCAAGATGGCTGTGGCTCAAAAGAGGGGAGCCATGGAGTCATAAATAGCTAGCCATCTGGACACAAGCTGGGGTCTGATCAGCCCCGGCTGGGTCACCTGGAGGAGGTTGTATGATGTTGAAAGACCCGAAACACCCGATGATTCCAGGAACATCACTGAAGATGTGTCCAGAAGCATCAATAGATGTATGTACACAGCTTACCCTTAATATGTTTGAGTTTTCCAATGCCATCCTTGACCACTGCTTTGGTATCATTCTGTACCTTTCTTAATTAGTTTACATTGATTCTACCGCAGGGGATGTGGATGGATCTCCAATCAAGTTGTAATTGTCTCAGCCAATTATGGCCCCACAATGCTGGCCCTCCTGTTTTTACCACACACAAGCAGAATGTGGCTTGTTGGTTGTTGTATTTACCTGTTCCAATGTTTTTCCAACAAGTTATCTTTTCTCCAGTATAAGTTCTTAGTTAGCTATCTGCAGGCTTCACCTCAGTATCTTTGAAATGTTGTTCAATCTCATTTTCTGTAATGACTGAAACAGCTGATCTAGTGTCCAATTCCATTTTATTTAATTTGCCATTCACTTCTGGTGTAAACCATATTGCTTGCCTCTTGCTAGTTTTCACATTGTCAAACTCAAGGCTACCCAGTTCTGTGTCACTCTCATTATTATCAGATTTTTCAACAACAGCATGTAGATCAGTGCTCTTTTTGAAACTGCAGCTTGACTTTTTAGCTTTTTTCTCTTCTCACTGCAGTCCATTTATTTTTGTCTGTCTGGCATGCATCTTTGTATGTATCCTACTTTGTTGCATTTTCTAAAGTTTCTCATTTAGATCTACATTGGTCTGGTGTATGTGAGTCCCTGTTAGAATGATAACACAACTTGTTCAGCCAGGCTGATTTCTGTTTAGATGTTGTAATTTTGTTCACGTTCACTTTCATTCCTGACTGCAAGTTAATTGCATCTCTGGCTGCAGATTCTATTGATACTGTGATTTGATCTGCTCTTTTAAACGTGAATTGTGCCTCAGTTACAAGCCCTTATTGAATGCTTTCTTATAAGATGCCATGAACTAAACAATCTCTCGTGGACATTATTAAGCCTATCACTTAGACTTCTTCAAGTCAGCCACATACACTAAAATGGATTCCTCTTCCTTTTGATTCTGCTTATGAAACCTAAAACATTCTGCAATCAACATTCATAATATCAGCCAAATTCGGCTGATTTGGTTGGAGCAATAAAATATCTAAGCAAACTGTATGCTTTCCCACCTAATGCATTCAGTAAAACTGGCACTTGTTTCTCATAAGCTAGTCCGTTTCCTTTAAAATATTGCTGAATTTTTTCCGTATACATAAACCAGTTAACTGCTGTGTGATTGAACATGTCTATCTTTCCAATGTAGCCAGCCATCTCTGGTTTTTACAAAAAAATATTATTATTACTATCTCCTCACTGTTTTTCAACCCATGAATTTCATCCAGCCTTTTTTTAACAACCATCTTTCCCTCCCCCCTTCAGAAGAAAAAAAGCGCTATGCTTTTTTTTAACTTGAATGTTTCTTTCTCTGCTTTTGAAGAAAAAACATGCTTGAACATTTTTTACTTGAACATCTTGCTGTGCTTCAACGGGTAGATTTTCATCCGAGGTTCATTTTAAAACATACTCATCACCACCATTATGTTTTGTACTTCCAAAACATAAAACTAATCAAAAGAAAAACATGGGGCTAGGAGTTGCATGTTTGTTTCATTTTTACATTTCTGAGACTTGCCTTTCACATACTTTTGACATATGCCTTTCACGTACTTTTACATATAGCCCATAATGAATTATGTAAACAACGAAGAATGCTTAATCAAACAATATATTTACAATATTACTCAAATGTTACTGAAATATTAAATAGACAACAATAGGTCATCTAGTTGACTGCTTGGTGTTTAGAAATTAGAAAAGGGACATACAAAAAGTCAGTAAGTTGTACATGCCGACCTTCACTAATCCGGCACCATTGAGACCTGAGGACTGCCGGATTAGTGAAAATGCCGAATTACAGAAGGATCCCATTAAGCATAATCAGTGCCGGATTATCGAAGGAACCGGATTACAGGTGGTCGGATTAGTGAAGGTCGACCAGTATTTTGTTGATTTCTAGAATTAGAAATGTAATCAAGGAAAAGCTTGGTGTGCCTTTAAGGTATAATCTGTTCTGGTTATGAGATGAATGCTGAAGGACTCATTCAAGACAAATTAGTAGTGCCAGATGCATTTAATCTGATCTATAACGTTGAGGGCTAGTTTTGTGATACTCAGCCAGTATCAATTGTTCCTGCCTACCATCTTTAAGTACCGCGTGAGGTCCACTTCATGATTTACTGTACTACAAAGAGAGATGAAATTAAGGAAAATCCCATGAGGTCCTATAGCTATATTAAAAAGCTGGCTAGGGAGAGGGTAAGTCTGCTCAAGGATCAGCAGGGCCACCGGTGTCTTGAGCCACAGGAAATGGATAATTTTAATGAATATTGCTCCTTAGTGTTTACTGAGGAGAAAATCATTGTTGTTCAAGAATTAAGGGAAACTAGTGGAAATGCTTTGGAGAAAATCCATGATACCAAGGCGAAGATATTTGCACATAAGGTGGATAAATCCCCAGGGCCTGACTGAATGCATCCTTGACTTTGTTGGAGGCTAGGGAGAAAATTGCAGAGGCCCTTGTCAAAATATTTGCTTCATCATTAGTTACCAGTGAAGTTCCCAAAGAACGGAAAGAGGATAAATTGTTCTATAGTTTGAAAAGGATAGTTAGAGCAAGCCAGGGAACTGTAGCTCGGTCAGCTGATATGAGTAGTGGGGATGTTACTGGAGGTAATTCTGAGGGGCAGGACCTACCAGCATTTAACCATAAGACCATAAGACATAGGAGCAGAATTAGGCCATTTGGCCCATCGGTTCTGTTCCGCTATTCAATCATGGCTGAACCTTTTTTCTCCCCTCCTCTGCCCCACTCCCTGTAACCTTTGATGCCATGGCCAATCAAGATCCTGTCAAGCTCTGCCTGAAATACACTCAAAATGATCTGGCCTCCATAGCTGAATGTGGTAACAAATTCCACAAATTCATCATCCTCTGACTGAACAAATTTCTCCATATTTCTGTTTTAAATGGACGTCCCTCTATCCTGAGGCTGTGCCCTCTTGCCCTAGGCTCCCCCACCATAGGAAACACCCTTTCCACATCTACCCTGTCTAGGCCTTTCAATATTCAAAATGATTCAATGAGATCCTTCCCCCCACATCCTTCTAAATTCCAAAGAATACAGAGCCATCAGACGTTCCTCATATGATAAACCTTTCTCTCCTGGAATCATTCTTGTGAGCCTACTCTGAAACTTCTCCAATGCCAGCACATCTTTTCTTAGATAAGAAGCCCAAAACTGTTCACAATACTTAAAGTGAGGCCTCACCAGTGCCTTATAAAGCCTCAGCATCACATTCCTGCTCTTGTTTTCTGGACCTCTAGAATGATTATCACTGACTGAACTGCAGTTAACCTTTAGGGTGTTCTACACAATGACTCCCAAGTCCCTTTGTTTCTCAGATTTTTGGCTTTTTTCCCCATTTAGAAAATAGACTGCACATTCATTTCTTCTGCCAAAGTACATGACCATGCATTTTCCAACACTGTATTTGATTCACCACTTTCTTACCCATTCTACTAATCTGTCTAAGTCCTTTACAGCCTTCCTGTTTCCTCAACACTACCTGCCCCTCCACCAATCTTCGTATCATCTGGAAACTTGGCAACAAAGCCATTTACTCCATCAGCTAAATCATTGATATGCAGCATAAAAGAAGCAGTCCCAACACCAACCCCTGCAGAAAACCACTAGTCACTGGCAGCTAACCAGAGAAGGACTCTTTTATTCCCACATTGGTGTGGACAGAGTCTGATTAGGAATAATTAGCAGGCTTTGTGCATAGGAAACTGTGACTTATCAAACCTTTGGAGCTTTTTGGGAAGGTAATCAAAAAGGTAGATGAAATTAGAGCAGTGGAGGTTTTCTTGTTGGACATTAGCAAGCCTTGGACAAGGTTCCACATGGTAGGCTAGTCTGCAAGGTTAGGTTCCATGGAATCCACAGAAAGCTAGTTTGGTGGGTTCAAAATTGTCTCAGAGATGGAAAGCAGAGAGTAGTGGCTGAAGGTTATTTCTCACAGTGGAAGCTGGTGACTAGTGGTGTGCCACAGGAACGAGTATTGGGACTCCTGTTATTCGTCATTTATATAAATGATTTAGATTCAAAAGTATAAGTATATGACATGTAATTAAGAGGTGTTGTTGATAGTGAAAAGGTTTATTTTGGGTTATAGGTGGACCTGGATCAGTTAGGGAAGTGGGCTGAGGACTAGCAAATAGATTTCAATATGAACAGGTATAGGGTGATGCACACTGGAAAGTCAAACCTGCGACAGACTTATACCATGAATGGTAGTGCACTAGGAACTGTAATGGAAGAGAGAAAATTGGGAATGAAAGTGCGTTATTCATTAAAAAAGACGTCATGGACAGGGTGGTGAAAACAATGTTAAGCACAGTGGCCTTCATCAGTCAGGAAACCGAGTAGAGGAATTGGGACAATATGTTGCCAATGTATAAGCTCGTGAGGTTCCACTTGGAGCACTGTGTACAGTTTTGGTCGCATTAGTATAGGAAAGATACGATTAAACTGGAAAGAGTGCGTGAAAGAATTACGAGGATGTTGCCAGAACCAGAGGGCCTGAGTTATAGGGAGAGGTTGGCCAGGCTACGAAGTCCAAAGCTGTGGGGGGGGGAGGGGACATAGATTTAGGAACGAGAGCGGAAAAATTTAAAAGGGAACTGAGTGGCAAATTTCTCATGCAGGAGGTGTTGAGTATATGGAACAAACTGCCAAAGAAGTGGTTGAGGCAGGTACAACAGTATAATTTAAAAACACTGGACAGGTACACGGAGTGGGACATAGGCCGAACGCAGAAAGTGACTGTGTGGACACTGTGATAAGCATGGATTTTTTGGGCTAAAGTACCCGTATTTGTGCTGTATTTCTGCATGGTGCCATGACTCAAGGCAAGGTGGAGATGTTCAAAGATGCAAGAAGCTGTCTAAGTAAGTCTTGCTGAATTCATATATCCTTATTCATTACACCCCATCAAAGCTGTTGCTGCAGTCCCAGTGTAGTTCTAACAGACGCTGTCGCGAATACAGATAAATGATCATTTGGTTTTCTATTAAGGTTTATTTCCAAATTAGAGCAATGAAACTCACAACTGGACAAAAAAGATTTGACTATAGAGTGCCCAAATTCCACAAGTATCTGGATAGCTGAAATTCTGGTTATTCTGGCTGATGTTGATCTTGATGATGGTTCAGGTGATAAAACACTGAGCAAATCGCCTGCTGCACCATACATCAAAATTGTCCACTCAAGCAGATTCACATTTTCCTGAAGGAGAAGATTCCCCATCTTCTTCTGAAACGGATGTAGTGAAGAAAGTCACATCTCAAAATGAGATAATATAATCAGTGCTCCATCACTTGCAATGAGCAAGAAAATTGCCAGTTTGAATTTTAAAGAAAAGAATGAATTTGTTCAGTCATCATAAAGTAAACTAAAGGAGGTTCAGAGGAATTTATCTGCCGTCTCCTGCTTATCAATGAAAATGCAATTTTGAATGAGTCCTACAACATCAGTGCATTCTTGAAGTAGAATACAGCTGTTAATCTAAATGAAGGTTCAGAATGTATGACAGACCAAGAAAATGATCCTTAATAATCATTACATTCCACAATGTGTGTGAGTCACTAGGAATATATTTGGTATACCCATATGTGTTATTGTTCAAATCTATTTTCCCCTTATTGGTCTGTTTGGCTGAACTGGAACAAGTATGAGCAATGTACTGGTGGCTGTTTTCTCTTTCACCTTTCTGACAGTTTCGTTGAGTAATTCCAGTCAGGTTTAGAGATGAGGTGTTATTGCTAATAGCTTTAGTGTCCAGACAGTTTAATGGGAGCTTATCTTCCACTTACTGAAGAATTTTATAAAAGTTTTGAATTTTTTCTGATCCAACTGCAGCTGAAAATTAATTTACAGCTACATGTCCAAAGCATGTGCTCAAATACAGCCATTGAATGATGAAGTGAACAAGAAATTACTGCTCATAACAAATGGCGTAGTGGTGTATTAGATCATTCTAGATCCACAAAGGAGTATTACTGAGGTTTGTCAGGCAGCTGTCATGGTGTGTACGGTACTTTACAACCTGCAAGTCAAAAATATCAGTTGTAGCAATTGCAGTAGAGTGGCACATCTAGAAGGTCTTACAGTTCCCCAGCAACCTGGCTGTAAACTTCATCGCCAATACTGTCTGTGTGCAGCTTGCACATGCTCCCTGAACTGCATGGATTTCTTCTAGATGCTCTGGTTTCCTTCCTAATCTAGAGGTGCAGGTTCAAGTTCATAAGTTAATTGACAACTGTAAGTCACCCTTATTGCAAGTACCTGGTATAACGTTGGAAATAGGGGCTGAATAGATTACAGGGGAAATTAGTTGTGTTGAGGGTGGGGAGGTGGCATGAGGTAGTTCTGTCAGCTGCTAAACTGAATGGTTGAATGGTCTCCTTCTATGAATGCTGGAAATCATATGGAGGTCAGTTGGGAAATAAAATCAACAGAAATAATCTATGATCCACTACCACTGGTATATTGCTGATGCAGGGCCACCAGGAAGAGAAAACTTTTAGGTGTTTGGTCATTCTGAACTACTAATAAAGTACTTTGAGAGTGCACAGGCTAATTCACATGAGGCACAAAAATAATGTGCATTTTAATTGAAGGTTCAAAACAGCCTACCTCTAGATGCATTCCTACAGCCCAGGGAGCAATTAGTCACCTGAAACAATCCTGAAAGTGGCAATGGCCCAAGGGAACAATTGTTGTTCACAAACCATATTAGATATACAATACGGAGAAAATAGATTGAAACAATAAAACACCAAGGCACATTCTGTAGGATAGTTTTCTATAGAAAAGCTGACACTGTGGAATGGCATGTGATTTAATTTAGCAGTGTTAAGGCTTTTAGAACATTAGTTGGGTGAAGAACTGCAAATGCTAGAAATTTGAAACAAAAACAGAAAATGCTAAAGCAGTCAGCAGATCAAATAGCATTTGTAAGGGGAGAAATGGAGTCAATATTTCAGGCTGATAATCCTTCATCAGAACTGGAAAAGGAGAAAAAAAACAAGATGCTTTAAGTTGAGAGAGGGGAAACATGAAGAGAACAGAGGAAATATCTGTGGTGTGTGCATTCAAGGTGACAAATTGCTATAAAAGCTGCCAGTTATGTACATATATAGATAAAAAGCTCAAATTAAAAGATACATACTGCAACTTGTCTAGAAAGAACAGTTAATGTTAATTCTTCACCATAGTTCCCTCTAAGCTGTGCTCATGTGCGCGCGCACATACGTTTTTCAACCAGTGCACAAAGGAAATTAATGTGTGCACATAAAGTGAGTTACCTAAAATAATGTAGTAATTAATAATTATACTTTCTGAAAATAATCTTTTAGCTGACTGTTTCTGTTAACTAGTTAGTTGGTTTTTCAAATACCACAATGCACGTCACAAATTTACGTCACCTCACCTTTCCTGTTCCGGTTTGTACAGCTGCATCACGGCGGCAGCCATGTTTGGCGGACAGTGTTCATATCATAAAATTTATAAAGGTCTGTTTCAATTCCTGTAGATAGCTTACTAAGTTTTCATTGGAAAAGAATATTGATTCACTATGTTGAATTCAAAAGACGTGAAGGGCGTAAAGCGCAAAAGAACTGCAAATTTGTTTAAAGTTGAATGGCTTAACAGAATAGTGGAAACTGCTACACCGAAAGCTCATGAGGTCATGAACGTTAAGCTGTGAGAAATATTTATGAATGATTCGGAAACTTTGTATCATCATGATGCGAAAGTTGCTGGAGAACTTGCTAGTGGAAAGAAATGGGATGATATTTGGAAACTTGACTTTTTGAAGCGACATTTGGCAAGTAAATTGCATTTGGATGGTGTACAAAAGGTCAGGCAACAGAACCTGCCATTACCTTTTACAGGAATGCTATGCATGTTACGGTTGATTGTAGGTGAGCGAGAGTGAAGACGATCAAACCCAAAGGAGATTAAAGTTGAGGTACAAGAATGGTCAGCTTTTGATTTCTCCGCAATTGCAGATTGTGACTTCACATTTGGCGATGAACGAGTTAATGCCTTATGTCTAAAATATCATGATTTTCTAGCTGAAAATATTGTAATAGTTAGACAGTTCAATGATTTCAAATTTTCTGTGCAAGAAAAAATTAAATCCAAACCAATTTCAAACTTCGCTCCAATGGTGGCATTTGTACTTCAAAATGAAGAGTTTTGCGACCTTGCACAGTTGATGGACATTGGGGGAACCTTTCTTGTGTCTAGTGCGGACTGTGAGCGAGGTTTTAGCCTAGTGAATCAGCTCAAAAACAAGCTGATAAACCATTTAGGTGAATGCCATTTGGGTATATTAATGAGAATCAAAAGCTATCAATTGGATAGAAGTTCTATTAGTCTAGATAGAGTTTACAAAGAATGGGTAAATGCCAAAGACAGGAGAGAGAAAAAATAACTGAGTGATTTAAGTATGTATGTTATTTTGTTGTTATTCTGTGCAGTTTTATGTCAAATGTTTTGTAAACTTACATAAACTGTGCCATGTGTGCATTCAGTGCGCACATGCTTTTGTCACAGGAAAAACATTTGCACAACATAAGATTTTTGCGCACACTGACTACTAAAAATTAGAGGGAAAATTGGTCTTCACCAATTTGGACACTGAGGATAAAAGATGTGAAATCATGTTACAACTGTATAAAACTTTGATTAGGCCACTTTTGTGATTTTGTTGCATTTCTGGTTACAAACCTGTAGGAAAGAAGAAGGGTTTAGAAAGCGCACAGAAGCATTGTTTTCTTTCGAATGTCAAAGGCTAATGGGTAATGTGATAGAAGTACATAAAATCATGAGAGACATAAATAGGCTAGATACATTTCCTACAGTGGAAATGTCAAACACTAGGGGGTTTGGGTTTAAAGTGAAGGGAGAGAGTTTAAAGGAGATTTGTAAGGCAAGATTTTTCACACAAAGTGCTGTATGCTTGGAATCCGTTGCGAGGGAAGGTGATAGAAGTGGATATAATAGGAGCACTTAAGAGTCATTTAGTTGGAGATATGAACAGGCAAGGAATTGAGGGATATGGGACCATGTGCAGGCAGATGAGATTAAATTAAATTGTCATCATGGTTGGTGCAGACATAAGACCATAAGACAAAGGAGCAGAAGTAGACCATTCGGCCCATCGGGTCTGCTCCACCATTTTATCATGAGCTGATCCATTTTATCCTATTTAGTCCCCCTGCCCCGCCTTCTCACCATAACCTTTGATGCCCTGGCTACTCAGATACCTATCAATCTCTGCCTTAAATACACCCAATGACTTGGCCTCCACTGCTGCCCGTAGCAACAAATTCCATAGATTCACCACCCTCTGACTAAAAAAATTTCTTGGCATTTCTGTTCTGAATGGGCGCCCTTCAATCCTTAAGTCATGCCCTCTCGTACTAGACTCCCCCATCATGGGAAACAACTTTGCCACATCCACTCTGTCCATGCCTTTCAACATTTGAAATGTTTCTATGAGGTCTCCCCTCATTCTTCTAAACTCCAAGGAATACAGTCCAAGAGCGGACAAACGTTCCTCATATGTTAGCCCTCTCATTCCCGGAATCATTCCAGTGAATCTTCTCTGTACCCTCTCCAACGTCAGCACATCCTTTCTTAAATAAGGAGACCAAAACTGCCCACAGTACTCCAAGTGAGGTCTTACCAGCGCCTTATAGAGCCTCAACATCACATCCCTGCTCCTATACTCCATTCCTCTAGAAATGAATGCCAACATTGCACTAGCCTTCTTCACTACTGACTCAACCTGGAGGTTAACTTTAAGGGAATCCTGTACGAGGACTCCCAAGTCCCGTTGCATCTCAGAACTTTGAATTCTTTCCCCATTTAAATAATAGTCTGCCCGTTTATTTTTTCTGCCATAGTGCATAACCATACACTTTCCAACATTATACTTCATTTGCCACTTCTCTGCCCATTCTTCCAATCTATCCAAGTCTCTCTGCAGACTCTCCGTTTCCTCAGCACTACCGGCCCCTCCACCTATCTTCGTATCATCAGCAAACTTAGCCACAAAGCCATCTATTCCATAATCCAAATCGTTGATGTACAATGTAAAAAGAAGCAGCCCCAACACTGATCCCTGTGGAACACCACTGGTAACCGGCAGCCAACCAGAATAGGATCCCTTTATTCCCACTCTCTGTTTCCTGCCAATCAGACAACGCTCTATCCACGTATGTAACTTTCCTGTAATTCCATGGGCTCTTATCTTGTTAAGCAGCCTCATGTGTGGCACCTTGTCAAAGGCCTTCTGGAAATCCAAATATACAATATCCACTGCATCTCCCTTGTCTAGCCTACTGGTAATTTCCTCAAAAAATTGTAATAGGTTTGTCAGGCAGGATTTTCCTTTAAGGAATCCATGCTGAGTTCTGCCTATCTTGTCATATGCCTCCAGGTACTCTGTAACCTCATCCTTGTCAGTCGACTCCAACAACTTTCCAACCACCGACGTCAAGCTAACAGGTCTATAATTTCCTTTTTGCTTCCTTGCCCTCTTCTTAAATAGCGGAGTGACATTTGCAATCTTCCAGTCTTCCGGAACCATGCCAGAATCTATCGACTTTTGAAAGACCATCGCTAATGCCTCCTCAATCTCCACAGCTACTTCCTTCAGAACACGAGGGTGCATTCCATCTGGTCCGGGAGATTTATCGACCTTTAGCCTATTCAGCTTCCTGAGTACTTTCTCTGTCGTAATTGTGACTGCGCACACTTCTCTTCCCTGCCACCCTTGAGTGTCCGGTATCCAGCTGTCTTCCTCAGTGAAGACTGATGCAAAATACTTGTTCAGTTCCTCTGCCATCTCCTCATCTCCCATTACAGTTTCTCCAGTATCATTTTCTATCAGTCCTATATCTACTCTCACCTGTCTTTTACTCTTTATATACTTGAAAAAGTTTTTAGTATCCTCTTTGATATTATTTGCTAGTTTCCTTTCATAGTTAATCTTTTCTCTCTTAATGACCTTCTTGGTTTCCTTTTGTAAGGTTTTAAAGACTTCCCAATCCTCTGTCTTCCCACTAATTTTTGCTTTCTTGTATGCCCTCTCCTTAGCTTTAACTTTGGCTTTGACTTTTCTTGTCAACCACGGTTGCATCCTTTTTCCACTCGAAAATTTCTTCTTTTTTGGAATATACCTGTCTTGCACATTCCTCATTTCTCGCATAAACTCCAGCCACTGCTGCTCTGCCGTCTTTCCCGCCAGTGTCTCTTTCCAGTCAACTTTGGCCAATTCCTCTCACATGCCACTGTAGTTTCCTTTACTCCACTGAAACACCGACACATCAGATTTCGGCTTCTCTTTTTCAAATTTCACAGTGAACTCAATCATGTTATGAGCACTGCCTCCTAAGGATTCCTTCACCTCAATCTCTCCAATCACCTCCGGTTCATTACACAATACCCAATCCAGTACAGCCGATCCCCTAGTGGGCTCAACAACAGGCTGTTCTAAAAAGCCATCTCGCAGACGTTCTACAAGTTCTCTCTCTTGAGATCCAGTGCCGACCTGATTTTTCCAATCTACTCGCATGTTAAAATCCCCCACAATTATCATAACACTGCCCTTCTGACAAGCCTTTTCTATTTCCAGTTGTAATTTGTAGTCCACATCACTGCAGCTGTTTGGAGGCCTATAAATAACTGCTATCAGGGTCCTTTTACCCCTGCTATTCCTTAGCTCAACCCATAAAGATTCTGCACCTTCCGATCCTATATCACCTCTTTCTAGTGATTTAATATGACTTTTTACCAATAAAGCCACGCCTCCCCCTCTGCCTACCTGCCTATCCTTCCGATACACCGTGTATCCTTGGATGTTCAGCTCCCAGAGACATGCATCCTTTAGCCAGGTCTCAGTGATGGCCACAATATCATACCTGCCAACCTGTAGCTGTACAACAAGATCATCCACCTTATTTCTTATGCTGCGTGCATTTAAGTAGAACACCTTAAAACCAGTATTTGATACGTTTTGCTTTGATTCCACTGCAACGTTATTGCACTGCAACTCATCCCAATGGCTACAAATTTGCCCCATCACCTGCCTGTCTTTCCTGACATCTTTACTGCTCACTATCTTAGATTTATTTCTGTTTTCCCCTTCCTCCGCTCTATCATTCTGGTTCTCATCCTCCTGCCAAGTTAGTTTAAACCCTCCCTAACAGCTCTATTAAACTTTCCCGCCAGGATATTGGTCCCCTTCGGGTTCAGGTGTAACCTGTCCTTTTTGAACAGGTCATACTTCCCCCAGAAGAGACCCCAATTATCCAAGAATCTGAAGCCCTGCCCCCTACACCAGTCTCTCAGCCAGGCATCCATCTGCCTGATCCGACTACTCTTGCCCTCGCTAGCACGTGGCACAGGTAGCAATCCTGAGATTACTACCCTGGAGGTCCTGCTTCTCAGCTTCCTTCCTAACTCCTGGAAATCTCTCTTCAGGACCTCCTCCTTTGTCCTATCTATGTCATTGGTACCAACATGTACCAAGACAAATGGCTGCTCACCCTCCCCCTTTAGAATATTCAGGACCCGATCCGAGACATCCTGTACCCTGGCACCTGGGAGGCAACACACCATGCGGGTATCTCTGTCAGGCTCACAGAATCTCCTGTCTGTTCCCCTGACTATGGAATCCCCCACGACTACCGCATTTCTCTTCACCCTCCTTCTCTCCTGCACAACAGCATGGTTGACCTTTTTTCTATTTAGTACTGTTCTGTGTTCTATGTAAAGTGCAATGGGTGCAAATGACCCAGATGTAAGATTAGGTGCTCAAATTGTACATCAATGGAGCAATGTGGGCAGTCAAAGACAAGGAGGACAGAGTGGGGTGGTCAGTTAAGGTGATAGGCAGCTGGAAGCTCAAAGCTGTCCTTGTCAACTGAAGAATGTTGTTTTGCAAAGCAGTCACTCAATCTGTACTTGGTTTCTCTAATGCAGAGGAGATCACATTTTTAGCACTAAATGCAACTCACTATGCAAATTGCTTCACCTGGAAGGATTGCTTCACTCTGCGGGTATTGGGAAAGAACAAGGTAACATAACAGATGCCGCAGTTCCTTTGTTTGCCTGGAAAGTCCTGTGAGAAGAGGGGTGCTGTTCATTAATTGAGTAGGCCTGACACCAAGTAGACAGCCGACGCTTGCAGATGGGCATTTCGCAGTCCAGAAAAACCTGAACATAAGAAAAAAGCATAAGCACAAAGTTAAAATCTTAGTACAATTGTCTTTGCATAATTTTTTTTTAAAAAAGCACTTGGATCTGGTTACCAGCCACTTTAAAAATAATCATTACCTAGAAATAGGTTGGACCTTCTAAAGGTATGTTACTCTGATATTTTGTCTTCAGCTAATGCATTTTGTCAAAGAGTCGATTCTGGAGAATTCAATTGAGCATGAGGTCTACTGCACTGTGTTCTTTTGGATGGAACTCATACACTTGACAAAGCTTCAAAGAAAAGTCCCTTTGGGACTGAAATAGAACATAAAACAACACAAAACAGACCAACCATGATGCCAGTTTAAATTAATATCATCTGCCTGCTCATGGCCCCATATTCCTCAATCCTTGCCAGTTCATTTTTCTGTCTAAATGCCTCTTAAGTTTTGCTCAGTTGGGGATGGAGCCAGGGCTGTGCTTAGGTTAGGATTAGGATTTGCCAGTGATAGAGAAACAGAAGTAATGGATTTCCCAGCTGACTGGGAACAGTAGATGGTAGAATTGCTAGCTGGGACAGCGTAGAATAGGTTTTAAATTTAAAGGTAAGTTAACTGTTAGTTGATAACCTAGGTAGAGTTTCTAGCAAGTAATATTGATAACTGCAGGTTGTTATTAATGGTAGAACTGGTATGTGGCCAGTAGTCAATTGGTCTTGCAATTAGTCTCAATGACAGGAGTGGTCAAGGAGGAACCTGTGTCTGAGGACCCTGCGATGGTGTAGATGGATTGTGTAGGTAAGTTGCTCTTTTGAAATTGAAGTGGTTACGGCATCAGGAGAGAAGCTGGTAAACAGACCAAATAAAGAGGATTTACCTAAGATTATGTTCCAACTGTTGGCTTGCAATCTGTTCGGGCATGATTCCTTAAGTTATTAAAGCACTGTGACAGCCTGTTTTTTTAATACTGATCTGCGCATTCTGTGACTCAGATATATCCCTTCAGATATATGCCCTCAGATAGGGCAGCATGATAGCGTAATGCTTTACAGCACTAGTGACCTGGGTTCAAATCCCATCGCTGGTTATAATGAGCTTCTCCCTATGAAAACATGGATTTCCTCCAGGTGCTCTGGTTTCCTCCCTCATTCCAAAGGTGCATGAGTTAGTAAGCCGTGGGCATACTTTGTGGAAACACTTGCAGGCTGTCCTCAGCATTTCTTCGGACTGTGTTTGTTGTTAGCACATGCATTTCACTGTATGTTTCAATATTTTGAATTACAGGTGACAAATAAAGCTAATCAAATTTTTCCTAATCCTGTTGAGAATTGATGAAGGGAAAATTTGGAATTATCTCATTGAACGGCATTGTGTTAAATAAACAACATAAAGCCCTTTGTAATTTTGTTTCTCAAGACTCTTCATGGAACTCAGCTTTTCATCAGAGTGCAAGGTGAAGTCACTACTTGTTTAATAATTTCTCCTTAATCAGCAGCAGGAAGTCGCACACAATAGACGCTGCACACTAACTGCTGTGAATTCTGGTGACTATTGCTAAGATTATGCTATAGTGTCACTGACGATAAACACCAGCACACCTCAGGGGTGTGTGTCTATATACCCATGACTGTGTGGCTAGGCATAGCTCAAATAACATCTATAAATTTGCTGATGATACAACCATTGCTGGTAGAATCTCAGGTGCTGATGAGAGGACGTAAAGGAGTGAGATATGCCAACTAGTGGAGTGGTGTCAGAGCAACAACCTGGCATTCAATGTCAGTAAAACGAAAGAGCTGATTGTGGACTTCAGGAAGGGTAAGATGAAGAGATACATACCAATCGTCATAGAGGGATCAGAAGAGCAGAGAGTGAGCAGTTTCAAGTTCCTGGGTGTCAAGATCTCTGAGGACCTAACCTGGTCCCAACATATCAATGTAGTTATAAAGAAGGCAAGACAGCAGCTATACTTCATTAGGAGTTTGAAGAGATTTGGTATGTCAACAAATACATTCAAAAACTTCTATAGATGTAACATGGAGAGCATTCTGACAGGCTGCATCACTGTCTGGTGGGGGGGGGGAGGGTGGGGGGGAACTACTGCACAGGACCAAAAGAAGCTGCAGAGGGTTGTAAATTTAGTCGGCTCCATCTTGGGTACTAATCTACAAAGTACCCAGGACATCTTTAAGGAGCGGTGTCTCAGAAAAGCAGCGTCTATTGTTAAGGACCTCCAGCACCTAAGGCATGCCCTTTTCTCACTGTTACCATCAGTAGGAGGTACAGAAGCCTGAAGGCACACACTCAGTGATCCAGGAACCGCTTCTTCCCCTCTGCCATCCAATTCCTAAATGGAAATTGAACCCGTGAACACTATCTCACTTTTTTAATATATATTACTTCTGTCTTGCACGATTTTTAATCTATTCGACATACGCATACTGTAATTGATTTACTTATTTATTATTATTATTATTTTTTATTATGTATTGCATTGAACTGCTAACTTAACAAATTTCACGACGCATACCGTTGATAATAAACCTGAGTCTGATTCTGAACTTTCTAGGGTTCTTCCAAGTTGCTGAATTCTACAGAGGATGCCAGCAACTACTCAGAAAGCTGCTAAAAGAGGGAGAACTCATACATCATGGAGCCACACAAAAAAAAGAAGCAGACACTCAGCCCACAACGTACATGCCAACTTTTTTGCCCGTTTACACAACCTGTTGCTTGCATTGTTGTACTGTATTTAATGTTCTAAGTAATGGTGATTAATGCGTACACTGTGCTCAATATGGAATTGTAATATTTTAAGTTACTAAACTCATCTGAAGAGATCCACATTATTCACCCAGGGACATAAGTTCAAAACCCACCTTGGCATTCTGGAATGTAAATGCCTCATTATCAGTGTCATACATGTCCTTTGCAGAACAAAATAATAAATTAGTGACATACTTACAAGATATGTTTATAATTAAAAAAATTACAAGATACAGGGAAATGTTTCCATTAAGCACTTTCCAGAACTTGTGCTTGTTTAAATAAGCAGTGTTTGTGGAGGAATCCAGCTTGCCCAAGACTTTAAGATTGGAAGATTTAAAGGCACTAGAGCCTGACTGTAAATCCCTTGTACTCCGTGCCTCAGGCCAGGGTCAGTGGTGGAAGGCAGCTGAGGGAACTGCTCACTGCCTCACTGCAAGAACAAATGGCACATAAACAAAAGCTTTTTACAGTATCACGGTACTTCTGACAATAATAAACTAACACCAATAAAAATGCCTAGTTCATATAGTAAATGTATTAGAGCAAAATGAGAAAATAGTGCCCATAGCGTATACTGTATGTGTTTAAATATTTGTGGACATGGGAGCATCTTGTTTTAATATTTATTTAGATGAAATCAATTGTGTTGTGAAATGCATGACTAGATCTGAATCATAGCATTTACCTGTGTTCTGAGATTGAATTTCAGACAAGAAAAAAGGAAAACAAAAGAATTATTGCAAGTTGTACAAAGGTAAGCTGGCCACAGACACCTTTCACAGACCCCCATCATTCACCCCTCCTCCCCCCCACACACACACACTATTAGTGACCCACCACTTCCAGTTCACCAGTCCTGCCCAATATCTCATTTAATGATCTGCTGACCATCTGTTCCCTCCAACCATGGACACCCCACCTCTATCCCACAATTGATGCCAGGCAGCTCTCCCTTTCCCTAATCTCTCCTACATCTGTCAGTCTGGCCCCCATGATATTGATCCGGCACTCTCATGTCCAATCCCTTAATGGCCTCTCACCCCCACAAGCTCACTATTCTCTCAGTCCCTTGGATCGGTTCCTGTGGTTACCTAATTGCCTTTGCGTGCACCATGTTGAAGTGCACTTAACAAGTCGAAGGCCTGTTACTGAAGTCTGCAGTAGGGAATAACAAAACATTCAGTGGGTCACCATGAACCGACAGTTTAACATTCCTAAACAGGTAACATTCAATTTCTAGGCAAGGGAGTTCCATAAGACCATAAGACAAAGGAGCAGAAGTCGGCCATTCAGTCCATCGAGTCTGCTCCGCCACTTTATCATGAGCTGATCCATTCTCCTATTTAGTCCCACTCCCCCGCCTTCTCACCATAACCTTTGATGCCCTGGCTACTCAGATACCTATCAATCTCTGCCTTAAATACACCCAATGACTTGGCCTCCACTGCTGCCCATAGCAACAAATTCCATAGATTCACCACCCTCTGACTAAAAAAATTTCTTCGCATTTCTGTTTTGAATGGGCGCCCTTCAATCCTTAAGTCATGCCCTCTCGTACTAGACTCCCCCACCATGGGAAACAACTTTGCCATATCCACTCTGTCCATGCCTTTCAACATTCGAAATGTTTCTATGAGGTCTCCCCTTATTCTTCTAAACTCCAAGGAATACAGTCCAAGAGCAGACAAACGTTCCTCATATGTTAACCCTCTCATTCCCGGAATCATTCTAGTGAATCTTCTCTGTACCCTCTCCAACGTCAGCACATCCTTTCTTAAATAAGGAGACCAAAACTGCGCACAGTACTCCAAGTGAGGTCTCATCAGTGCCTTATAGAGCCTCAACATCACATCCCTGCTCCTATACTCTATTCCTCTAGAAATGAATGCCAACATTGCAATCGCCTTCTTCACTACTGACTCAACCTGGAGGTTAACCTTAAGGGTATCCTGTACGAGAACTCCCAAGTCCCGTTGCATCTCAGAACTTTGAATTCTTTCCCCATTTAAATAATAGTCTGCCCATTTATTTTTTTCTGCCAAAGTGCATAACCATACACTTTCCAACATTGTACTTCATTTGCCACTTCTCTGCCCATTCTTCCAATCTATCCAAGTCTCTCTGCAGACTCTCCGTTTCCTCAGCACTACCAGCCCCTCCACCTATCTTCGTATCGTCAGCAAACTTAGCCACAAAGCCATCTATTCCATAATCCAAATCGTTGATGTACAATGTAAAAAGAAGCGGCCCCAACACGGACCCCTGTGGGACACCACTGGTAACCGGCAGCCAACCAGAATAGGATCCCTTTATTCCCACTCTCTGTTTCCTGCCAATCAGTCAACGCTCTATCCACGTATGTAACTTTCCCATAATTCCATGGGCTCTTATCTTGTTAAGTAGCCTCATGTGTGGCACCTTGTCAAAGGCCTTCTGAAAATCTAAATACACCACATCCACTGCATCTCCCTTGTCTAGCCTACTGGCCCTTATTGTTCAAGAGCCGGATGATTGAGGGGTTGTAACTGTTTTTGAACCTGGTGGCACAAGTCCTGAGGCACTTGTACCTTTTGCCTGATGGCAGCAGTGAGATGAGTGTATGGCCTGGGTGATGAGAATCTTTGATGATGGATGCTGCCCTTCTATGGCAACGTTTCATGTAGAGGTGCTTAATGGTTAGGAGGGCTCTACCCAGCTACCAACATTCATGTGTCGGGCTAATTCAGTCTGTTTTTCTCTTAACTAGCTTCCAACCATCATGAATCCCAAATACCTGGATAAACAACTAATATACAGATTCCTTTCTACATGCATGACTCACTTGTTCTTTCTTCTTCCCACTCTAATTGGAAAATTTCCATTAATTCCAAGGGTATTATATTTTGTTCGTACAATAGTAAACAGCCCAATTCCTGGAAAGTGACGCTGGAGAGGTAGTAACGGTGGACAAAAAAATGGTAGACGAACTTATAAGTATTTTGCGTCAGCCTGTACTTTGGACTACACTAGCAGTATGCCAGAAATTCGAGACTGTCAGGGGGCAGAGGTGAATGTAGTTGCTATTACTAAGGAGAAGGTGCTTGGGAAGCTGAAAGATCTGAACGTACCGTAGATAAGTCATCTGGAATAGATGGACTACACTCCACGGTTCTGAAAGAAGTAGTTGAAGAGATTGTGTATGCATTAGTAATGATCTTCCAAGAATCACTAAATTCTGAAATGGTTCTGGAGGACTGGAAAATTGCAAATGTCACATCACTCCTTAAGAAGGGAGGGAGGCGGAAGAAAGGTGCTCGAGGAACGGTGGCAGCAGGAGGAGGAGCGAGGGGCTCGGGAGAGAGCTGGGTGCCGGGCAGCAGCTCAGGTGAGTGTGCTTTAAAAAGGAGCATGGAGGGCAACTGAAGGGTTAAACAGAGTGTTGATTAGTTGACTAGAGGGAGTGAGTACTTGAGAGAATTGGCAGGGACAAATAAAAAGAGAAGGAAGAGAAGTAGGCAGTGTGTGAGTAGAGCTTTGAGGTTTTGGTGAGCAGAGGCTGAGGATGAGCTTGCTCCCAGCAAGGTAAGGCTGGGTAAGTTCCTTTAATTAATTTAACTAATTTGGGAGTAGGTAATAGAGGCAGCAGTTAGGACAGTCGAGTGCTCTGTATGCAGTATGTGGGAAGTCAGGGACAGCACTATTGTCCCTGGTGACAACACCTGTAAAAGGAGCATCCAGCTGCAGCTCCTGACAAACTGAGTTAGGGAACTGGAGCTGGAGCTGGATGAACTTTGGATCATTTGTGAGGCAGAGGCAGAAATTGACAGGAGTTTCAGGGAGATAGTCACCCCTAAGAGTCAGGAGGCAAGAAGCTGGGTGACTGTCAGGAGAGGGAAGGGGAATAGACAGAATGAGCATGGCAACCCTGTGGCCGTTCCCATCAATAATAAGTACATCGTTTTGGTTACTGTTGGTGGGGATGACCTACCATGGACAAGTTGTAGTGGTCACATCTCTGGCACCAAGACTGGACCCTCAGCTCAGAAGGGAAGGAGGGAAAAGAGGAGAGCAGTAGTGATAGGGGATTCGATAGTTAGGGGGACAGATGAGAGGTTCTGTGGAAGAGATGGAGAATCCCGGATGGTTTGTTGCCTCCCTGGTGCCTAGGTCCGCAATATCTCGGACTGAGTTCTCAGTATTCTCAAGAGGGAGGGTGAGCAACCAGATGTCGTGGTCCATGTAGGAACCAATGATGTGGATAGGAAGGAGGAAGAGGTCCTGTATAGGGAATTAGGTGCCAAGTCTTGACGAAGGGTCTCGGCCTGAAGCGTCAACTGCATCTCTTCCTACAGATGCTGCCTGGCCTGCTGCGTTCACCAGCAACTTTGATGTGTGTTGCTATTAGTGAGACTTGGTTGCAGGAGGGGCAGGACTGGCAGTTTAATGTTCCGGGGTTCCGTTGTTTCAGACGTCATAGAGGTGGAGGGATGAAAGGGGAGGAGTGGCATTACTAGTCATGGAGAATATCACAGCTGTGCATAGACGGGACAGCCCGGAGGGCTTGTCTACAGAGACCTCCCAATAGTCAGGGAATTGGAGGAGCAGATCTGTAGAGAGATAGCAGACTGATGTAAGAAACAAAGTTGTAATAGTAGGGGATTTTAACTTTCCACATATTGACTGGGACTCCCACACTGTGAAAGGGTTAGGTGGTGTAGAGTTTGTCAAATGTGTTCAGGAAAGTTTTCTAAATCAATATATCGAGTTACCAGTGAAAGAGGATGCAATACTTGATTTCCTATGAGGGAACCAGACAGGTCAGATGACAGAAGTATGTGTAGACGAACATTTTGGGTCCAGTGACCATAATGTCATTAGTTTCAAGTTAATTATGGACAAGGATAGGTCTGGTCCTCGAGTTAAAGTTCTAAATTGGAGAAGGGCCAATTTTGAGGAAGAGAAAGGATCTAGGAAGAGTGGATTGGGATAAGTTGTTTTCTGGCAAGGATGTGTTCAGTATGTGGAAGGCATTCAAAGGCAAAATTTTGAGAGTGCAGAGTTTACATGTTCCTGCCAGGATTAAAGGCAAAGTTAACAGGCATAGGGAACCTTGGTTTTCAAGGGATGTTGGTGATCTGGTTAAGAAAAAGAGAGGTGTATAGCAGGTATAGACAACAGGGAACAAATGAGGTACTTGAAGAGTATAGAAAATGTAAGAAAATACTAAAGAAGGAAATCAGGAAGGCAAAAAGAAGACATGAGGTTGCTTTAGCAGATAATATGAAGGTAAACTCGAAGCGTTTCTACAAGTATGTTAAGAGTAAAAGCATAGTAAGGGACAAAATTGGTCCCCTAGAAGATAGTCTATGTGTGGAGCCTCATGAGATGGGGGAGATCTTAAACAATTTTTTTGCATCAGTATTTACTCAGGAAACTAGCATAGCATATATGGAAGGAAGGGAAACAAGCAGCAGTGTCATGGAACATATAGAGATTCAAGAGGAGGAGGTGCTTGTTGCCTTACAGCAAATAAAGGTAGATAAATCCCCCGGGCCTGACATGATATTTCCTCGGGCCTTGACAGAGACTAGTGTAGAAATTGAAGGGGCCCTGGCAGAAATACTTAAAATGTCCTTAGCCAGGGGTGCAGTGCCAAGGGATTGGAGGGTAGCTTGTGGTGTTCCATTTTTTTAAAAAAGGCTCCAAAAGTAAACCAGGTAATTACAGGCCGGTGAACCTGATATCAGTAGGTAAAGTATTGGAAAGTGTTCTGAGAGACCGGATGTACAAGTATTTGGACAGCCAAGGGCTGATTAAGGATAGTCAGCATGGTGTTGTGGTAGATCGTGTTTAATGAATCTTGTAGAGTTTTTTGAGGAGGTTGCCAAGAAAGTAGATGAAGGAAAGGCTGTGGACGTTGTCTACATAGACTTTAGTAAGGCCTTTGACAAGGTCCCACATGGGAGGTTAGCTCAGATGTGTAGTAAACCATATATATGTTGTAGCTGGGTTAACTGTCTGGACACGCCCCTCTGCTGACTGCCCCCGTGGCTCCTCCCACAGATCCCTGAATAAAGGTGATTCCACCTTGCCCCTCCCCCTCAGTCCGGGGGCAGACACTCAACATGGAGGTCGTATTGTACAGCGAATAAAAGCCTTTCAGTATTTTACCCAACTCCAGTCTTTTGGAGTTATTGAAGATGCGCTTCAATTTTATTCGCTGTGCATTTTAAAGCATGGAACATGCACTGAGATCCGACAAGTTAGACCTCGATCCGCAAACGCCAGAAGCTGGAAACGCTTTCGAACTCTGGCTGGCCTGCTTCGAAGCGTATCTAGAGGAGATTAAAGCGACCGACCCCATAGCGAAGCGCAGAGTTCTACTCTCCAGGGTCAGTCCACGGGTCTATTCGCTGATCAGAGACCAGCCGAGCTACGACGGCGTGATGAGTGCCCTCAAAGGACAATACCTGCAGCCGATAAACAGCGTCTATGCTCGGCATCGCTTAGCGACACGGCAACGACGGTCTGGGGAATCGAGTGCTGAGTTTGTCCGGGCCCTACAGACACTCGTGCGGGCCTGCAATTGCCAGGAGCTGACGCTGGCGCAGCATGCCGAACTCCTAGTGAGAGATGCCTTCGTCACGGGGACCAGGTCAGTGTATGTGCGCCAGCGGCTGTTGGAAAAAGCCGATCTTACCTTAAGTTCGGCGACCGAGCTGGCCGACACGCTGGAGGCCACTCTGCATAACTCTGAGGCTCTCCAGGCACGCAATCCCCCGATGGCCTCGTGGGTGCCGCTGACCCCACAAACCGCCGGCGAATCGACCACAGCTGCTGCCAGCCGTGAGTCCCTGCAACTCGCCGGCGAATCGACCTCGGCTGCTGCCAGTCACGAGTCCACGAAGTGCTACTTCTGCGGACTCGAGAAGCAACCCTGGAAACGCTGCCCGGCCCGACAAGCAGCCTGCTCTAGCTGCAGAAAAAGGGGCCACTTCACCAAGGCCTGTAAGTCCAAATCGCAAGCTGGATCGAGCAGCGCCGCGTGCGAGACGTGGGGGTCACCATCTTCCCTGCACACCGCCACCACGTGCGAGACATGGGGGTGACCATCCTGGTCGGCGCCCCCTCCCACCGCCTATGACCAGCGGGTGCTCACAGGGCACCTCACCACGCTGGCCCAAGACAACGATTCAACCCTGGCCTCCGTGACCCTCGAGCAAAGTGCTCCCCACCAGCTCGCAAGGTCAATGATGGACATCCTGGTGGAGGGGCGCAGGACAAGCTGCCTGTTTGACACAGGCAGCACAGAGAGTTTTATCCACCTGGACACGGTGCAGCATTGCGGACTCGCGATACGGCCGATAAGTCAGAGGGTCACCATGGCTTCCGGGTTGCATACAACAGACATCCGGGGGGTTGTGTAGTGACGCTATTGGTGCAGCGCACAGAATATCGAGACTTTACGTTATTGGTCATACCTCAACTGTGTGCCCCCGTGCTATTTGGGCTCGACTTCCAGAACCACCTGAAAAGTGTGACAATGGAGTATGATGGGCCCCTCCCACCAATCACTGTTGTAAATCCCCAGTTTTGTAGGGATACGTCACATACCCCGCTACTGACCACACACACACACCGACCCGCACATCCCACCCAACACCATGCCAACTGCCGCACTACCAACGCCACTTGCGGCCTCTCCACCCTCAGGATCCCTCCCCCACCGCTGTTTACCAACCTGACCCCCGACTGTAAACCTGTGACAACTAAAACCAGAAGGCACAGCGCGGGGGACAGAGCTTTCATTAAGTCGGAGGTGCAGCGGCTGCTCAGGGAGGGGGTCATTGAAGCAAGCACAAGTCCTTGGAGGGCGCAGGTGGTGGTTGTTCGGAACGGGGAGAAGAATAGGATGGTCGTGGACTATAGCCAGACCATCAATAGGTTCACGCAGCTCGACGCGTACCCTCTACCCCGCATCACGGATATGGTCAATCAGATAACACAGTACAAGGTGTACTCGACCATAGACCTAAAATCCGCTTACCATCAGCTCCCCATCCGCCGGGAGGACCGCCCTTACACCGCCTCCGAGGCGGACGGCAGGCTTTTTCAATTCCTGCGCGTCCCCTTCGGTGTCACGAATGGTGTATCTGTCTTCCAGAGGGCAATGGACCAGATGGTGGACCAGTGCCAACTGAAGGCCACGTTCCCATATCTGGATAACAGCACCATCTGCAGTCACGACCAGCAGGATCACGAGAACAACCTCCAAAAATTTCTCCAAGCGGCCAAAGCTTTCAATCTCACCTATAACAAGGACAACTGTGTATTCGGGATCACCTGACTTGCTATCCTTGGGTGTGTCGTGGAGAATGGAGTCATTGGCCCTGACCCCGACCGTATGCGCCCTCTGTTGGAACTCCCTCTTCCCAATACCCTCAGAGCCCTCAAAAGGTGCCTGGGCTTCTTTTCATATTACGCTCAATGGGTCTCTAACTACACAGACAAGGCCCGCCCCCTGGTCAAGTCCACCACATTCCCCCTCTCAGCCGAGGCCCGCGCGGCCTTCAGCTGCATTAAAGGGGACATTGCCAAAGCAGCAATGCATGCAGTGGATGAGGCCATTCCCTTCCAAGTAGAGAGTGACACCTCCAACTTCGCACTGGCTGCTACCCTCAACCAGGCGGGAAGACCGGTGGCGTTCTTCTCCCGTACCCTTCAAGGCCCTGAAATTCGGCACTCCATGGTGGAGTAAGAGGCCCAGGCCATTGTGGAAGCTATTAGGCACTGGAGGCGCTATCTCGCCGGCAAAAGGTTCACCCTGCTAACTGACCAGCGCTCAGTCGCATTCATGTTTAGTAACCAACAGCAGGGCAAAATCAAAAATGATAAAATTCTGAGGTGGAGAATCGAACTCTCCACCTACAACTATGACATCATGTACAGGCCTGGGAAGCTTAACGAGCCCAGCCCTATCCCAGGGAACGTGTGCCAGTGCACAGATCAACCGGCTATATGCCCTACATGCAGATCTTTGCTACCTGGGGGACACCCGGCTTTTCCACTTCATGAAAGCCCGGAACCTACCTTACTCCCTTGAGGAGATCAGGACGATGACCAGGGACTGCCAAGTCTGCGCAGAGTGCAAACCGCACTTCTACCGACCCGAAAGGGCACCACTCATCAAGGCCACCCGCCCCTTTGAGCGACTGAGTGTTGACTTTAAGGGCCCCCTTCCCTCCACCGACCGCAGTGTGTACTTTCTTAACATTATCGACGAGTACTCGCGGTTCCTCTTTGCCATCCCCTGCCCCGACCCCACTACCACGTCAGTTATAAAAGCCCTGTGCAAGCTCTTCACTCTGTTCAGATACCCATGCTATATCCACAGTGACAGAGGGTCCTCATTTATGAGTGACGAGCTGCGCCAATATCTACTGGCTAGGGGAATTACAACTAGCAGGACCACGAGCTATAATCCCCGGGGGAATGGACAGGTGGAGAAGGAGAATGCAACTGTGTGGAAAGCCACACTCTTAGCCCTCAGGTCAAAGGGACTGCCGGTCTCCCGCTGGCAGGAGGTCCTTCCCGAGGCACTCCACTCCATCTGCTCCCTGTTATGCACAGCCACCAATGCCACCCCTCATGAGCGGCTCTTTCCTTTTCCCAGAAAGTCGACCACTGGGACCACCCTACCAACTTGGCTGATGTCCCCGGGGCCAGGGCTGCTCCGGAAACATGCGAGGAGCAATAAATACTCCCCGACGGTCCAGAGGGTTCACTTACTTCATGCGAACCCCCAGTATGCCTACGTGGTTTTACTGATGGGCGGAAGGACACGGTCTCCATTCGCGACCTGGCGCCCACAGGAGCACCGGGCCCCTACCCTGAACACTCAGTGGTAACTATTGACCCCGTACCCATCGATGGGTTCCAGGAAAGTGGATGAAGGGAAGGCAGTGGATATTGTCTACATGGACTTCAGTAAGGCCTTTGACAAGGTCCCGCATGGGAGGTTAGTTAGGAAAATTCAGTCGCTAGGTATACATGGAGAGGTGGTAAATTGGATCGGACATTGGCTCAATGGAAGAAGCCAGAGAGTGGTGGTAGAGAATTGCTTCTCTGAGTGGAGGCCTGTGACCAGTGGTGTGCCACAGGGATCAGTGCTGGGTCCATTGTTATTTGTCATCTATATCAATGATCTGGATGATAATGTGGTAAATTGGATCAGCAAATTTGCTGATGATACAAAGATTGGAGGTGTAGTAGACAGTGAGGAAGGACACGGAGAGGGACTTGGACCAGCTGGAAAAATGGGCTGGAAAATGGCAGATGGAATTTAATACAGACAAGTGTGAGGTATTGCACGTTGGAAGGACAAACCAAGGTAGAACATACAGGGTTAATGGTAAGGCACTGAGGAGTGCAGTGGAACAGAGGGATCTGGGAATACAGATACAAAATTCCCTAAAAGTGGCGTCACAGGTAGATAGGGTCGTAAAGACAGCTTTTGGTACATTGGTCTTTATTAATCAAAGTATTGAGTATAAGAGCTGGAATTTTATGATGAGGTTGTATAAGGCATTGGTGAGGCCGAATCTGGAGTATTGTGTTCAGTTTTGGTCACCAAATTACAGGAAGGATATAAATAAGGTTGAAAGAGTGCAGAGAAGGTTTACAAGGATGTTGCCGGGACTTGAGAAACTCAGTTACAAAGAAAGGTTGAATAGGTTAGGACTTTATTCCCTGCAGCGTAGAAGAATGAGGGGAGATTTGATAGAGGTATATAAAATTATGATGGGTATAGATAGGGTGAATGCAAGCAGGCTTTTTCCACTGAGGCAAGGGGAGAAAAAACCAGAGGACATGGGTTAAGGGTGAGGGGGGAAAAGTTTAAAGGGAACATTAGCGGGGGCTTCTTCACACAAAGAGTGGTGGGAGTATGGAATGAGCTGCCAGACGAGGTGTTAAATGTGGGTTCTTTTTTAACACTTAAGAATAAATTGGACAGATACATGGATGGGAGGTGTATGGAGGGATATGGTCCGTGTGCAGGTCAGTGGGACTAGGTAGAAAATGGTTTGGCACAGCCAAGAAGGGCAAAGGGCCTGTTTCTGTGCTGTAGTTTCTATGGTTTCTATGATGTATGTACCCACGAGACACCGCGCACTCCAAGCCCTACACAGACACCACACGACACTCCCATACTGGGCGCGATGCACACGCACGAAGGATTAACAACACTTAACATGCTGGCACCTCAAGTCAGGCCGGAGCCAGCACAACCGCCGTCACCGATGCAATCACCATCGCTGCTACGTAGATCACAGCGACGGACTCGACCGCCTGATAGACTGACCTGTAAATATACTTGTTTTAAATATTGTCAGTCACTTCACCCCGCAGGACTCTTTTTTAAAAAAATGGAAGGGTGAATGTGGTAAACCATATATATGTTGTAACTGGGTTACCTGTCTGGACACACCCCTCTGCTGACTGCCCCTGTGGCTCCTCCCACAGATCCTGTATAAAGGTGTTTCGCCTTGCCCCTCCCCCTCAGTCCGGGGGCAGACACTCAACATGGAGGTCGTATTGTACAGCGAGTAAAATCCTTTTAGTATTTTACCAAACTTCAGTCTTTTGGAGTCATTGAACGTGCTTAGGTTCAGACACTAGGTATCCATGGAGAGGTTGTAAACTGGATTTGAAATTGGCTGTGTGGGAGAAGACAGAGTAGTAGTGGATGATTGCTTATCAGACTGGAGGCCTGTGACTAGTGGTGTGCCTCAAGGATCTGTGCTGGGACAATTGTTGTTCTTTGTCTATATTAATGATCTAGATAATAATGTGGTAAACTGGATCAGCAAGTTTGCTGGTGACACTAAGATTGGATGTGTTGTGGACAGCGAGGAAGGCTTTCAAAGCTTGCAGAGGGATCTGGACCAACTGGACAAATGGGCCAGAAAATGGCAGATGGAATTTAATGCAGACAAGTGAGGTGTTGTAATTTTGGAAGGACAAATGAATGTTGGACATATACAGTAAATGGTAGGGCACTGAGGAGTGTGGAGGAACAAAGGGATCTGGGAGTTCAGATACATAACTCCCTGAAAGTGGTGTCACAGGTGGACAGGATTGTAAAGAAGGCTTTTGGCATCCTGGCATGCATAAATCAAAATATTGAGTATAGGAGTTGGGATGTTATGGTGAGGTTGTATAAGATATTGGTGAAGCCAAATTTGGAGTATTGTGTACAGTTCTGGTCACCTAACTATAGGAAGGATATCAGTAAGATTGAAAGAGTGCAGAGAAGGTTTACTAGGATGTTGCCAGGTCTTCAGGAGTTGAGTTACAGGGAAAGATTGAACAGGTTAGGACTTCATTCCCTGGAGCGTAGAAGAATGAGGGGAGATTTGATAGAGGTTTACAAAATTATGAGGGGTATAGATACAGTAAGTATGAATAGGCTCTTTCCACTTAGATTAGGAGAGATAAGTACGAGAGGACATAGCTTTAGGGTAAAAGGGGGAAAGGTTTAGGGGGAACTTCACTCAGTGGTGGGAGTGTGGAACGAGCTGCCATCTGATGTGGTAAATGTGGGATCACTCTTAAGTTTTATGAATAAGTTGGATAGGAACATGGATGGGAGAGGTCTGGTGGGTTATGGACTGGATGCGGGTCAATGGGACCAGCAGAATAATGTTTCGGCACAGACTAGAAGGGCTGAATGGCTTGTTTTCTGTGCTGTAGTGTTCTATGGTTCTAAAGGAAATTAAAGGCTAGTTAACCTGATTTCAGTGGTTAGGAAGGTGGAAACCCATGGTTAAGGATGAGGTTTCAGGGTACTTGGAGGCACATGATAAAGTTGGGCAAAACCAGCACGGTTACCTTAAGGGGAAATCTTGGCTGACAAATTTCTTGGAATTCTTTGAGGAAATAACAGGCAGGATAGACAAAGAGTCAGTGAACGTTGTTTACTTGGATTTTCAGAAGGCCTTTGAAAAGATGCTACACATGAAGCTGCTTAACAAGAAAAGATCCCATGGTATTACAGGAGAAGTACTAGCATGGATGGAAGTTTGATTGATTGGCAGGAGGCAAAGAGTGGGAATAAGGGGGGCCTGTTCTGGTTGGCTGCAGTGACAAGAGGTGTTCTGCAGGGGTCTCTATTGAGACCACTTCTTTTCACCTTACATGCCAACAATTCAGATGAAGTTGTTGGCTTTGTGGTCACATTTGCAGATGATACAAAGATAGGTGTAGGGGCAGGGAGCCTGCAGAAGCACTTGGACAGATCGGGGGGGGGGAATGAGCAAACAAGTGGCAGATGGAATGCTATGTCAGGAAGTGTGTGGTCATGCAGTTTGGGAGAAGGAATAGAGGCATAGACTACTTTCTAAACGAGGAAAAAATTCAAAAATCAGAGGTGTGAAGGGATTTGGTTGTCTTGTGCAGGATTCCCTAAAGGTTAATTTGTAGGTTGAATCGGTGGTGAGGAAGGCAAATGCAATGTTAGCATTCATTTCAGTAGTATGGAGAATGAGAGAAGGTTTGTGAGAATGATTCCAGATACGAAAGGATTAAGGTATGAGGAGTATTTGATGGCTCTGGGCCTGTAGGCACTGGAGTTTAGTAGTGCAGAGGAATTTCATTGAAATCTACAAAATTTTGAAAGGCCTAGGCGGAATGGATGTTTCCTATAGTGTGGGAATCCAGGGCCAGAGGAGAAAGCCTCAGAACAGATGGACGTCCACTTAGAACAGGGATGAGGTGGAATTTCTTTAGCTAGTGGGTGGTGAATCTGTGGAATTCATTACCACAGACAGCTGTACAGGCCAAGTCATTGGATGTACTTAAAGCTGAGGTTGATTGGGTCTTGTTAGTCAGGGTGTGAAAGGTTATTGGGAGAAGGCAGAAGAATAGGTTTGAAAGTGATAATAAATCAGCCATGATGGAGTGGCAGAGCAGACTTGATGGGCTGAGTGGCCTAATTCTGTTCCTATGTCTTATGGTCTTGTGATCTAAGTAGCCTTAACAATCTGATGAAGAGAGAAAATGGAAAGGAAAATATAAAACAAAAATGAAAGATATAAAGTTAAAAGGAAATGCAATTATTTTAAGGCAAGAAATATTTTAGCTGAACCTAACCAGTACTAGTATAGTGCAGTGGGTTTAAGAAACATGTTATTAAATTCTGCAATGCAAATTTTAATTGACGCACTTTAGCAATTCTGCCATAATCAATCACATGCTGGCAGCATTGCGTCATTATTTATTTTATAAGGTATTACCACACATAGATTTTGTTGTAAACCAGCATATGGATAGCTAATAACGCATTTTTAAAAAACGCTTGTATTCATTCCAGTGACAACTGGATAAGGAAATATGACATTTAGTGGGAAAACAATCATGTAGAAATTATGTAAGCAAATCAACAGTGTTTCCAGCTGAACTTTGTGCTTCAGCTGAAGACAAACTGCACTGCATTGTAAAACAGCTGCTCATAGTTCACATAAAATCCCTTTTCAGTCATTTGCTTCCTTATGTTATTGTGGCGAATATGCAATAATGAACGTAAATCCTGTGTGACAGCCTCTTGACTCAGGTAGATTGCACCTTTCACAGCTGCTTAGAAAGTTAACTTCCCCTTTAATCCCACAGAAAGGATCAAGGAGACTCATTTTCAGCCCTTGCCGTGTGGCTGCTTTCAATCGCAATTTACTCACCAGGGTCAAAGAGCCTCTCATGGGAAACTTTAAAATCACAGGGTTATTCCCCCCCACCCCGACATTAGCTTGGTTTTATCCACAGACTCCTCAGATTTTAATGCCATGTACCTTCTGCCTGACTGCTTCTAAATTTCTCTGCATTGAACCAGGGACTGGGGTGGAAAGAGGAGTGGCAGATGGGTCATAGCATCACCACAGGGCATGGCAGAAGCTCATTGTCTCATTTCAGTCCTGCTAGAACCTATTCACATGAGCAGAAGCTGCCAGAACAGTATAGTCAGGAGCAACTTGATGTAATGCCTTGCACATAGATGAACGTAGAATTTACCCTGTATCTGAACAAAGATAAAAGGCATCAAGAGATGGTATGCATGTCCCAAACATAACCCTTGTGCATTTTCCCCAGAAATGTGTCAGCTTTGGACATCCTCAGCCAAGGTTGGTGGAGACACAATTTAATTTTCTCTGCAGAGATTATTTTCAAGGCCTATTGCCATAAATGAAAGTAAAAATAAAACAAGATGTTCTTTTACTTTCTAATATATACAGCATGCTCATGAAAATTAATATTGAATTGCTTCATCTTACTTCCAGCTGGTATAGCCCGGATGCTTGCAGGTCATAGAACCAAGTATTTTCCTCATTTTGTTTCTTCAATTCTTCTAGCAATTGTCTTAAATTTGGTTACTAACTTTGCTACCGATAGAAATAGTTCTCCTTTGTTTTCCCATCACAACTTCTCATTAGAACTTGCATTTCTTCTTATCACAGAAAAATGAAAGAATGTTATGGATCGCAATCATTTCCTCATTCAGAAATTTGACATACAATTGAAACTATGGTGTTTTTATTTGCCTGTGGAAGATGATTGATAGGGCGACATTTTTACAATTTACAGAACGAATACCGGAGGGGCATTTGGGCTGGATGTATACGTTCTGGTTCAAAGAATTTGATGGAAAAGAAGCAAAAAGAATAATAATGAGCTTCAGTGCCAAAACATTCTCAATTAATGCTTAATGGCTGATCTTAATAGAAATTTGTGATTGTATTAATAATGAAACAGTCATGCAAATTATTTTTGTGTATACATTTCTAAATGTATGAATTTCATAATATTTACTCTGATCGATATTTTTTGTTACTTGTAAAGTCTTAGGAACATTTGAAGGATTGATAATGTGAGTTTCTGTACTGATATAGTTTTCAAGCTGGACAGATGGGATTATAGATATTAGCATAAATAATGTTCCTTAATATTTTCAGCTTTATTCAATACATCATTTTTGACAGGTGGTAATTTTGGTCTCAATATGTTGGCTGATTCCATTATTCCACTGTTATTATAGAAACACTACACAATTAAGTTTGAATGAGTGAACTGGACCATATTCAGGGACCTTTCTTTGGATCTGAATGAATATGCCATGGCCATCACCGACTTTATCAAGACCTCCATGGATGAGTGTGTGACATTGAGAACATACTGAGTTTTTTCAAACCAGAAGCCCTGGACGAAGCAGGAAATTCACAGACTGCTTAAAGGCTAGATCTGAGGTGTTCAAGACCAGTGATCCAGAACCATACAAGATATTCAGATACGATGCACAGAAGGCCATTGTGAGAATGAAAAGGCAATTCCATGTGAAATTAGAGCTACATGACAGTTGTGGCAAGATTTGCATCCATTACTTCCTTTAAGACAAACCCTACCAGCATAAATTTCAGTGATACTTCACTTCCTATGAGCCCAATGTGTTTCATACATATTTTGAAAAGGGAAATAACATGTATTTGTTCAAATCCTCATAGTATCCAGCAGTCCTATGACCTCAATATCAGAGACAAATCTCAGAATATCCTTCCAGAGGGTGAACCCTCACAGGACATCATGCCCCAAGGTGTATCTGGCCGTGTACTGAAAACGTGTGCTGGAGTGTCTATATATTAAAAAAAATCTTCAAATTCTCACTGCTGTGGTTTGAAGTTCCTGCTTGGCTCAAAAGGGCAGCATCATACCAGTAACCAAGAAGAGCATGGTGAACTCTCAATGGCTATCTCCTGGTCTATGGTAAATGCGTGCTCCAAGGGATTTGTTATGGCTGGAATTAACTCCTTCCTGAGCAAGGGCCTGAACCTGTTGTAAATAGCCTATCGCAACAGATCTAGAGTAATGCATTCTCACTGGCTCCCCACTCTATGGCACACCTAGACAACAGTAAAATGTACGGCAGACTGCTGTTTATCAATTATTACTTTGCATGCAATATTATTTCTAGCTGACAATTAATTTTGTAAAAGTTTAATGTTTAAAAAATAAAACTATAAACTGTAAAATGAACATTGTTATGGTTATTGACCCGAATGCCTGCAAGGATCAACAAAATTCAGCCAGAAGCTACAGTAAAAATTTCATTAAAAATTATAAATATCCATCAACAAAAAATGCCATGATTAATGTCCAGGTCAGAGCTGAGAGAAGAGGCAGAAGAAGGTAGGTGATACCACATTTTTTTTTACATTTTTTCCCTGGATAAAGGACAAGAGGGCAAATGTAGTGTAACATGAAATTATCTCATTGAATGAACGTCAGTACAGTGTAAATAACATAGATCATTTTCTGCAACTGGCATTTGATGTTATTTGTGCCATGACTTGCCCAGCAGGTTACATTAAGTAACTATTAGTGCATTGGAGGCTAAATTGAATAGTATCTGAAACAGACAGAAGGACTGTAATGCATGATTAACCCAATCTCATTGATTGCAATGCAGGCAATATGCCAACTTCATGCTGCCTGCTCCTATAATGATTTCACTATCAAGCTAGTGCTAACCGTGCTGTTGAATGAGAGTGCACATCAGCAGGGAGGCAATGTTGTGACTGGCTAGTTCGAGTTAAAGCTAAACTACACTGTCTAAAGGGAGATGGTATCATTTAAGAAGGGGTGCACTATAGTTAGGGCAGAAGATAGCAATTGTATTGAAAATAGATCGAACGTGAAATACAGTGAAATACTGCTCTGCATAAAGGGTGAAAGATCTAAAGTTGTTGGATGCTACTGGAAGTCATGGTGGGGGAATTAGAAAGTGAGAGTGATGTTCTGTAGCTACTAAGGTTTGGAAAACCACCTGCACATAAACCTTGGAGACAATGGGACAACTTATTTTTAGTGGTCAATTTCAGGAATCAAACTCCAATGAACCAGGTGGGGTGCTGCAAGATATTTAATGACCACACAGAAGAGGGAAAGGTCAGTGAGAGGATCTTTAATTACCTATTCACCCAATTAATTACTAGCCACAAGCACTGTTCATTTCATTATATCTTAAAGATTCTTTCTAACTTCTGGCAAGGAATGATCTTACCAAAGATTGATATATTTCTCCCTTACACATTCAAGAGTATTCAAACAGGCTGATAGAAACTGGTGATGCACATTTTCAAGCTTCTGTATCTTCTGCCAAATTAAAAAGAACAAGATGAGAGAATGTCTCTGGTCTTTGATTATGTAGATTGTTTTACTAAAGCGGTGAGAAGTGCAGATAGAGGCCATGGAGGGGAGGTTGGCTTTGTGATGTATCCTCAGCTCTTTGCAGTTTTCTCTGATATTGAGTAGAACAGTTAACATGCCAAGCTGTGATTATAGCCAGATAAGTTGCTTTCTATTGTGCTTCTATCAAAATTAGTCAGGGTCGATGTTTTAATTAAACTTAAGCTGAAGAAATAACATCTCACCTCGCAACTCTATAACATTAATAACTCAACATTAACTTCTGTAGATTAATATAAATACTGTAAGTTACTACTTGTTGCCAATACTTTTCTTCTGTCATCCATCTGCTCCAATGCCCAAACATTATTTAGGCACTGCTAAGCATTTCACATTCTGCCCCATAACATGGTTGGACTTCCCTTAGCTCCCTTTTCTTCGTCATCTGTGTATTCCCACTAACTGCATCACCCAAACTACACTGCAGAGTTCCTCACGTACATTAAATATAACCAATTCTACACCAGGGACACCAGTTTTGATTTCCCCAAACTATCTTCCCAGATTGTTTTTTAACATCCACTATCAGGTGAGCAGTTAGTTCTTCCAAGTATTGAGAAAACTACTGCGATTGACTTTAGTCTCTGCTACAAACACTATCCCATGCACTGGCTGCATTGTTCTCCATTGTGTAAGCAGAACAGTGGCTGGATACCTTGGGAGAGTTGGCCAAGCTGTGCTTAGACTGATAAGATCCAAACTGACATGATACTACAGTAAACAACAGGAATTCTGCAGATGCTGGAAATTCAAGCAACACACATCAAAGTTGCTGGTGAGCGCAGCAGGCCAGGCAGCATCTCTAGGAAGAGGTACAGTCGACGTTTCAGGCCGAGACCCTTCGTCAGGACTTCGTACTGATACTACAGTAGTTGATTTCTGACATTCTACAGAATGAATTTGTCTTTCTAGGTTTTGAATTAACACTTACAGAACTTTGATTTACAAATAAAATGTTTTAAAATAATAGATTGCAAAACAGAAGTACAACATTGAAGTTTTTGGAAAGACTTAATACAGGTATAACTAACCCTCATCAGTAAGCTTGGTAGTCAACATACAAGACAGTCAAAGATTAAGGGTACCAACCAAGGGATCAAAGATGACACCAGTACCACCTGTGGTAGGACCCTTGTAAAGAGCAAAGAACCCTGGACTCAAGAACCAAGTGAAGATCTTTGTAATTGGTGCCAAGGTGTGTCAGACTGGGATTTTTACAGATAATTAGGGCCAATATTAAATACTGTTTTTATTAAGTGTGTGTGTGTGTGTATATGTATATATATATTTGTACTGAGATCCAAGTTCTGTCCCTTTGTTTGCCTGAAAGTGTAAGTCACCTGGGTAAAACATATTTAAAGAGATATTGTTGGAGGTGCTCAGAAGGAGTAGAAACAACACTGGCATGCATTTAAATCCGAAAGAGACAATTAGCAATTTTGAAGTTATTAAGCCTGGAGAAGAGACTTTTTGTCAGGCTATGTTTGTCACAACTATTTACAACTAATAGAACTGCCTAACTTTTTTTTTCTTCGTTTACTATGGATACTGACTGAACCTACCCTGAATAAAAATGCTTTCTTCTTCAAAAATGTCCTGTATTCTACATTTGAGGTATCTGCTCTCCTAACAATTCCCCTCACTGTCATTGTCTCCTCTATGTTGTAATCTTCGATGGTTCCAAGTGAGTAAAAGCAAGCCAGGCTGTCAATAATACAGCTTATTGTTGAAAATCTTTAAAAAAATGATGCTCTTATCTTTTGACAGCAACAGTCTTTTCCTTTTCACTTTCTAAAGTAACTCCTCACAAACTCAAAATCTAGTTTATCTTTCTTTTATCCAGTGAAAATTGTATTAATGTCATAAACTTCTCTTCATCTCTATATGCCTCACATAATCTATGGCTTTTAACTTTAATTTTCATTCTCATAAGAGCATGCTAAGCACTACGTGATATTCCAAACGTAATATGCAACAGATTGAATGGAGATACTGTACCCTTTGAGATAAACTCCCACTTTCAAAAGGTTATAATGCTCTATGAACCTCAGTTTCAATATATAAATATTATTCTCCATACAGCATTTGCAATATTTTCAGTAAGTCTATCTTTACTCTTAGCTTCTTAAAATGCATTGCCATGAATTTATTTCATATCTTATTTTGCACATTGTATTAGCATATATATTTCTGTACAAAGTCTTTCCACTATCCTTATACCTTACAAAATTTAAAATATCAGCAAATTTGTGATTCTGTTCCTTCTACCTTATAGATGTGATTTTCTTTACACTAGGATCTGATGGAGCAGCATTTGTCTGCTCCCATGCTATTAATTATGCACTGTGTTTCCGTTCCCAGACTACTACCAGAAATTCCCTTTCGTTCCATTTTCTTTCTCTTCTGTGTATTTCCATCGGCAACATTGTATGAAAATTCTTTCCCGCAATCTCAAATTGTGAAAGTTATTCTAAGAGCCAAACTCTTCATTCCAGCCAACTGACTAATATTCTGCTGACACTGCAACATCTTCCCCTCAAAGTATGGGCTTGAATACAAGTTGCTTATGTGAGAAAAGATTCAATTTATTTTGGAAATGCATAGACCTTGTAGTGTAGATATTTGTCCTTGGTTATTTTAATGCAATAGTGTATATAGGATATATAATGTATTAGCAGCCATTTAACATTGTACTTCTCTTTCAAAATTGTTAAATGATTTTCTATCATGAAATTCTATGAAATTCAAACCCTTGTGAGCAGAGCTGACACAGTGATTGTAGTATTAACAATGGAGGAAATTCACTTTTGTTTGGAATGAAGTGCAGTCAAGTCTGCTGAAGCAGGAGATTTGCCCTGCAGAGGTGTTATTCCTACCAGATGGTCATGACCAATGGTGCTCTGCAAGGATCAGTGCTGGGACCCCTGTTGTTGTGACAGATATCAATGACTAGGATGAAATGTAGATGGATAGATTAGCAAGTTTACGAACGCCATCAAAATTAGTGGCGATGTGGACAGTGTAAAGGACTATCACAGAATATAATAGAACATACAGTGGCATGCAAAAGTTTGGCACCCCTGGTCAAAATTTCTGTTACTGTGAACAGCTAAGCGAGTAGAAGTTGAACTGATTTCCAAAAGGCATAAAGTTAAAGATGACGTATTTCTTTAATATTTTAAGGAAGATTACTTTTTTATTTCCATCTTTTACAGTTTCAAAATAACAAAAAAGGAAAAGGGCCTGAAGCAAAAGTTTGGGCACCCTGCATGGTCAGTACTTAGTAATACCCCCTTTTGGCAAGTATCACAGCTTGTAAACGCTTTCTGTAGCCAGCTAAGAGTCTTTCAATTCTTGTTTTTATGGGATTTTCACCCATTCTTCCTTGCAAAAGGCCTCTAGTTCTGTGAGATTCTTGGGCCGTCTTGCATGCACTGCACTTTTGAGGTCTATCCACAGATTCTCGATGATGTTTAAGTCAGTGGACTGTGAGGGCCATGGCAAAACCTTCAGCCTGTGCCTCGAGGTCGTCCATTGTGGATTTTGAGGTTTGTTTAGAATCATTATCCTGTTGTAGAAGCCATCCTCTTTTCATCTTCGACTTTTTTTTTACAGACGGTGTGATGTTTGCTTCCAGAATTTGCCGCTATTTAATTGAATTCATTCTTCCCTCTACCAGTAATTGAATGTTCCCTGTGCCTCTGGCTGCAACACAAGCCCAAAGCATGGGGATGGATCAATCGTTTGGTTACCCCTTTGTGGGAAAGTTGTGGAGAATGTGGTGTGGGTGCAGAAAAAGTTTAGCAGAATGCTATGTGTATTTGAAGGTATGAGCTATAATGAAAGGTTGGGCAAAATGAGTTTGCTTTCTCTGGAGCATCAGAGGCTAACAGGAGACCTGAAAGAAGTTTTAAAGTTATGTGAGGCCTCAAAAGGATAGACAGTCAGAAGCTTTTCTCCAGGTTAGAGATGCCAAACTCCAGAGACTCTCAGATTGGCACATGGATTTAAAAAAATGGAGGGCTATCTGAGAGGGAAGTATTAGATTGATCTTGGAGTAGGTTAAAGGGTCAATGCAAAATCATGGGCCAAAATGTGGTATACTATTCTATGTTCTATGCTCTCTGTTCTAGAGGAGTTCTACGGAAGACATTTGTCACACAGACAGTAGTTACAGTCTGAAGGGGGATGATGGAGACAGTATAGCAACACCTTGATCACTTTGCATTACAATAAATTTACTTTATTTCATTCTAATGCTGCTGATCTGATGCTATGTGCTTATGGTGTTGCTGAAAATAAGTCTTTCATTGCACCCATACATACATGTACTTGCATAAATGGCCATACATTCATCTTTGACTTTGAACATTTCAGAAGCACGTAAATGAGCATTTGAGTCACCAAGGGATAGACAGCTGTAGTTCAAGAGTTGATGAAGGGGATTTTATGGATAGGTACTTGAGAATCATCGTGGCCATGACGGGCTAAAGGATTTGTTTCTGTGTCCACGATTACCATTGGTAGCTAATCATTTTGACATCCTGGCCAGCAGAAGTTTCAAAAATAATGCACAGTAGGCCAGAACCCAAGGTCCTAGGAGAATGTTCTAAGCAGAAGCGAGGCAAGCTAAAGGTTCAACTCTTCTCAGGGTGAAAAGGTGAGAATCAAAAGACTTAAGGTCACTATTTCTGGGAAGCTGAAGTAGAAAGATTAGACTATTCTTCAGAGCATGGAGGAGGCAACATTTTGTTGTGAAGCCTAAGGCCAGCAGTCAAGTTTTACAAAGTCAGGTAACAAAGCAGAGCTTTGGACATTGGGAGATGTGATGTTGTTGGGTAGCTGACAGTTCAGGCTTCATCTTCAGTTACAAGAATCTATAACCTCTGAATAATAATGATACCTCTGGCTACTTTTGTGCAATAGACACTGATGATTTGATTTATGTTTATTAACATACAGTTGGGACACAGTTAGGTTTGATTTGGAATACCCTATTATGGTATTCCACTGACTGCAGCTAGGTTTTCAAATTGAGATCACATTTCTCATTTTCACCTTCAGATCACATTTGTTTCTCAATTGATTTTGTGGGATCCATTGACTTTTATAGCATGAAATGCTGTCATAAAACCTTGAACTCGTATAGAACAAAGTTCTGAAACTTTGTACATTATCATTTTTGTAAGGATTTTAAAAATAAATGAATAAAAACATTTCTACATTTTAAAAAGTAATACAAATAATCTTACCAACAATTAATTGCTTTTTGAGGCATAGCAATATCAGCAATGAAGTCAAATACAAGATTCAATTATTGCACAGAAAGGAGGACAAAAGCAGCAGATTAGATTAATTTGTTTTCTCCTTTGTGTGGTTTGAGAGATGAATATTACCTCTGCTCTTTTTCAAAGACAAAATCTTTGCCAATGCTCAATGGCTACATTTCCACAATGCGGCACTTCTGAAGCTGCCCAGGATTGGATGCATTTTGGATTCAAAGTAGGTTGACTCCAACAAAATTGCCAGATCTCTAAGGAGAGCCAGCACTTCACAGTTGTGCTCAACATCCATTTTGGTGTTGTTGCCAATTTGAGTATATTGGGGAAATTGTAAGTCTCAAATGGAAATTTGAATAGGGAGACAATTCTTGTGAACATAGAACATAGAACAAAGCAGCACAGTACAGACCTTCTGGCTCATGATGTCATGACAACCTTTTATCCAGGTCTAACATCAGTCTGACCGTCCCCCACATAGCCCTTCATTTTTATTTTGTCTGTGTGACGATCTAAAAGTCTCTTAAATGTCCCTAATGTATATGCCTACAGCCCCACTCCTGGCAGCATGGTCTAGGCACCCACTCTGTGTAAAAAATCTACCTTGACATACCCTCTATACTCTCCCCCAATCACCTTAAAAAATTGCCCTCTCATATTAGCCATTTCTGCCTTGGGAAAATGTCTCTGGCTATTTACTCAATCTATTCCTTTTACCATCTTATATACTGCTATCAAGTCAAATCTCTTACTAGCTATTCTTTCAGTTAGTCCTGACGAAGGGTCTCAGCCCAAAACGTCGACTGTACCTCTTCCTAGAGATGCTGCCTGGCCTGCTGCGTTCACCAGCAACTTTGATATGTGTTGCTTGAACACCCTGATATATCTCCTTTGCACTTACTTTAAAGCCTCCACATTCCTCCTATAATGAGAATATCAGAAGTTAACACAATTCTTCAAGTGTGGTCAAAATTCAAAGTAAATTTATTATCAAAGTACTGTGCATATATGTCACCATACCATCCTGAGATTCATTTCCTGGTAGGCATTTACAGTGGAACAAAGAAATACAATAGAATGAATTAAAAAAAAACTACCCACAAAAACTGACAAAACAATATAAACTGTGCAAATGGAAAAGAAATACCAGCAATAAATAAACAAGTAAAATAAATAATATAGAAAACACGAGTTGTAGAGTCCCTGAAAGTGAGTCCCTAGGTTGTCGGTCTAACCAGAGTTTTATGGAGCTGTGACATTACTTCACAGTCACAGACTGAACTCAGTCCCCTGACTAATGAAGGCCAACACATCATATGCATTCTTAGACACCCTATCAATTTGCGTGGCAACCTTGAGAGATTGATAGTAGTTCAAGATCAAATATCAAAGTAAATTTATTATCAAAATACAAACACATCATCCTATACAATCCTGAGATTCATTTTCTTGTGGGCATACTCAATAAATCCAATAATCATAATAGAATCAATGTAAGATAACATCAACAGGGTGGACAGCCAATGTGCAACAGATGACAAATTGTGAAAATGCAAAAAGAAAGAAAACAGAGTTATAACAACACCCTGGGAAAAGTTTCACTGCTAACGTAATGGTCTTTCAGAAGCAGTGTTTGGGTTATGGTTAGAGATCATTGGTGCTTTGGAGTGTGAGCTGTCCAATGAGGGGAGTGTGTTTTTCGTGTTGTGTGCCTGACACCAGTGTGAGCCGGGTCTTTGGTTTAGTGGGAGATGAAGGGAGAAGATGCTGGAGAGAAGAGATCGTTGGACTCGACCCGGAGTGGGGCTATGATTCGACAAAGCCCAGGGAGATTGAAGGAGGATCGGTGAAGGGGAAACCGTGAGCTCCAACTTGTGCACATTAGACTGTTTCATTAAAATGGGCCCTTTTCTCTTTTTGCTTTTTCTTTACCAACCCTTAAGTCACTTTAAGAATTATAAAGCTAAATCATTTAAGTGTATGCGGTGTACTGTCTGCAATTTCATGGTACTGATTTGTAACAGGGTAGCAAATCACTCAGCATCCACACAATCAAGAAGTTTCACGGTGGACTCGCTCCTCAATCTCACACGTTTGGCGGGACTGGAGATTGTCTTCCCTAGATTTACGCAGCCGACGGAACCGGAGTGTTTCGATAATAATAATTATTATTATCATTATTGTTGAAATGTTATTAAATGAAAGAGTGCAGAGAAGGTTGACAAGGATGTTGCCGGGACTTGAGAAACTCAGTTACAGAGAAAGGTTGAATAGGTTAGGACTTTATTCCCTGCAGCATAGAAGAATGAGGGGAGATTTGATAGAGGTATATAAAATTACGATGGGTATAGATAGAGTGAATGCAAGCAGGCTTTTTCTACTGAGACAAGGAGAGAAAAAAACCAGAGGACATGGGTTAAGGGTGAGGGGGGAAATGTTTAAAGGGAACATTATGGGGGGCTTCTTCACACAGAGAGTGGTGGGAGTATGGAATGAGCTGCCAGACGAGGTGGTAAATGCGGGTTCTTTTTTAACATTTAAGAATAAATTGGACAGATACATGGATGGGAGGTGTATGGAGGGATATGGTCCGTGTGCAGGTCAGTGGGACTAGGCAGAAAATGGTTCGGCACAGCCAAGAAGGGCCAAAAGGCCTGTTTCTGTGCTGTAGTTTCTATGGTTCTATGGTTCTATTTATTATTTGAAACCCTGTGAGGGGTTTATGTCCCCCATCGGGTGCAACCCCAGGTGATCAACTAGGGAAAGCTCTGCAGATATGCTGGGAAGATGAGAAATAAAATGGCACCCATGGACCAAAAGAGAAACAAATCCAGGTATGTTGTACCCAGAGTGGGTGGTGCTCTTGTCAGTGTCTGATCTCCACGTTAGGGGCTGCATAGACCAAAACCTTGCTATAGGTAGAAAAAGCTATATATACCCTTCTGCTTTAGAAATAGAGAGATGTCTATAGAACAGAGTGATATGGCCTCTGCCTGGGGATTGCCAGGGAATGCCTGGAGTTAGCGCTGGGTGTGGCATGAAGTGAACCTCTAGTGTTGCACCGCTGAATAGGTGGGCAGGCACTGGGAAACCCAAACAGGGTGCAGACAGTGTTCAAAGTAGCCCACCAACACCACAGGCTGCGACTGCTGCAAGTGTTTCTCAAGGGCGAAGTCCACTTACAACTGAGACCACTCAAGCAGTTAAGAGAAGACACACATGAAATGGTCATTAGAAGTAAAGACATTCACAATGTGTGCATATTATCGAGTAACAGGAATTCAGACTGACATGACAGGATACAGGGACAAAGTTAATCACTATCTTCCACAATAAAAGAACTAACCAATTCCCCTCCATTACCACCCTTCTTTGTCTGGCAGAACTAGTCCACACTCTCAACAATGTTTCCTCTGTCTCCTCCCACTTTGTCCAGACTGAAGGGGCACCCACATAGTCCCCAGTAATGCCTGCATTTTCATTGACTACATAGAACAGTCCATGTTCCAAGCCTTCCCCGGTAATGCTCCTCAACTCTTCCTCTGCTACGTCGAAGGCTGCATTGATGCTGCTTCATGCACCCGTGCTGAGCTCAGCAATTTCAGCAACTTTGCCTCTAACTTCCACCTTGCCCTTAAATCCACTTGGTCCATTTCTGAGACCTCCCTCCCCTCTCTAAATCACTCTGTTTCCATTTCTGGAGAAAAGCCTCAATCACCACCTTTTATAAAGCTACCGATTTCCACAGCTATATTGTCTATATCTCTTCCTCTGGTTTATCCTGTCTCCAGTAAAAATGCTATTTCTTTTTCTCAGTTTCTTCATCACAGCCACATCTGTTCCCAGGATGCAGTTTTCCCTTCCTCCACTATTAATGCTGCCCTCATCTTCATTTCCTGAACACCCACACTCACTCCATCTTCCCACTGTCTGAACAAAGGTAGTTCCTCTTGTTCTTACTTACCACCCCATGAGACTCTGCATCCAACACATCCTTCTCCACAACTTCTGCCATTTCCAAAAGGACCCACCACCAAACATAAGACCATAAAACCATAAGACATAGGAACAGAAGTAGGCTATTCGGCCCATCGAGTCTGCTCTGCCATTCAATCCTGGGCAGTTCCAATTCTCCCAGTCATCCCCACTCCTCTGTCTTCTCCCCATACCCGTTGATGCCCTGACTAATCAAGAACCTATCTATCTCTGCCTTAAATACACCCAAGGACTTGGCTTTCACAGCCACTTGTGGCAACAAATTCCACAGATTTAACACCCTCTGACTAAATTTTGTCCAAATTTCTGTTCTAAATGGACGTACTTCAATCCAGAAGTCGTGCCCTCTTGTCCTAGACTCCCTTACCATGGGAAATAACTTTGCCATATCTAATCTGTTCAGACCTTTTAACATTCGGAATGTTTCTATGAGATTCCCCCTCATTTTCCTGAACTCCAGGGAATACAGCCCAAGAGCTGCCAGACGTTCCTCATATGGTAACCCTTTCATTCCTGGAATGACTCTCGTGAATTTTCTCTGAACCCTCTCCAATGTTAGTATATCCTTTCTAAAATAAGGAGCCCAAAACTGCACACAATACTCCAAGTGTGGTTTCACGAGTGCCTTATAGAACCTCAACATCACATCCCTGCGCTTATATTCCATACCTCTAGAAATGAATGCCAACATTGCATACACCTTCTTCACCACTGACTCAACCTGGAGGTTAACCTTTAGGGTATCCTGCACAAGGACTCCCAAGTCCCTTTGCATCTCTGCATTTTGAATTCTCTCCCCATCTAAATAATAGTCTGCCTGTTTATTTCTTCCATCGAAGTACATGACCATAAACTTTCCAACATTGTACTTCATTTGCCACTTCTTTGCTCATTCCCCTAAACTATCTAAATCTCTCTGCAGGCTCTCTGTTTCCTCAACAGTACCCACTCCTCCAACAATCTTTGTATCATCAGCAAATTTAGCCATAAATCCATTAATTCCATAGTGCAAATCATTGACATACATTGTAAAAAGCAACAGTCCCAACACCGACCCCTGTGGAACTCCACTAGTAACTGGCAGCCAGCCAGAATAAGATCCCTTTATTTCCACTCTGTTTTCTGCCGATCAGCCAATTCTCCACCCATGCTAGAAACTCCCCTGTGATTCCATGGGTTCTTATTTTGCTAAGCAACCTCATGTACGGCAACTTTTCAAAGGCCTTCTGAAAATCCAAGTACACAATATTTACTACATCTCCCTTGTTTACCCTGCTTGTAATTTCCTCAAAAAATTGCAATAGGTTAGTCAGGCAGAATTTTTCTTTCAGGAAATCATGCTGGCTTTGACCTATCTTGTCATGTGCCTCCGGGTACTCCGTAATCTCATCCCTAACAATCGATTCCAACAACTTCCCAACCAGTGATGTCAGGCTAACAGGTCTATAGTTTCCTTTCTGCTGCCTCCCATCCCTCTTAAATAACAGAATAACATTTGCAATTTTCCAGTCATCCGGTACAATGCCAGAATCTATTGTTTCTTGATAGATCATCATTAATGCCTCTACAATCTCTCCAGCTACTTCCTTCAGAACTCAAGGGTGCATTCCATTAGGTCCAGGAGATTTATTCAGCCTCAGACCATTAAGCTTCCTGAGCACCTTCTCAGTCGTGATTTTCACTGCACATACTTCACTTCCCTGACACTCTTGAATGTCCGATACACCGCAGATGTCTTCCACTATGAAGACTGATGCAAAATACGCATTCAGTTCCTTTGCCATCTCTATGTCTCTCATTACAATATCTCCAGCCTAATTTTCTATTGGTCCTATATCCACCCTCAACTCTCTTTTACCCTTTATATACTTAAAAATGCTTTTAGTTTCTTCTTTGATATTAGTTGCCAACTTCCTTTCATAATTCATCTTTTCCTTCCTAATGACCTTCTTAGTTTCCTGCTGAAAGTCTTTAAAAGCTTCCCAATCCTCTATCTTTCCATGAGCTTTGGCTTCCTTGTATGCCCTCTCTTTTGTTTTTACTTTGGCTTTGACTTCACTTGTCCTTCTTCCATTCAAAAATTTCTTCTTAATGGAATATATCTGTCTTGTACTTCCCTCATCTTTCGCAGAAACTCCAGTCATTGCCGCTCCGTTGTCCTTCCTGTTACTGTCTCTTTCCAGTCAACCTTGGCCAGTTCTCCTCTCATGCCATTGTAATTTCTTTATTCCACTAAGATACCGACACATTGGAATTTAGTTTCTCCTTCTCAAATTTCAAAGAAAGCTAAATCAAGGATTCCTTAACCTTAAGTTCTCTTATCACTTCCAGATCATTGCACAACACCCAATCCAGCAGAGCCGATCCCCTAGTGGGCTCAACAACAAGCTGTTCTAAAAAGCCATCCCTTAGACTTTCTACAAACTCTCTATCTTGAGGTCCAGTACTGGCCTGGTTTTCTCAATCCGCTTTCATGTTAAAATCCCCAACGATTACCATGACATTGCTCTTCTGACATACCTTTTCTATCTCCTGTTGTAATTTGTAATCCACATCCCGGCTGCTGTTTAGAGACCTGTATACAACTGCCATTAGGGTTCTTTTACCCTTGCCATTTCTTAGCTGAAACCATAGAGACTCTACACCTTCTGATCCTATGTCATCTCTTTCTAATAATTTAATATTATTTCTTATACACAGGGCCACTCCACCCCCTCTGCCTACAAACCTATCTTTCCGATACACCGTATATTCTTAGACATTCCGCTTCAAATGGCGCCATCCTTTAGCCAAGTTTCAGAGATGGCAACAATGTCATACTTGGCAATCTGTAGCTGAATTTCAAGATCATCCATTTTATTTCTTATACTGCGTGCATTCAAATATAACACTTTCAATCCCATATTTGTTGTTTCAATTTTAACTACACCATGTCTCTATTGCCCTGTAACTCATCCCACTGGCTGTGATCATACCTCATCTCTGCCTGTCCTTTCTATCATCTCTGTTGCACAGTATCTTCGATTTATTTTTGTTTTCCCCTTCCTCTGCCCTGTCACTCCAGTTCCCATCCCCCTTCCAAATTAGCTTAAACCCTTCCTAATAGCTCTATTAAACCTGCCTGCTAGGGTATTGGCCCCCTTTGGGTTCAGGTGTAACCCATCCTTTTTGTACAGGTCGTACCTCCCTGAGAAAAGGCCCCAATGATCCAGGAATCTGAAGCACTGCCCCCTACACCAGTCTCTCAGCCACACATTAATATGCCTGATCACGCTATTCTTGCATTTGTTACACGTGGCACAGACAGCAATCCTGAGATTACTACGCTGGAGGTCCTGCTTTTCAGCTTTCTACTCAACCCTCTGAATTCTCTCTCCAGGACCTCCTCCTTTTTTCTACCTATGCCATTGGTACCAACATGTACCAAGACTTTTGGCAGTTCACCCTCTCCCTTCAGAATACTCTGCACCCAATCTGAGATATACCGTACCCTGGCACTTGGGAGGCAACACACCATGCAGGTATCTCTATCAGGCTGACAGAACCTCCTGTCTGTTCCTCCTACTATGGAATCCTCTGTGACTACCGCATTCCTCATCTTCTTCTCTCCCTTCTGCATCCCAGATCCAGGCTCAGTGCCTGGACTGCCATAGTCATTCTTTGTCAGGTCATCCCCACCCAACCGCATCCAAAACGAGATAACGATTACTGAGGGAGATGGCCACAGGGGTGCTCTATACTATCTGAGCTCTTCCCATCCCTTCCCTGACAGTTACTCATTTATCTAACTCCTGCAACCTCAGGGGTAACTAACTCCTTGTAACTCTTCTCTATCTCCTGCTCATTCTCCCTAATAAGCTGTAGATCATCAAGCCGCAGCTCCAGATCCCTAACACGGTCTCTCAGGAGCTGCATCTCAGTGTACCCGGCGCAGATCTGGCCATCTGGGAGACTGAAAAATTCCCAGGATTCCCACATCTGACACCCAGAGCAAAGAACTAACCCTACAGACATGCTCTCTATTCCTCCAAAAAAAATGCAAGGGAAAAACAAAGTCCACTTACCTTGCCAGAGCTCGAATGAGCCAGAGCCCTGCCACTCAGCCTCAGACCATTCTGTCGATGTCCGTTCCGCTAGGCAGTGCCTCCCTTTTATGCCTGAACCTTCCCTGCTCTCCAACTCACAACTGGTGCGCTGGTTATGTTGTTACATCCCTCTTCTCTCTGCAGCGATCTCTTCCTCCATGATTCTTCTGTCCATTCATCCCTCCCCACTAATCTCCCCCCAGGTACTTATCCCTGAAATTTGCCAAAAAAATTACAAAAGCTTTGTAGAATTTATACAACCTGGCAGTAATAACAACAACACAGAGTCTCCACAGGATGCTGTTGATAAAGCTGAGCTTGCAGATAAAATTATCCTAAAATTTAGCATCACACTAACAGAATACATGGACACTGAGCCAACAAAAAGATGCCACATATCAAAACAAAACACATCACCAAAATTTGAAAAAGTTGTTAATATTCTCAACAATATTAAGTGAAGCTAGAAAGTTTGTGAACCTGTAGAATTTTCTCTACTTCTGCATAAATATGACCTAAAATGAGATCAGATTTTCACGTAAGTCCTAAAACTAGATAAAAAGAATCCAATTAAATAAATAACACAAAATCATTATACTTGTTCAATTATTTATTGAGCAAAATGATTCAACATTACATGTATTTGTTGGGAAAAGTATGTGAATCTCTGGGGTAATCTCTTCTACAAAAGCTTTTTGGAGTCAGGTTCCAATCAATGAGATGAGATTGGAGATATGGGTTGCAGAGTTGCTCTGCCCTAAAATAAGGCACACGACATCAGATTACTGACAGAGCCTGCACTTCTCAAGAAAGATCTGTTTATTTGCACTATGCCTTGATCAAAACAGCTTTCAGAGAACCTTAGAAAATGATTTGTAGAGATGCATGAAGCTGGAAAAGGCTACAAAAGCATTTCTAAAGATCTGAGTGTTTATCAGTCCACAGTAAGAGAAATTATCTACAAATGGAGGAAACTCAGTACTTTTGCTACTCTCCCTAGGAGTAGGCATCCTGCAAAGATCACACCAAGAGCACAAATTGCAATGCTGAAGGAAGTGAAGAAGAACCCAAGGGTAACAGCAAAAGACCTGCAGAAATCTCCAGAGCTTGCGAAATTCTCTATTCATGTGTCCACTATAAGAAAAACACCAAATAAGGATGGTGTGCATGGGAAGAAACAATTTATCCTCAAAAAAATCTTTGCTGTGCATCTCAAGTTTGCAAAAGACAACCTGGATGTTCTACAACAATTCTAGGACCATGTTCTGTGGACAAGTGAAACAAAAGTTGAATTTTTTGACAGAGATGCATATTGCTATGTTTGGTGGAAAAGCGGCACTGCACACCACCACCAAAACCTCATTCCAACTGTGAAGCATGGTGGAAGGAGCATCATGGTTTGGGGCTGCTTTGCTGATCCAGGGCCTAGATGGCTTACAATCGTTGAGGGAACAATGAGTTCAAAATTGTATTAAGACATTTTACGGGAGAATGTCAGGGTAGCAGCCCATCATCATAAGACCATAAGACATAGGAGCTGAATTTTCTCCCCATTTAGGTAATAGTCTGCACTATTGTTCCTTTTACTAAAAAGAATTATCATACATTTCCCAATGCCGTATTCCACTTGCCACTGCCTCTGAAGTTTAATAGAAGTTGCATAATGCGACAAGATAAACATCCAAAAGACAAGAGCAAGTCAACAGCAGAATGGTTTAAAAAGAAGAAAATGTGTGTTTTCGAATGGCTGAGTCAAAATCCTGACCTTAGTCTTATAGAAATGTTGTGGAGTGACCTGAATCAAGCAGTTCATATAAGGAAGCCCACCAGCATCCTCGAGTTGAAGCAGTTTTGTAAGGAGAAGTGGCCTAGAATTCCTCCAAGCCAATCTACAGGACTGATCAACAGTTAACTGGAAATGTTTAGTTGAAGTTAATACTGTACAGGAGGGTCACACCAATTACTGAAATCAAAAGTTCACATACTTTTTTCAACAAATACATGTAATATTGATCAATTTTCTCAATGAATACATGAACAAGTATAATGTTTTTTGTGTTATTTATTTAATTGGGTTCTCTTTATCTAGTTTACGACTTATGTGAAGATGTGATCACATTTTAGGTCATATTTATGCAGAAATAGAGAAAGTTCTACAGAGTTCACAAACTTTCTAACACCACTGTATATTACCACAATATTTAGGAAAACTTCAAATATTTGAAGAACTACACACATTAACATACTGTGTAGCATTAACAGCAGTGCAGTGCAATGACTCCAAAATAGAGGCAATTATTAGTAGAAGCCTAAAACTGAGTAATGAAATGAGAACACCAAAATGGCAGAACAAATTAAGAAACAAAATTGGAATGTTCAGAGCAAAAATAGCCTGCTTAATTGAATATAAAATAGATAACCCAAGCAAGGAAGTTAAGTGAAACACTAAGGAAATATAATCATACAAGATATGATTAACCTAACAAAAAATTATAGAATATATAGATACACTTCCAGTTTAAGATGGTACTAGTGAATCAAGCTAAACAATATAAATTACTGTATTAATCAGACTTTTTCTTAGATATGTTCTCTGTCATTAATACCCTGTAACTTCTCTTTTGGAATTGAGTTTTTAAATGCTCATATGACCTGCCACTTTTTCAGTGTGAACTGACGTCTTGAAGGGGCAGGATGGTTGCGGCGAGGTGGATACGGGCTGAATTGAGGCAGTGGGGCCCTGTCCCTCCTTGTCCTTTATGAAACATCCAGCAGCCATTGCTGCCCTTGTGACATCCAAGTCTCAGTAATAACAGCAATGTCATAGGTCCATGTACTGTCCATGCTTTAAGTTCATCACCCTTGTTATTAATACTTCTTGTATTAAAATAGACACATTTCAACTCAGCCACATGAATTCAATTATGGCTTATCCATTGCCTATTCTCCCTCCTAGTCTCTCGACATGCTGAATTTACCTTTAAGATCAACTGCTTCATCCACTGACCTATCACCCTGGTTCCCAATCTGCCTGCCAAAGTATTTTAAACCCTTCCTAATAGCTTCAGCCATCCTGCCTGCAAGTATATTGGTCCCTCTCAACTTCAGGTATAACTTGTCCTTTTTGTACCAGTCATACAGTCCCCAGAAGAAATCCCAAAGTTCCACAAATCTGAAACCCTGCTCCTGCATCAATTCTTTGGTCACCCATTCACCTGCCTAATCATCCTATTCTTACCTTCACTGGAGCTTTGTACATGCAGCAATTCAGAAATTACTAACCTTAAACCTGCTTTTCAGCTTCTTATCTAACCTTATCCCTTTTCCTACTTATAGTGTTGCTACCAGTATGCACCATGAATTCTGACTGCTCACCCTCGTTAAGAATGCTGAGGACTTGATTTGAGATGTCTCCAACCCTGGCACCTGGAAGACAATATACCATCTGGATGTCTCATTACATTCACAAAACCTCCTGTCTGTTCCCCCAGTGAGTGAACCCCTGTCACTACTGCACTTCTTTTCTCCCCCTTCCCTTCTAAACCCCAGAGCCAGATTCAGTGCTGCAGACCTGGTCATTGTGGCTTCCCCTAGTAGGTCGTCCTCAATCAATATGGTTATATTACTGAACTATTATTTAACAAATGATTCTTATAGAAATTTGTCTAATTGGACTTTTACTAATTTAGCACATTCTTCCATGGAGGTTATGTGTTGAAACTTCTCCTAAAAGACCACTGAAGGCCTTGAGGAACCATCTAAATGATGTACTGCTGTATTTTCTGAGATTCCACTGAATTGAAATTAATATTGCAGTTGATGATTAGTAAAAATGTTACTTTATGCCAACTATGATTCTGCTACTTCAAGAACCTTATTGGGTCTTCATTTAATTCATTATTAAATTGACAGGTGTTTGGATCACTCCTACTTACCTTACCTTATTGCAGTAATATATAGCTAAGCCACATTTTCCTTGAACAATGAAAGAGCAGCAAGCTATATGCCTGTTCCATTATGTATGGAACTTGGGAACAGAATATTTTCTAGCTATTTGAGAGAATTAGAACAATCAGCACTGGGCACACTATGCTTCTGTCTCCTCAGAATTTATCAGCAGGTACATGCTTCAGAGAGATGCACTCTTAATATTTGCAGCATCATTAAGCAGATCATTTTTCTTTCTCTTTTCAACAATGTTGTTCTAACCTCAATGACCCTTTGAATTCCCATGGTGCAGCAGGACTTGTGCCTGAATCCTCATTTAGTTTCATAATATGAAAAAGATAGGAAATAAAGGAACACCTGTCTCCACATACCTTCAGGCAATGGCTGCTCTAGAAATGGCCAGCCATTGTTGTGCAGGGGCTTTTGTGAGTTTGTCTGCATTTAATTAGTTGCCGGGGGATAAAGAGTGAAGGAGAAAGAAAGGTTCAGGCAGCGCTTGCATGTTGATTACTACACCTGTCCATGGCAGTACTATGCCATGTCTGCTTGGAGACAGAGACAAACTCCACATGAGTGCTGTCACTGTCAACTGCATCAGTGTATATTAATTAAAATTGTCTTGTTTTAGTATGCAGTGCAGGATTTTCTTCCAATTAAATTTGTGGTCTACTGCAAATGCAAATAATTTAAAAATTGCTCATTGTATGCTAAACTTTCTGTCATGGACACAACAATTGAATATTATATAATGTTGATAGTCTTTGTGCAGAAGTGCAAAAGGTATTAATATTAGAACAAATATATTGTATAACCCCATCACCACCTACTGTAATAAGATATTACATTATCTTATGAATAAAAGCCTAACCAGTTTAACAAGTTTCACATAAATTCCAATCAGATGTTATTGCAAATATTCTTGAAGAAAATGGCAAGAAATCAGAGTCTTTCTTTTTGCCAAGAGGGCATTCAAATGATTAACAAAGAGAAGACAAGAAAGGAGCTGTTGATTGCAGGCAAATTGAGACCATATTTATTGGTAGTGCATTCTATTAGTTGTACACAGACACATCTAGCAGAAAGCTGTATCAATGTCTGCATTCATTTTTTCTTACAACTACTTTTCACTGAAAACTGTTTTGATTATTGAGTTATACAACTTTATTTTTCATTCTTTTGTCTTGTGGTCTGTGCCACTAGAGAATGTTCATAGAGTAGAATCATAGACTAATGCAGCACAGCTGTAGGCCATTCAGCCTTACGAGTCCATGTTGACCACATTGCCCACCTAACTTGCTTCAGTCATCAGGTGAAGTCTGAAAACATTTCCTTATTAGGAAATAATCATCAGCTTACGGTGGCAAGATTAATGGCATTGGTAGGGGAAAAATAATTATGCTACTATTTTAAATCATGTTGTTGGAGGATAGATTGGATGGACAAATTGATTTTTTTTCTGCCCTTCCATCTCACACAAGCTTACAACAGAATCACCTGAGCAACACCAAAGAAAGGAAAAGCTTAATGAAGGATGATGTAACCATGGCTGAAAAAGGAAGTCAAAGACGGCTGAAAAGCAAAACAGAGGGTATATAACTGAGCAAAAATTAGTGCAAAGTTCAAAGATTGGGAGGCTTGTAAAAACCAACTGAAGGCAACAGAAGACAAGAGAAAAAATGAAATATGAAGGTAAGCTAGCCAATAATATAAAAGAGGATACAAAAAGTTTTTTTAGATATATAAAGAGTAAAAGAGAGGTAAGAATGGATATCAGACTGCTGGAAAATGATTCTAGAGAGGCAGCAATGGGGACAAAGAAATGGCAGACAAACTTAATAAGTATTTTGCCTCAGTCTTCACTATGGAAGTCACTAGCAGTATGCTAGCAATTCAAGGGGCTTAGGGGGCAGAAGTGAGTGTATTTGTTGTTACTAGGGAGAAGGTGCTTGGGAAGCTGAATGTTGAAGAGATCATGGAGGCATTAGTAATGATTTTTCAAGAATCACTAGATTCTGGAATGCTTCCAGAAAACTGGTTCATTCCATTCTGTAAGAAGGGAGGGAGGCATAGAAAGGGAAATTATCAGTCAGTAAGCCAGACTTCAGTGTTTGGTACAATGCTGGAGTACCTTATTAGGTATGAGGTTTCAGTGTACTTGATGGCTCATGATAATGCACGGGGTCTTTCTTTTTTGTATGTTAAATTTAAAATGGCTTCTTTGTTATGTTAAATGCTGAGAAAGTCTCTAGCTAGACATTTGCTTGGGTTAATACAGACAGCAGGGTGCCATTAGCCAGTGGGTGTCCATGTTATTGTTTTTCTCGGGTGGTAATGCTGTCTCACATGACTGGGGATGGGGGTTTTTGGCGGGGAGTTGGAAGAGAGCCGGAGAGGACGGTGGACGGGGTTTTTTGGGGGGGGAGACGGAGAGGACTGGGAATGGGGGTTTTTGGCGGGGAGTCGGAGGAGAGACGGAGAGGATGGTGGACGGGGTTTTTTGGGGGACAGACGGAGAGGACTGGGAATGGGGGTTTTTGGCGGGGAGTCGGAGGAGAGACGGGGAGGACGGCGGACGTGCGGGGGTTTTTGGCAGGGAATCGGAGGAGAGACGGGGAGGACGGTGGACGGGGTTTTTTGGGGGGGGAGTCGGAGGAGAGACGGGGAGGACGGCGGACGTGCGAAAAGGCTCCAGTCGATCACACCGGGTGGTCTCGAGCCATGAGTCGACAGGATCCGGGTGGTCATCAGGGATTGACTGAGCTCCAACGGTTGTGCACGAAGAACTTGGACTTTGATAAGTCTGGGCGCCTCTTTTTTTTCATTTCTTCCTTTTCTGTATCGCATTTATATCGCATAGACTTAGTAATATCTATAAAGTGTACTTGGTAAAACGTACTGGGTGTGCTGGCTGATGATTGATGTTTGGGATTGATTTGGGTGGCAGTGGTGCAGCAACCAACTCCATAGGAAGCTTTGAGGCAGGTGCTGGGTGGGAGTTCCCCTAGACATATACAAGCCAATATAACTGAGCATTACAATAAAATAGGCCAAAGTCAGCATGGTTTCCTTAAGGGAAATCTTCCTAACAAATCTGCTGGAATACTTTAAAGAAATAACAAGAAGGATAGACAGAGGAGAATTGGTGGATATTGTGTACTTGGATTTTCAGAAGGCCTAGTGCCACACGTGAGGCTGTTTAACGAGATAAGAGCCCATGGCATTACAAGAAAGATACTAGCATAGATATGAGATTGGCAAACTGGCAAGAGGCAAAGACTGGGATTAAGGGTGCTTTTTCTGGTGCCTGCCAATGACTAGTGTTGTTCTACAGGGGTCAGAAAAGGGATTGCTTCTTTTTACATTATATGCTAATGATTTGGATATTGAAATTGATGGCTTTGTGACCAAGTTTTCCAAATGGGGACAAAATTCAAAAATCAAAAGCGCAGAAGGATTTTGGAGTCCTTATGCACACTTCTCTAAAGGTTAACTTGCAGGTTGAGTGTGTGGTAAGGAAGGCAAATGCAATGTTAACGTTCATTTCAAGAGGACTAGAATATAAAAGCAAGGACGCAATGCTGAGTATTTACAAGGCATTAGTCGAATCACATTGGGAGCATTGTGAGCAGTTTGGGGCCCCTTATCTAAGATGTGAAGTTATTGGAGAGGGAACAGAGGATGTTTACGAGAATGACTCCAGAAAGGAAAGGGTTAACATATGAGGAGGTTTTGATGGGTCTGGGCCTGTACTCACTGGAGTTTAGAAGAAAAAATAGGAGGGGAGGTCTCTTTGAAATCTATTGAATATTGAAAGGCCAAGACAGAGTGGATATGGAGGGGATGTTTCCTATCGTGGGAGCATCTAAGACAAGAGAGCACAGCCTCAGGATAGTTGGATGTCCATTTAGAGCAGAGATGAGGAGCAATTCCTTTAGCCAGGGCGTGAATCTGTGGAATTAATTGCCACAAACAGCTGTAGAGGCCAAGTCATTGGATACATTTTAAGTGGGGATTGATAGGTTCTTAATTAGTTAAGGTTGTAGGGAGAGGGCAGCACAATGGAGTTGAGAGGGGTAATAAATCTGCCACGATGGAATGGCAGAGCAGATCTGATGGGCCAAATTCTGCTCCTATGTCTTATGGTCTTATGGTACACTGAATCAGCAGAATTCTGTTCTCTCAGCATGATAAATACTCAGAATAAAATAACTTATTATATATGCTTACTCACAAGCAAGGCTTTTTTTGTTTTTTACCAAATAGTTAGATACTATTCAACATCTTTCAGTGTTAACTGATAAAAGAAGTAATTCAGAAAGCTCTCACATAATCCTTAAACACAAAATAAACTTCACCTAATCACAGTCATGGTACAATTTCAGATTATAATCTACATTATTAGGACTTCCTTGTTAAGCAAATAAGCAATAGTTTAATGTACTGCTTGCATCAGACATTCTTTTAGCCACTTCACATTTAATTTTATAAACATGAATTTGCATATTTGAAATACTGTTTCTTAATGTAAAAGCTGTAGCATATTTCACAATCAGGTTTAATATTACTGTCATAAATTGTGAAATGTGTTAACTTTGTGGCAGCGATTCAATGCAATATGCGATCAACATAGAAAAAAACTGAATTACAGTAAGCATCTATTTGTATATTAAGTAGATAAAATAATTAGTGTAAAAACAAATAAATCTTAAAAGTAGTGTCCATGGATTCAATGTCCGTTTAGAATTCAGATGGCAGAGGGGATGAAGCTGAGTTGGGAGTCCTTAATAATGGACGACGCCTTCCTGAGGCATTGCTCCTTAAAGATGTCTTGGGTACTACAGAGGCTAGTATCCATGAAGGACCAAACTAATTTTATAACTCTATGCATCTTACTTCGACCCTATGCAGTAGCCCTCCTAACTTCCATACCAGACGGTGAAGCAGCCTGTTAGAATGCTCTCCGTGTTCAAGTTTTTGAGTGTTTTAGGTGACAAACCAAATCTCTACAATTATCATTTCTTATTTTTGCTCTAGTTCAAATACTATTAAACAACACATTGTGCTTCGGACTATAATTCAGCCAATGACCAGAATCATCTGGCAACTGAATATCCCTCAGTAAGTAAGATGTAAATATTGTAACACAAATATGTAATGGTCATTTTGCTGAAGATCCCCAGTAAATTGTTATTTTGTGTCGTTAATGAACTACAGCTGTAAGAATCTTTTCTTTAGATTTTAACACAAAGCCCTATTATAAAGATAAAAAAATTCTATTGTGTTCAACAAATGCACCTAGCAAACAAGCTTCATTCCCCTTTTCAGCTCAGTTTCCTTATGGGTGAATCCTTGCAGAAAATCCAGATTAATTAATTAACAGAATAATTCTCTAGCTGCTTTATTTCATACAGAACTACAAGTAACAGCAGACTCACTTGGAGTATTTTTCACGATGTCCTGTGTTTACCTTTAAATAAATCTCACATTAATTCATTAACATTGCTAATGAGTCCCTTAGTAAATCTCTGTAACAAAAATCCTGGATCTGCAACTTGTATTGTGAAACCACCTTCTTGTAAATCAGTTAACTTGATGAAGCTTTTGGCATAAATTCAATGGCTTAAGTTATTTTCTGACATCATTAAAGGGCAAGCTCTTCGATTGTATCGTAAATATGTTAATTGAATCTTAAAATGGAATTCTATGTTTTAACTTTTTCAGTCACATGCACCCTTTCACAACTATCAGCTCAGACAGTGGGCATAGGAACACATTGGCACAAGGACTTTGTCTCAGAGTTATAGAGTAGAAGTATTTTTTCATTCTGTGAAGCCCTAGTCTCAGTTAGGTATTTACAAAGAACTCCAATCAGGAAGCAGATGTTTTCCCATACAGCTCAAGTTTCTCTAGTCCATTCTAAATGACATTTCATAGCACCATCTTGTGAAAATTCAGCAATAGGATTTTTGCTTGTTCACGTTTTTGTTCTTTAACATCCACTTCCACATGCAACATATTGTAAATAAGCACTGCTCGCTATACTATATCCATAAGGTTCTGAAATTAATGGTGGCCAGCAAAACTAAGGGGAAGAAATATTAAACCACTTTTTTTTGTTTATTATTCTCCAAAAGTAAATTACTGGCTGGAGTCATTTCACTCAGAAGACCATTTGAAATTAAAGAACCTTATTGCAAGTAAAATCCTGCTTCCCAGTTGAGCTCAGTTGTTAAATGTTCACTGATCATTACTTTCATAATTATTGTAAAACTAATGCTAAAGTTAATTCATTGTAGAGAGAATTTCTTTGACCTGTGTATTTATCAATTTATCATATACGGAGTCTTTCACCCTCTCAACAGTTCAACAGAACAGAAGTATGTTGTTTCCTCTTCCTCCCATGAAGCAGTTTGTCATTAAAAAGAACCTGTCAGGCAGATAAAAGTCCACAAATTGATGAAAATCATGTGTTTAGAAAGAAAAGTGACATAATGGAATCAGAGTTTCACTCCTTAAGTACAATTACTTGGATTAACATAGAATAGTACAACACAGTACAGGCCCTTTGGGCCACATTGTTGTGCCGACCCTCAAACCCTGCCTCCCATATAACCCCCCACATTAAATTCCTCAATATACCTGTCCAGTAGTCGCTTAAATTTCACTAGTGTATCTGCCGCCACCACTGACTCAAGCAGTGTATTCCACGCACCAACCACTCTCTGAGTAAAAAACCTTCCTCTAATATCCTCCTTGAACTTCCCACCCCTTACCTTAAATCCATGTCCCCTTGTCTTGAGCAGTGGTTCCCTGGGGAAGAGGCACTGGCTGTCCACTCTATTTATTCCTATTAATATCTTGTATACGTCTATCATGTCTTCTCTCATCCTCCTTCTCTCCAAAGAGTAAAATCCTACCTCCCTTAATCTCTGATCATAATCCATACTCTTTAAACCAGGCAACATCCTGGTAAATCTCCTCTATACCCTTTCTAATGCTTTCACATCCTTCCTATAGTGAGGCGACCAGAACTGGACACAGTACTCCAATTGTGGCCTAACCAGAGTTTTATAGAGCTGCATTATTACCTCGCAACTCAAACTCTATCCCTTGACTTATGAAAGCTAACCTCTCATAAGCTTTCTTAACTACCCTCTCTACCTGTGAGGCAACTTTCAGGCATTTGTGGACATGTACTCCCAGATCCCCCTGCTCCTCCACACTACCAAGTATCTTGCCATTTACTTTGTACTCTGCCTTGGAGTTTGTCCTTCCAAAGTGTACCATCTCACAGTTCTCAGGATTGAACTCCATCTGCCACTTCTCAGCCCACTCCGGCATCCTATCAATGTCTCTCTGCAATCTTCGACAATCCTCTACACTACCTACAACACCACCAACCTTTGTGTCTATCTGCAAACTTGCCAACCCACCCTTCTACCCCCACATCCAGGTCGTTAATAAAAATCACGAAAAGTAGAGGTCCCAGAACCGATCCTTGTGGGACACCACTAGTCACAACCCTCCAATCCGAATGCACTCCCTCCACCATGACCCTCTGCTTTCTGCAGGCAAGCCAATTCTGAATCCATATAGCCAAACTTCCCTGGATCCCATGCCTTCTGACTTTCTGAATAAACCTGCCATGTGGAACCTTGTCAAATGCCTTACTAAAATCCATATAGATCACATCCACTACACTACCCTTATCTATATGCCTGGTCACCTCCTCAAAGAACTCTATCAAGCTTGTTAGACACGATCTGCCCTTCACAAAGCCATGCTGTCTGTCCCTGATCAGACCATGATTCTCTAAATGCCCATAGATTCTATCTCTAAGAATCTTTTCCAACAGCTTGGCCACTACAGACGGAAGGCTCACTGGTCTATAATTACCCGGACTATCCCTACTACCTTTTTTGAACAAGGGGACAACATTTGCCTCCCTCCAGTCCTCCGGTACCATTCCCGTAGACAACGAGGACATAATGATCCTAGCCAGAGACTCAGCAATCCCTTCCCTTGCCTCATGGAGGAGCCTGGGGAATATTCCGTCTGGCCCTGGGGACTTATCCGTCCTAATGTATTTTAATAACTCCAATATCTCTTCTCCCTTAATATCAACATGCTCCAGAACATCAACCTCACTCATATTGTCCTCATCGTCTTCAAGTTCCCTCTCACTGGTGAATACCGAAGAGAAGTATTCATTGAGGACCTCGCTCATTTCCACAGCCTCCAGGGACATCTTCCCACCTTTATCTCTAATTGGTCCTACCTTCACTCCTGTCATCCTTTTGTTCCTCACATAATTGAAGAATGCCTTGGGTTTTCCTTTACCCTACTTGCCAAGGCCTTCTCATGCCCCCTTCTTGCTCTTCTCATCCCCTTCTTAAGCTCTTTTCTTGCTACCCTATATTCCTCAATAGACCCATCTGATCCTTACTTCCTAAACCTCATGTATGCTGCCTTCTTCCACCTGACTAGATTTTCCACCTCACTTATCACCCATGGTTCCTTCACCCTACCACTCCTTATCTTCCTCACCGGGGCAAATTTATCCCTAACATTCTGCAAGAGATCTCTAAACATCAACCACATGTCCATAGTACATTTCCCTGAAAAAACATCATCCCACTTCACACCTGCAAGTTCTAGCCTTATAGCCTCATAATTTGCCCATCCCCAATTAAAAATTTTCCTGTCCTCTCTGATTCTATCCTTTTCCATGACAATGCTAAAGGCCAGGGGGTGGTGGTCACTGTCCCCCAGATGCTCACCCACTGAGAGATCTGTGACCTAACCAGGTTCGTTACCTAATACTAGATCTAGTATGGCATTCCCCCTAGTTGGCCTGTCAACATACTGTGACAGGAATTTGTCCTGCACACACTTAACAAACTCTGGCCCGTCTAAACCCTTGGAACTAATCAGGTGCCAATCAATACTAGGGAAGTTAAAGTCACCCACGATAACAACCCTGTTATTTTTGCACCCTTCCAAAATCTGCCTCCCAATCTGCTCCTTGGTATCTCTGCTGCTATCAGGGGGCCTATAGAATGCCCCAAACTGAGTAACTGCTCCCTTCCTGTTCCTGACTTCCACCCATACTGACTCAACAGAGGATCCTGCTAAATAACCCACCCTTTCTGTAGCTGTAATAGTATCCCTGACCAGTAATGCCACTCCTCCTCCCCTTGTTTCCCTCCTCTCTATCCCTTTTAAAGCACTGAATTCCAGGAATATTGAAAATCCATTCCTGCCCTAGTGCCAGCCAAGTCTCTGTAATGGCCACTACATCATAATTCCATGTATGTATCCAAGCTCTCAGTTCATCACCTTTGTTCCTGATGCTTCTTGCATTGACGTACACACACCTTAGACCTTCTACCTTCCTACCTTTACACCCTTTATTCTGCTTCTCTTTCCTCAAAGCCTCTCTATATGTTAGATCTGGCTTTACTCCATGCCCTTCTTTCACTGCTCTATTGCTCTGGGTCCCATCCCCCTTGCAAATTAGTTTAAACCCTCCCGAACCATGCTAGCAAACCTACCTGCAAGGATATTGCTCCCCCTTGAGTTCAGGTGCAACATCCTTTAACAATCATAAAATGATAAGATATAGCAGCAGAATTAGGCCATTTGGCCCATCAAGTCTGCTCCACCATTAATCAGTCAGATTACATGTTTTCAGAAGATATTTTCTTCATGGTGAGGAGAAGCACCAAGTGTATTTGGATGTTTCTATTCTTCTCTGTTTCCTTGTGGAGCAATAATGATCACTACCTATTAGATTTTATTTCCATTACATCCAATAGATGTACTTTGGAAGTAAAAAAAGAGCGGTGTAATGACATGATTCAGGTACACTTTTATTGTAGGTGTTTGTAGAATTTATGCATTCTCCCTGTGACTGGATGGTTTTTCTGTATGCTTTCACATACCACTGTAAATTTCCACGTGCCACCCCATCAACCCCTGACAAACCCGATTAACCCTAACCTAATCATGGGACAATATACAATGAGCAATTAACCAAATTAATACTTCCTCCCACATTCTTTGGACTGTGGGAGGAAATTGGAGGGTCTTGAGAAAACCCACACAATCCATGGAGAGGACATACTGTGACTTCTTACGGAATGCCACTGGAATTGAACCCTGAACACCAGAATGCCCCAGGATGTAATAGCATCATGCTAATTGTTATGTGCTGGGGCATCCCCAACGTTGGCAACCAATGTTAATATGATTGGTCCCTCAGTGGGCTGAATGACCTACCTCCATGTTGTAAGAAATCATGAAAAAATTAAGAATATTTTACATTAATCATCCCTGACAGCAGATTTTTGGTTGCTAAAAATTGTGTGCGTCAGATTGCTGCACTTCCCCAACATTAAGTTAATGGACCATTTATTTTATTTCTAATTCTACCAAATTTCTCAAAGAAAATATTTACTGTTTTAGCATCATTAAAAGGATGCCAGACTCCATGTATGAGAAGAGCACAGCTCAAGCAGAGTCCCTCTACATCAAATTAATTTTAACATCATTACTTCAGAATAATTCATGAAAAAGATGATCAATAGAGTTCAACTGGAAGGCAAAAGTTTACTCACTGTTGGATTATTTAATTTCAAATGAAACTTCAAGTGAAATGACTGAAGCCAGTAATTCTAATGAATAATAAGCATTTTTATTAAACAAGAATACCGATGATTTAATGTTTATTCCCTTTAGTTCTGCAAGATTGTTTCACAGCCCAATGTGACTTACTAAAATAACATGTATTAACAATTTATTAAAAGTGTAAAATTGTGCTGCATTCTCGAAGAGTCTGATCATTTTCCTTGCCTGGCACGGATTATATTGTTAGGGACAATTATTCCAATTTCTTGTTCAACAATGAAACTTGCCTAATGAGGAACCATTTTCCAGGTTCAAAGCTCAAGTGAGGATAAAAGATTAGAAATTTGACTGTGAAATGCCTATTTCTGAAATGCCAAATATGTCTTAATGTGCTATGTAAATTTAAAAAATTAATTCAAGAAGAGCAGGCTCAAATGAGCTATGTTATTATGGATACAAAAATCAGCACCCAGTACCCCTACTATGAATGCAACTACATTGTGGGAAGCAAGCATACATGTAGCCTACACGTATCTATTAAAGCTATTGCTACAAGAAGCAAAATATTTAAAATATGTGTAGCTTGATGAAGAATTGCATCTTCAAGGAATATAGTCTGTTGCTCTAGAATGCTACATGCCATCAGGACCTCTACTGTCCATTGTTGGTTTTGATTCTCATCACTTGCATTCCCATAAACCCTACAATTCTTACAGTGATCCAATCATCAATCTCATTTTGAAGCCATGCCACTAATGCTATTTCTTTCTTTCCTGGCAAGCTGCCTATTGACACTCGTTAGGCACCCACTGCACACTGGTTTGATCATAGTAGGCCAATATCATGTCCATTTCAGGTCTAACTGCTCAGGCATCAGGGTTTCTCCTCGTATCACTGCATGTTGAAACTGCTGGCCCAAAAAGGTCTTTCATTTTCCATCTTGTTTCTACCTCTGACTTAGTGCTGAAGTTCAGAAAAACTGCAAATAATGTGAACATGTCAACTTCAATACAGAGTAAGGCACAACTGTGAGGTTTAGTTCTTGATTTTCTTTCTCCTATATTATAGTGTATTAATAATAAGGCATAAAACTGGCAGAAGCTTTTCCATGTAAGTGCACATTTGAACTTGTTACAGTAGTGTGAAACTGTACTAGCACCTATATCACGTTAATGAATGAATGTAAGTTCCATTAAGTTCTGCTGCTGAAACTACATTAAGGTTTGATACCTCATGCTCTATTCCCCTTAGGATATCAGTATTGGATATAATAATCTACTTTGACACTCAGTATTCAGAAATGGCCATCTAATAGATGTAACATGTAAATGGATAAGAGGAAAGCAAAACAGCAATTTAAACTGTGCTAACAAAAGTATTTTCAGAATGGGTATTTATTACAGAAGAAGCAAATAGTTTATATCTTTATTTTCTACAGCAATTCTGTCATCACATATCCATTTTTTTCAATGTTATTTTCCAAATGTCGACATGGAATGTTTTGATAAAAGGAAGCTGTATTGTCAGTTATTTACCATGAATATTGTCTGCATGTGTTTCTTACAATGTTGAATAATTCCATCTACAATGTTGTTAAGATCTATGCTGATTTGGCTATCTTTGCAGCCCTGAAAACAGTAGCATGAATCTGTCAAATTAAATACTACATTGAATAAATTGCTAAGTACCGTAGAAATAAATATATCAATAACAATTATACATGTGGTTTCCAAAAAATAACTTATACCGATTCATTGTATGGTTGCAACCAAACTCTACTGAGTATTGAGAATACTTCTGAGGGAGTAACAATTTGTCTCAATGAACAATTGTAGCATTGCACATAGCAGTCACTCTGAAGTGATTTGTAGACTGTTATTCCAAGTTTTAAAGCTTTTTCTCTCTTAGTCAGTAAGCAATCACCTTGCTGTATCTTTGAAAGGTGCCAGACACTATCATATTTATGTTGCTTACAAATTCACAGACCTGATAATGCCTTGACCTTGACACAAATGTCTGCAATCGTCTTATTTAGTTTGACAGATTCATGCTTCAGTTGTCAGGATTGCAAATATGGCCAAATCAGCATAGATCTTGACAACACCGTAGTTGGAATTATCAAGTGCCTATAGCCACAAAGATGACAGGCTGGCACTTTCAAGTAATTCATAATCTGGGGCAAGAGTTTTATTCCTGTTCTGAGTGTGTATGTTTTATTTTACATGTTCTGAGTAGAGTTTGATGTTTCCTGAGCAAGTTAGCAGACTCAGTTACTACTGAGCATCGGTTCACCCTAATGCACAAAGCATGTCAGCTCCAATGAGATCTTGTGTGAAAATTATTCCTGAACAAAAGACTTATTCACATGCACAGAAAATATGGTACATTTGGATATAATTCATTTAAATTAAAGTCAGATTTCTCCATTTTTCCATAGTTAACAAGATGGTTGAGAAATTTCAAGGCTCCAAAATCAATATTATAACAAGTTACTGTAATGTATGGACCTATTTCTTTTAAGGCAATGATCCCCTCCCAGCACTACATATTGATCTGTTGTCTGCGCATAAGCATTGCTCCCTCACTCCTGCTGCAATGTGAATACACCAGTTAAAGTATCTCCTGCGTGCATCCTTTTATTTAATTGATATGTAGTGGTGTACAGGCACAACAGATTGGCGACAAATACAAACCTGAATGTCAGAGAATGTCACGAACTGCAACAACAGTTACGGGACAAAACAGCAAGAGTTAAACAGCACTAGAAAGCCGAAGGACACGTGAGTAACAGTGAAAGATGTGCTGAATTTAAGTGAAATTTACGTGGCAATGACTTCAGTCAGGAAAGTTGATGAATTTGATAGTGATAATAAAGGCTGGGAGTTGTATATTGAGACACTCCATAAAATTGTTACACCTTTCCTAAATCATTTGAACCCTAAACTGTTAGTAATAGCTGAGGGATCTAGATTTTACAAACGGAACCAGGTAAAAGATGCAAGCCTTTCTGAATACATTTCAGAACTGCACAAACTTTCCCAGTACTGTGATTTTAGAGATGGACTTTCTGATGCATTAAGGGATAGGCTTGTATGTGGCATGCATAGTCAAAGCACTCAAAAGAGACTACTGTCCCAAAGAGACCTAACCTTAGAATGGGTATTAACCATTGCAATATCATTAGAGACTGCAACAAAGGATGCAACAGAACTACAGAAAAAAGAGGTTTGAATGTGAAACATACAAAATGTCCCTGAATGGTGTAAAAAGCCAAAAATTTTATCAATGTGGCAAATCCTCTCATGATGCAAATGACTATTGGTTCAAAGTAAAGATTTGCAGAAGGTGTCACAGACAAAGTCACACAGAGAGAATGTGTAAGGCAAAAACAAAGCACAAACGAGTGAAAAATCTCAAACACAAAACTGAGCAAACGCAAGTTACCGAATGTAAAACAGAATCAGACAACATAGAGTCTGACAAAAATGAACTGTCATGCCTAGAACTGCATAGTATAACTGAAACAGATCATAAACCATCTGGATCACAATAGATGTGTCTGGTGTAAAACTGAAAATGGAGCTAGATACAGGGTTAACTTCGTCTATACTTCCAGAGGCTGACTACAACAGACTGTTTTCTAAGATATAATTAGAGAAGACTTCAGTGATGCTAAAGACCTGCACAGGTGAAGAAGTGTCCCTTAAAGGAAAACTGAAAACTGATGGTGCTGCATGGAGGCCAAACACAGCAGTTAGAGCTTTATGTATTGAAAAGTGGACATGAATAGTTGAGAAAAATCAACCAGTTTTCAGACATCCAACTAGACTGGCAATCAACCAAAGCTCTCAGTATGACATCAACAGGCAACGGTAGCCCAAATGGTAGTACTAATCAGAAACTGGCACAGTTACTTAATGCAAATGAGAATGTGTTTGAGAAGTGGATTGGTAAACTCAAAGGCATGAAGGCCAGAATTGAACTGGATGAAACAGCAATTACAAGATTCCATAATGTCCATCCAGTGTAGTATACATTACGTGCTAAAGTGGATACTAAACTGCAGATTTTGGAGGCAATGGGAATTCTCTCCACGGTTGAATGGAGCAACTGAGCTGTGCCCATTGTCCAGGTGATCAGGAAAGGGAAGGCTAAAGCCATTCGCATATGTGGGGATTTTCAATGTGAGCTTCAACCTGGTGCTACATACTTGGGAGTGGAAGTGGCTGTTGTCACCATGGCAAAGAGTACATATTGAGTTTGCTGGGCCATTCATGGACTCTGTTTCTGATTGCTGTGGATGCTCCTTTGGGGTAGCCAGACATTAAACATATGAAGTCAACCACCTCAGCAAAGACTGTCTTTGAGGACCATTTTCACCAGGAACAGCTTTCCCGAACTAATTGTGTGACAATGGACCCCAGTACACATCAGAAGAATTCTAACTGTTCATGAAGAAAAATGGCATCAAACATTTCAAGTCAGCTCCTCAACACCCAGCGATGAATGGGTTAGCTGAAGGGTTTATTCAAACCTTCAAGAAGTCTATTAAAGCAATGGACAAGCAGGACATTTCTCTACAGCACAAACTGGACAACTTCCTTTTAGTGTATCGGAACTTTGTTCATGCAACATCAAATCAAACATCTGCAATGCTGTTCACGAATAGGAATCTGAGATCTCACATAGACCTCCTGGAACCAGACCTCTGGAGGGAATTACAGAATAAACAGTTCAGCCAGTTGCCAAGTGAAGCAGCAAGGAACTTTGAGGTTGGACAGGAAGTCTTACGTGTGATTACCAAGAAGACAAGTGGACACCCGGTAGGATAGCTACAAGAACTGGAACACTGATGTACACAGGCTGGATGTTGGAAATCAGACATGGAGAAACCATATGGACCAGATACTGGACGCTCAGCTGAAGAACACAGCTGAGTTGACTGCGTCCAACACGAATGACACATTATAGTCACTGGACTTATCGCTCAGTGATGATGTCACTGACAGCAATGTGACACCAGAAACCGAGAACGTTGTCTTAGACAAGACACCTACCAAACCTGATGCCATTCCATAGGTCCAGAATTACTACGAGAATGTTATTGTTGATAAGACACCTGCCAAACCTAAAGCCACTCCACAGGTCCAGAGGCACTATCCTGAAAGAAATAAAGCACCACCCAAAAGACTGAACCTTTAGAACTGTGAAGTTAATTATGGACTGTTATTGTGAAAGCATGTTTATTTGGAATTGAATGTTACACAGTTTTATGTTGCATTAATCTGGAGGAGGGAGGAAGTATAATGTCTGGATGTATTTCTTTCAGAGCAATGACCCCCACCCTCCCTCCCCATTTAGCACCACATATTGATTTGTTATCTGGGCATGCGCATTGTTTTCTCTCTCTCAAAGCAATATGAATACACCAGTTAAAGCCATCTCCCACATGCGTGCTTTCATTTAATTGATATGTAGTTGTGCACAGGCACAACAGTTACCCTATCAACTTGATTAAAGTTCCTGAAGGATAATGACATAATCACAAGTCTTGCAGAGGCAGTTATTTTTCCCACAGATAGCGCCTTGGTTTTCAACTAGTGCGCCTTACAGAAAAATAAATTGTGTTTCATATATCTGCTGTCACTGCTGCATCATTTTGACCTCATGGCTTCAATCCTTAAAGATGCTTCTGCACCGCACTGATTCAACTTGTGACTACTACTGATGTACAATAACATCGTAAAGGGCAGGAGAGGGAAGGAAGCAAATGCCACACCTGCAGTTTCACAGAGCAAGATCTCAGTAAAATAGTGGAAAAAATCACATGGAGCGGAATGATCTGTATACCGAGAGGCGAAGTAGCAGGGGAAGATGGAGCATGAAGTCTTCACAACCTGTCATGTCAGGTGATGGGTTATTCACTAAGAATATGAAGCAATGGCCTCACATGAGATCTTGAAAATCTGCACTTTTAGCTGCAGCAGCATTACCACAGGCACCAAATCATGGCCCCCTGTATTTACCATCCAAACAACAATGCACAATTACTCTCACCCACATACTTAGTGACGACCAGACACCTCCTCCTTTTTTCAGTCCCTTGAAAGACTGACTAAAAGCTATTAAGTTACAGTTACCTCCCTCACTGAAAACTGTGGTTTCAGATCTCCAGATAGCAGCACATGCATTCATCAAGTGACATCAACAACGGAAGATTTCCCCTCAATAATTTGCCATTGTATTACAAAAAATTGCTTGTTAACAATTTTCCGGAGGTCAGACATTGACCAGTTAAGATTAGAGAGTCTTCCTCATTGACTGGGGCATCAAACTTCACTAGGCCTGAATTAGTGGATCCCTGCAGTAAACTGGTATTCCATACATATTCTACCCATCCTCCTTATTGAAACCACCTCAACTTGGAAGCAATGCTGGACACTTGCCACAGATGGACCATAGACATAGCAGCATGATGATCTTACTTCTATTATTACTCTGAAACCTTATTTGCCTTGATCAAGATGGTAGCCAGAGAAAAAGTGGGACCAAAGTGATGAAGCTAGATGATATGGACAAGTTTCTTAATGAATACTTATCATCTATGTTCACCAAGGAGAAGGATATGGAAGTCTGAGTCTAGGGAGGGGAACATGAAAATCTGGAGCAGGTCAGTACTAAGAAGGTGTTAGATGTAAAGTGACATATAAGATTTGATAAATTCCAGGACCAAATGAGATCTATCCTAGGTTAGTATGGGAAGCAAGGGAGGAAATTGTTGGGGTCTTCTCAGAAATGTTTGTCACATGTGAGGTGCTAGAGGGACAGAAGATGATGTTGTCCCTGACTTATGTATGGCAGCAGGGTAAGTAGAATTCCGACTGAAATTAGAGACAGATCAGATACACATCAAGCTTTGCAGGCCATTGCTTCCTACAAGACAAAGAACTAACATCATGAACGACTGTGATACTTCACTCCCAGATGAGCTAAGTACATTTCTTGCACACTTTGAAAGGGAGAATAAAACTACACCTTTGCAAGTCCCTGCAGCATCTGGTAACCATGCACTCTCTGTCTCGAAAGGCGATGTCAGAACATCTTCCGTGAGGCTAGAGACTCACAAGACATTAGGCCCAAAAGGTGCACCTGGCAGGACACTGAAATTCCATGCCAACCAACTGGCGGGAGTGTTCAAAAACATTTTCAATCTCTCATTGCTGATTAGAGTTTCCCGACCGCTTTAAAAGGGTGACAATCATGCCAGTGCCCAAGAGGAGGGTGAGCTGCCTCAGCGGCTATCACAGTTGTACTCAGATCTACTGTGATGAAGTGCTTTAAGAGGTTGACCATGGCCAGAATGGTCCTGCCTAAGCAAGAATCTGAATGCACAACAATTCGCCTATCACCAGAGAAGGTCTAAGTGGATGCAATCTCACTGGCTGTGTGCTCAGACTTAGATCACCTGCACAGTAGCATCCCTATGCCAAGCTGCTGTTCATTCATTACAGCTCAGTGGTAAGCATCATCATACCTTCAGTACTAAACAAGAAGCTTCTAAATTTTGGATCTCTGTACCTCCCCCTGCAAATGGATCCTTGAATTCTTCATCTGGAGCACATTGGAAACAACATCTCCTCCTCACTGACAATCAACACTGATGCAACTCAAGAATTTTGACTGTGTGGCTAGGCACAGCTCAAATGCCATCTATAAATTTGCTGATGACACAACTGTAGTTGGTAAAGTTTCAATGATGACGAGGTGGTGTACAGGGTGAAATAAATCAGCTGGCTGAGTAGAGTCGCAACAATAACCTTGCATTCAACGTCAGTAAGGGACTTCAGGAAGGGCAAGTCGAGAGAACACACACCAGTCCTCATTGAGGGATCAACAGTGGAAAGGGTGAATAGTTTCAAATCCCTGGGTGTCAACATCTCTGAGGATCTATTCTGGGCCTAACATATTGATGCAATTACAAAGAAGGCACGAAAGTGGTTTTATTTCATTGGGAGGTTGAGGAGACTTGGTTTGTCACCAAAAACTTGCAAATTTCTAAAGATATATCATGGAGAGCATTCTAACTGCTTATTTTGTCACATGGTATGGAGGGGCGACTTCACAAGTTTGGAAAAAGCTGCAGAAAGTTGCAGACTCAGCCAGCTCCATCAAGGGCACTAGCCTTTCCAGCATCAAACACATCTTCAAAAGGCAATGTCTCAAAAAGGTGACATCCGTCAGTAAGAGACCCAATCACCCAGGACATACCCTCTTCTCATTGGTACCATCAAGGGGGAGGTACAGGAGCCTGAAGGCACACTCAGTGTCTTAGGAACAGCTGCTTTCCCACTGCCATCAGATTTCTGAATGGATAATAAACCCACGTAAATAACTTCAGTATTTTTTTTCCTTTTTGCTCTCTAGTTATGAAAGGGATAGATAGATAGATAGAGCAGGAAAGTTGTTTCCACTGGTAGGTGAGACTAGAACTAGGGGACATGGCCTCAAAATTCGGGGAAGTAGATTTAGGACGGAGATGAGGAAGAACTGCTTTTCCCAGAGATTGTTGAATCTATGGAATTCTCTGCCCAATGAAGCAGTGGAGGCTACCTCAGTAAATATATTTAAGACAAGGTTGGATAGATTTTTGCATAGTAGGGGAATTAAGGGTTATGGGGAAAAGCCAGGTAGGTGGAGCCAGCCATGATGAAGAAGACCAGCCATGATCTTATTGAATGGTGAAGCAGGCTCGATGGGCCAGATAGTCTACTCCTGCTTCTATTTCTTATGTTCTTACATTCTTTTTGCACTACTTATTTAATTTACATTTATCTTTGTGTAATTTATAGTTTTTCATTATTATTGCAATGTACTGCTGCCTCAAAACAACATATTTCACAACATATGCCAATGATATTAAACCTGATTCCGATTCTCGACAGTGGTCAGCGTTAAGGTACTTATTGGAGAAAATCATAAAGTGATTAAATTTATGTACATTTCAAAAGGCAAGGGATTATCAGGGATAGTCAGCATGACTTTCTGTGGGGGAAATCCTACCTCCCTATTTGACTGAGTATTATGAGGTGATAGCTAAGATAATTGATGAAGGCAGTACAATAGATGTTGCCTATATGGACTTTAATAATATATTTAACAAAGTTCCACGTGTTAGGCTAATCCATAAGTGAGCCAAGTCAAGTTGGCTAATTGGACCCAAAATTGACTTGGTGACTGGAAGCAGAGAGGAGTAGTGTGAAAACATTTTTCTGAATGAAACTATTTCAGAGGTTGGTGCTGGGACCCTTGTTTATTTGTGATATGTACAGTAAATGATTTAGGTGTAATATGGGAAGCATCATTGCTAGGGTTGTGAATGTCACAGAAGTTAGTGGTGTTGCCAACAGAATGGAAGGCTGTCTAAAGCCACAGCAAGAGGGAAAGAAAATGGAAAGTTGGGCAGAGTACTGGCAGATGGTATTAAGTCTCAACAGGTACAAGTTAATACAAATAAGGAAAAACGTATTCAATAGATGATAATGTACTAAGAAATGAACAGAGACACTTAATTGGGCCTCTGACCTTAGACAGAGGGTCCACAATTTCCAGACAGATAAAATGGTGAAAAAGGCATATGGCATGCTTGGCTCCATATGCCCAGACAAAGAACATAAAAGTTGGGACGTTATGTTTACTAAACACCAGTTAGATGGCACTTGGATTTTTGTGTGATTTCTAGTCGCCACACTACACCAAGGACATGACTACACAGGAGACAGTGCAGAGGAAATTTGTCAAGATGCTGCTTAGTTTGGAGGAATTTAGTCATGGGGAAAGATTGAATAAATTGTCCCTGTGTCTCCTGGAGTGAGGAATGAATAATTTATTTTTATAAAATTAGAAGTCACAGATAGGGTAGATATCAGAAACTTTCTCCCATGGCAATGGCATCAAAAACATGAGGGCATAGGTTTAAGGTGAAAGGAAGAAAATTTAAAGGGGATTTGAGAAGAAAGATCTCTTACATGGAGAGTATCTGGAACTCACTGTCAGTGTTGGTGGTGGAATTGGATACAATTACCACAAATTCTAAGTTCATGTGATAGGCACACATCTATATCCAAAGTACAAGGTCAAGAAGATTAGCTTTTTGCTCAAACATAAATTATATTTCAATTAACATAAATTATGTATAACTTACACAGTAAAATAAACAAAAATAAACACAATGACATGAGAGTATGTTGAGGGAAATGTAGTCTGAGGTAGAATTGGGTTTTTCAGGTCAGGTTAAGAACCTGATGGCAGTGGAGGAGAAGCTGTTGTTGAGCCCTGTGGCTTATCAGGCTCCTATACCTCTTGCCTGAGGACAGCAGTGAGAAAGGGGGTGGCACAGATATTGCGGGTCCCTAGTGACTTTCAACAGATATTTAGATGGACTCTTAAATTAGCAAGGCATTGAAGGATACAATCTAATGTAGCCAAATTGGATTAGTGTAGAGCTTCTTATAACTGGGTGATTGCAGATCCACTCAACATTGTCCAACAGGCTACTTGAGTGCTTTACTGGCTTTGTGAATTTAAAAATTGTGCTCTTCACAATGTCAGTATTTCTCATCCCCACCCGATTCTTCCTTTATGGCCAGCTTAGCCTGGTGGAGGAATGTAGCAGGCAGAAGTTGATTCTTCCAGGGCAAGGACTCAACTGGACATCTGTTTTCACATTCAGAAAATGAAGCAACCACACACAAACCAAACAACATATGGTTGAACCATTAGGCAAACTTGGAAGGGGAAAACCTTGGAGAAGCATTAGTATTCAGAAATTGTGCATTAAATTTCATCTCTGTATTACATGTAGGTTAACACTTCTTCATTCAAGAATTTTTAATTTAAATTTTTTTTTACTTAGAATAGTGTACTTTTGTTTTAGTTTTATTAGTATTCACTTATTATTGTCACAGGTGCCAAGATACAGTGAAAAACTGTTCATACCGATCAAAATCATTGCACTGTGTATTGGGGTAGAACAAGGTAAAACAGTAATTACATGTAAAAGCTACAGAGCAAGTGTAGTGCAGGGAAACATTAAAGTGCAAGATCATAACAAGGTAGGTCAAGCATTCATATTATCATAGAAGAGGTCTACTCGGGAATCTGATAGCGGTGAGAACAGAAGCTGTCCTCGAGCCTGGTGCTGTATGCTTTCAACCTTTTTTATCTTCTACCTGCTGGGAAATGGAAGACAGGAGAGGACAGAATGTCTAGAGTGGGTGGGTTCTTTGTTTATGTTGGCTGCTTTACTGAGGCAGCAAAAAGAGTGAACAGAGTCTATAGAGGAGAGGCTGGTTTCTACAGCTCCTTGTAGCTTCTTGCAGTCATGTGCAGAGTGGTTGCCACACTAGGCCGTATGCATTTGGACAGCCCCCAAACAACTTGCTGCTAAAGTTCGTGCTAGTAGTGACCTCCTCATCTAGGCTGGCAGCTGAGTCTTTGAACATGGACCAGCCAAACTACTCAAAGAAATCACTTGAAACTCATCTGCTTCCTCAGACCAGCACTGAATGACTTTCTGTACTGGAGTCTCCCGTTTCAGCTTCCGCTTGTGTAGTAGGAAACAGAAGCACAAGCTGCTGGTCTGATTTAACGAAGTGCGGACAGGGTTGGCTCGGTAGGACTCTTTGAATATTGTATAGCAATAGTCGAGCATGTTTGGGCCCCTGGTGGTTCAGGAGAAATGCTGATAGTAATTTGGTAACAGGCTCTTGAACTTGGCCTGGTTGAAGTTACCAGCTATGATGAAAAGGTACTTGGGTATCCTGCTTCCAGGCTGTTGACCACAGAGTATATATTGAAGAGTGCAGGCTTCATGTCTATCTGAGGAGGGATGTAGACTGCCATCAAGATATTTGATGTCAACTCCCATAGCATGTAGTACAGTTAGATAATCCAAACTGGGAAAGCAAGAGCTCACCAGGACCATTACATCTAAGCACCTCGAGGGTACTCCTCTGGCTCTAACTTTGCCTGAGGACACTGTATGGTTCATCCAGTGAATTGAGAACCTCTCGGGTTGAATGGTACAGTCAGGTGAAACATTGTAAGCCATGTTTCAGTGAGACATTGCGCACAGCAGTCCATCACCACTCTTTATATTCCATATGAAAGGAAAAAGTAATTGCAGCACTATGAATGAGCTAACTCAAAATGAAGTAACACATTGTAGACCATGGTCTTATTGCAGTGCAAAACCACAGCTTCAGCCCTCAGAATGTGGAGAGATATCAGTGAAGTTGTTAAAATGTACTTGTCATCATAATAAGGAGGTAGGTTTTGAAAGGAATAAGAAAATCACTCATAGTAAATGTGATCACATGTAGACATCTCTGGGCAGCTTAGAAAATACAAAAGGATAATTTAAGAAATGATTAAAGGCTAATATTAGAGAACATTTTTCAGGTATAACTGAGCTAAAATTGAGCAGATGGCCATCCTCAATCATGTCATTCCTTTGCAATCTTGACGTCTTCTGATAAAAGAAAAATATTAATTGTAATTATCCAGATGTACAAACCACGATGCAGTGAGGTAGATTTTCAACTTACTAATCTGGATAGGTACAATAATTAGCACAATATGCATCACTGAAATATTTTGATTACTAGTCACTAATACACAGTCAATGGGATTAAGCAGTTCAGTATGGACTACACGGGCCAAAGGGCCTGTTTCTGTGCTGTAGTGCTCGGTGACTCCATAACTCTAGTACAAAACAGTCTTTAATAATACTTGCATAATGAATTATACATCAATTTAAGTCTCTTATTTGTTGAATAATTTTCCTAATAATTTCTAATGCTAATAGCATTTTGGCTTTTTGTTGATTTCTTGCATAAATATTTAAGCAAAGTGAGATCCTTGACTAGCTAGTAATAAGGATTTACTTACTCCAAAAGTGTGAGGTAGCTGAATTAACAAAAGCAAAGATATTGGCATTAATTTGGGAGATTAATAATTTCATCAACTTGCATTGTCTCTTCATTCATCTTCTCCCCTACATTACAAGACAAAGAGCCTGATTTTACATGACCAGTGGATGAGCAGCAGTGTGCATTAAAATGCCATTCAGTGCTCAAATTTGAGACTAGGGATGTTTTAACCGCTAAATCCAGTGTGTAGTTAAAATCTACTCATAAAGAGAAATGGAATACATGCTAAGGGTATATGTTCGGAATCTATAGCCCAATGCAATGAATTCCATACATCTGCTTTGCATTTTCTTTTAAGACCTGTCATCAGACCTGAGGAATTTCTTGATTGATCTGTTATTTTATTTGAACCTCCACTTAATTCTTTGCAGGAAGGACTGAATTTGGATATTTCTGTATTGATGGGGTGCTGTTTTTTATCTTTCACAACTGTAGCCAAGGGACTGCTGTTAGTTAGTTGGAAATATAGCAAAACCTACCAGCGTATGGTTTGATTTTGGAAAGCAAATGGAAACACCTAATCAAACCACATATACATTTCTACTCCATTACATCATCATTCCACCAACTTGAAAAAGAGTTTGTACACACACAAGTTACTGTAATATAGGTGAAAAATTCTGAACAGTATCTTCAGTGCCACTAGCAGGTGTCTTTAAAGGAAGTTGAAAGAACATACAACAGGAGAAGTGTGTTTTAAATATTTGTTCCCTTCTGCTGCAAATATTGTATATCTGATTTTAAATATTATCATTAGCAGTTAGCATTATGCTTTTAAAACCAGCTTTCCTTCTTGTAAAGTGTAATTTTCAATGGTGTTGTCCTATAATTCATTCTTTTTAAGTATAAAACTATTAACACACCCTGGAATAAAAACAGAAAATGTTATTAATGCTCAGCGGGTCAGGCAGAAGCTGTGAAGAAAGAGAAAAAAGCAGTGTTGTTGTATCAGATCAGTGACCCTTCTCAAGTTGGAAATATTAGAATGCAAATAATGTTTAAAATTGCAGAGAAGAAGAGAGAATGAAGAAAACAGTGGGAATATATGTCATGGGGTAGAGACCAAGAGACACTGGATGATGCTGAAAGTGGTTGTCCTGCCTGACAGAAGTTAATTTGTATCTGATCTGTCTGGTCAAAATAGAAACAGATGAATGAGAAAGGGGAAAGGGAAAAAAGTAATCAATGCCAAAACTGTGATATATTAAATACTGCAGTTGCTGAAAATCTAAAACTATAGGGAACACGTAATTCAAGCAGTTTCTACGAAGAGAAACAAAAATATTGAGTTAATACTACAGGCTGATAATCTTCCATCAGAGCTGCCGAGTTCCAATACAAACTAGAAAAGCTAATTATCTGTATCCAGTCTTGTGTCCTAAGTGATTATTTAGAAGGTGAGGTATTGTTCTTCAAGCCTACATTAGACTTTGATGGAATAGTGTAAGAAGGCAGGGAATGAGAGTGAGATGACAGGCAACTGGAAACTCGTGAAGATGTTCAGTAGAACAGCCAACTAATGCATGCTTGTTTTCTGCAGTGGAGAAGAGAATAGACTGTGAGCACCAAACGTGGTATATTAAAATGAACAAAAGTACAAGTGAACCACTGGTTCACCGAAGGGACTGTTTGGGTTTCTTGAGGGTAGACCCAAGCACGTCTTTCTGGTGAAGCAGTAATTAACCCACATGCCAAAGTTCTGAGAGAAGTGCAATGAATGTAATGGAAAGGTGAACTAGGAAAGTACCTGGGGAATACTCTTTTGGAATGTTGAAAGGAGAGAAGAGTTCTAGACACGGTGCTACTTTTACGGTGGTGGAAATAGATTCATGAATGTCATAGTGGTGGAAACATTATTGAAGATGGATGCTGGGTATGTAGTGATAGAGACGAGGGGGATACAAAAAAATGAAACCTATCTAGTTGAGGGCTACATCAACAAAGAATGGCTACATTTAAGGTAAAAGGAAGACAACTCAGAAGCATGTGTGTGTGGTGAACAGATATATGGAACCAGAGAAACTGGAAGAATGGAATATGACCTTTACAGGAAACAGAAAAAGAGAGAGAGAGAGAAAGAATATGTGGGGATAACAGTGGGAATCAGTGGCCTTGTTGCAGATATTGGTCACTAACCTATCCCCTGAAATGGAGGTAGAGAGGTTGAGAAAGGGAAGGGAAAAGTCAGAGTTAGACTATGTGAACATTAGAGTTGGGAGGAAACTAGCAGGAAAGAATATAATATTTGAATTGATAAAATGAAGGTAGGATTCAGCCCCAATACACCTACCAATGTGCTAGGTAAAGAGGTAAGTGAGGCATTGTGTAGGGTTGCTTCACATGTGCCACAGATATATTAAATTCACGTGGGTGACATTTGTCCCTGGGGCTAATTGTAACCACATTCACCTGTGAATTTTTTAGACCAGCTACTTTGCATATTCCTGAGCTTCAAGTCAGATGCCTGAATTATAAGTAGTCATTTCTTCCTATGGGACCAAGAATTTTTGTGGAAATATTTGTCTTGTCATTCCCTTCCCCTCATTGCCCCTCCTTCAATTCAGATACACCACCTCTTCTCATCCGACATTGAAATGCCTGGCTTCCAGATGGCAATGCCTGAGGCAACGCACAAGCAATCCAAAGCTCCCTGTAAGGGAAGTCATGGGCACAGAATGAGTTATAATGAGTTAGGATACAGAGTGCTGGGGAATTGAAGAGAATATTCTTTCAGGAAAACAAAACCAAAAATTCATATTCCCCACGTAAAAAGCAATGCATTCAGCATGTAAATATGGCAAAATTCAATGCAAAATCTGCTTTCCAATTGTGTTCCATGTTATGTGTAAATAATGAATGAAGCAATTCAATTAAATTAGACAACAGATATGCCAATGAATTTGTGCTGGAAATATATATACTGTATATATCATTTGTAATACCAAACAGATACAAAGTTTACATTCAGTGAGACTTTCATCAATGATTTATTTAAAGACAAAGCATCTGCTGCTGTTCATATTAGTCCAAACTATCACTGTGAGCATACAATTGCATCTGACAATTGTAGAAAACACCAGCTTCAAGACAATGTGGTTTATAAACATCTATTCTGCAGCATCTTTAAGCCCCATGGTTCTCATTGGATTCTTCATAAAGTTTTATTTTAATCATATTATCTGACAAAAAGTTCTTTTTTTCTCTTTCAACAGATGTGGCCTGATTAATTGAGTATTCCCATTATTTTCTGGTTTTATTTGTGTTTTTCAGTGTTTACTGTGTGTATCACCTCCGCTAGCCAATAAAGCCAGATTTTGAAAATGGAGTAAATTGTCTGTATCAGTGAGGATGAATATCTGTCCCACTGTCTGCAAATCAGTCCATATATTGAATATCAATTATATATGAAAGTATATTCCCTGTGCTTGAAGATTACATGACTCAATTGCAACTAAGAGCAGATTTTGTTATGTGTGCTGTCATCATTTTCTTTAGGTGCTTAGTTTTCAGAACTAACGGAGCCTGCCATAGCAGGGGAAAGGATGGAACTGCAGAAGTACTGGGCCTCTGCTAGTGTCTTTCCTACCTTGTTCTCAGCTTGCCATGGTTATAAAATATAAGATCAGCAGATAAAATTATAATGGTCTAGTTTCCGCCTTCCTTATGTGCATGTGCCACACTCTGTTTTGATTCAGTTGCAATTTAGTTTCTGGGCTTTATATACCATTATATACCATTCCTTTTTATATAGGACTCAGTTTATTAATTAAAATGCTTTTTATTAAATAATAAAAAGAGGTATGTTCTATAAATGGCTGAATTAATTTGTTTGACAATATTTGCCTTCAGTAATATCTGGATGACTGTTTCTTATTCATACACTTTAATTCCCCACCTAATAGATAGATTAAAATATGCTCAACCTTTGAATAACTTCTCTCAATCTCCAACTGTTACTTTGGTCGGTGATCAGTGGAGCCCATTGAGTAATAGCGTAATTATTTGCAGCACCTCTCAGGACAGGCATCAAGCTCTCCACAGAGAACACCCAATGGTATGCCAGTAAGTAAAGTAAAGAGGGTAATGGGTAGAAAGAAAAAGAAATCCCTCCAGCTAGTGAAGGTTAACAACCCAGGGGTTATTATGGGTCTTGGAAGTCCTATCATTGCTTCTAAGCTTTGATGAAGAAAGGCATGTAACTGCATGAAGCAACAGTGGAACTTTCAAATAGGATTGAGATAAATCCCCCCTTGTCAATTTCATGAATGATTGACAGTGCCTTTGTCCGTTGATCCATGCAAGCTTTTAATTTGCCTGTGACTATTCTTGATTTGGATTCACTGGAATAAATGGCAGACAATTCTGATTTGATCATTAAGAATCCAGCTTCCAAAATGTAGCGTTAACAGATGAAAGTCATGTTTGTGCATAACGAGCTTTTTTTTCTATTTAGAACAGAAGCTCAAAGACCCATAAATTCACTACAGCCTGAAGCATTCTGCTTGTATCTTAGATTAAAGAACTCCAAGACTTAGTGAAAGAATCTTCATTGTCTTGTCATGGTTGAGTTAAATGGTAGTTGGCTAAAATGAGCATCAAATTTGTGAAATTAGTTGCCATTAAAACCTTGCTTCCAGCAATTCATTCCTCATCAAAAAGCCTGCATGAACCTCCTGCTGCTGATACTGAGCATTAGCTGACTAAATGCTGTGTTTTAACATCCATTGCATTACTTACTGCTGTTTATAGTTTTTGGACAGCTATTTCACAGTATAGCCATATCAGATTAATATCAAATGAAATATATAATCTCATCATCACTTTTTATCTCCAGTAACAATTCCAAACGTTTATCCATGCCAAATATTTGGTATTCATTACAGTAAAATGAGGAAATAAACACAATTTTATTTTAAAGGAAGGCATGCATAAGAAATCTAATCTGAATCTTAAATGTCCATCAATTTTCTGGAGAGTTTAAATAACCAAGTATAATTTTGGCATATAAAAGGTTAACTTTCTTATTCCATGATCCTCTGCTGTTTGACTGGAGGAATTAACATTCTTATTTAAATTGTATTCCTGTCACTGTCCAATTGACATCAAGCCTTTGATGAGATAACATTAATATTAATAGCACTGTTGACTGTGTTTTATACATTTTTATACACAATACAGCACGGTAAGAGGCCCTTCTGGCCCTACAAGCCTGTGCTGCCCAAAACACCCATATGACCAATGAAGCTGTTAACCTGTACACCTGGAATGTGGGAGGAGACTGGGGCACCTTGAGGTAACCCACACAATCATGGGTAAACTGTACAAACTGCTACAGATTAGTGGCGGATTGGAACTTGGGTCACTGGCGCAGTAACAGTGTTCCGCTAACCGCCACACTACGCTGCCTGGTGTAGAACCAAAAACTAGGTCTCATAGCCAAATTTAAAACTGGCCGAACTTAGTAATGCTAGCTGTTAAGCAAAAATGAAGATGGAAAATGCATGCTTGATATCTCTAAATGCTTTACAGGCAATTAATTTCATTTTGAGATATAGTGTGACATATGAGGGCAAAAAGAACAGCCAAATGGGATGCAGCAATGTTCAGTAAACAGCAAATGACATGAAAAATCAGAAATTGTGCTATTGGTTGAGATAGGACTCCAGGAGAAATTATTGTTCTTGCTCAGTCAATGCATACACCTGTACCCACAGGAAAGTGAAGTGGTGCCTGGCTTTAATATCTTATCTAAAGAACTGCACTTTCAATAGGACCACAGTCCAATATTGCAAAGTTAAACTATGCTATGAGCACAAGTGCTGGAGTGGGGCTTTGACTAATGCCTTCTAATTCCAGTTCTCAAATATTAGCAACTGAGCTAAATTGATGTAGTTATAACATGTTTTTTGGTCTCATCCAGTTTCAGTAGTTATACACTTGGTTTGCAGTTGGCTATACAAAGGCCACTCTTAAGGAAATAAGCAGTACCAGTGCAGAGTAAAATGCTCAAAATCTGTTGCTACAGCTGAAAAAGAGCTCTATTTAGTGAAGCATGCTACAAATGTATAAACAGCTACAGTTTGGATGATTAGATTATGAGGACACTCAGTCCTCATTTATTGTCATTTAGAAATGCATGCATTAAGAAATGATACAATGTTCCTCCAGAGTGATATCACAAAAAAATCAGGACAAACCAAAGACTAACACTGACAAGACCACATAATTATAACATATAGTTACAGCAGTGCAAAGCAATACCGTAATTTGATAAAGAGCAGACCATGGGCACGGTAAAAAAAGAGTCTCAACGTTCCGATTGACTCCCGATAGTCCTGATAGCAGGTGGCAGAAGGGAGAAACTCTCCCTGCCATATACCTCCAGGCACCGACAACTGCCGGTGCATTGGAAGCACCCGACCACAGCCGACTCTGAGTCCGTCCGAAAACTTCGAGCCTCTGACCAGCCCTCCGACACCGAGCACCACCTCTGCTGAGCGCTTCGACCCTGTCCCAGCCACTGAGCAACAAGCAAAGCCGAGGTCTCAGGGCCTTCTCCGGAGATTCTGGATCACACAGTAACAGCGGCAGCAAAAAAGGCATTTCAGAAGTTTCTCCAGATGTTCCTCTGTGTTCTCATGTCTGTCTCCATGAAATCAGGATTGTGCACGGCACCCTACTGGACAGATAACAGATATCATTCACCGGAGTAGCCGCTGCACGCTGCGTCGCACCACCATCTGATTTGATTACTCTTAATAGAGAGGACACAAATTTTGTAAAGTGGATTCACTAAATTAGAACGTGAATTTGGTTATTTGATTGAATATTCAATGTGATTAATTAAATTTGGGAGTGGAATCAAAATCATGTATCAATATATTACTTTAATGCAATAGTTCTAGTGAAAGAGTTTTTTTGTTGTAAAATAGCTGAAGGAAAATGACTGGATTATGTTTTCCTCTGGTTGAGGGTTTTGTAGAGAACTGCTGTCTAATTCCTCAACACTGGTCAGCTCACCTCTGCTGTTTGAGACACAGAACTCACAGAAACACAGAATAGGATGAAGATCAGATGCTGCTGTACCTCCATCTCACACTGATACCAGTGAAGCTCTGGCATCTTCAGTGGAGCTCAAACAGCTTTATATCATCTGTACATACAGTACTGCAGCCCTATCTATTGAAATGGATTTTTGATCCAAGTAGAAAAAGTTATTTTAAATAATTGGCTACCATATTTTTCACCCAGATGATGACTGGAATCTGGAACTGAGAGGATGATGGAGGCACATTGAAGGAGTGCAGTATCTAGACCAGTAGTTTAATCGCCAAGCCATGGAAAAGTATGCACTATGTGGTGATAAATTGGATTTGTGCTGATGGATATGGGCCTGCTAATACTGACATTTGTTTCTGTTCCTAAATGCATTGGTGGCAAGACATTCAATTACTCAATGTTCTTAAGTGTTCCTAAGGTGATGGTGCTAAGCAACGATCTGCCCACCTAGCTTTGCATCATCCACAAAGCCAGCAATTCCATCAGCCAAATCATTAACATATAATGTGAAAAGAAGCGGTCTCAAAACGGACCCTGACTTGAGCCATCACAAACTGTTATAAAGATACTCCCTTACCGCAGTTAGATAAGAAGTTTTAGAAATTCCACTTAACAACGGTGACAGAACAGTAATAATGGTCCAAGACTAATGGTGTATGGCCTTGACCTGAAGGTGGTATGTGCCAGCAATTGTCCTCCTAACTGGGAGTACAAGATTGGCTGATTCTTTTATATTTGAGATGTTGGAAAAAACCCATGGCCTGTATATTGTTACAGTACGTTTCATAAATAATATGCATTGGAATAACTGCACAGATGCTGTGAGGAGTAGAATTGATAGGTTGACTGCATTCCTCTGGATAATACTGAACTGCTTTGATGTGGCTATCTTCAAGACAAGTGGAGGGTATCCCATAATATCTCTAATTTGTCCTACTTTGAAAGTGGGAGGTCAGAAAAAGAATCACATCCATTCCCTGCCTCTGCTGTGAGCCATTAAACAAAATTATGCCTAATAACCGTTGAACAATTTCAGTGAAACTTATTGCATACTTAATTCCCTCACCCTTTCTGAGGATGTCGTTTCACAGTTCCAGGCACCAGTACTCCAAAGACCATAAGATAGAGGAGCAGAATTTGGCCATTCAACGCATTGATTCTGCTCCAGCATTCCATCATGGTTTATTTATTATCCCCCTCAACCCCACTCTTCTGCTTTCTTCCTGTAACCTTTCATCAGCCTCCGTTTTAAATATACTTAATGACTTGGCCTCCACAGCCATCTGTGACACAGATTCACTGCCCTCTGGCTAAAGAAATTCCTCCTCATCTCTGTTCCAAATCCCCACTGTAGAAAGCATTCCCTCCACATCCACAACTTCGATAGGCTTCAAAGTAGGTTTAGTATCAAAGTATATACAGTATATGTCACTATATACAAATCTGAGATCCATTTTTGCAGGCATTCACAATAAATACAAGAAATACAATAGACTGCAATGAATGTGCAAAAATCAAAAAACTGTGCCAATACAAAAAGAAAGAAAAAAAGAAATACTAATAATAAATAATGAGAAATAACTATCAAGAAGGTGTGATGAAGAGTCCTTAAACGTGAGTCTATAGAAAGTGGGAACAGTTCAGTGATGGGGTATGTGAAGTTATCCCTCTGGTTCAAGAGCCTGATGGTTGAGAGGTAATAACTGTTCCTGAACCTGGTAGTGTGAGTCCTGAAGCTCCTGTACCTTCTTCCTGATGCCAGCAGAAAGAAGACAGCATGACGTGGGTGGTGGAGTTCTTGATGATGGATGCTGTTTTCCAGTGACACGCTCTGTGTAGATATGCTCACTGGTGGGGAGGGCTTTAACCGTGAGGGTCTGAGCCCTATTCACTACTCTTTGTAGGTTTTTCCATTCAAGGGCATTGATGTTTCCATGCCAGGCCATTAGATTAGATTAGATTAGAATCAACTTTATTGTCATTGTACCGAGTACAGATACAAACCCAATGGAATGCAGTTAGTATCTAACCAGAAATGCAAAGAATAGTGTTATTTACAAAATAACTGCAAATAAAAACTAAGTGCTACAGCACACAAATATTAAAGTACTGAGACAGTACAATATGGGTGCAACACTGCTTAGCGCTGTGATGTAAAGTTCAGCAGGGTCACAGCCTCGGAGAAGAAGCTCTTCCTGTGCCTGCTGGTGCGGGAGCGGAGGCCATGATGCAATCAGTAAATATACTCTCCACCACACCACACATCTATAGAAGTTTGGCAAAGTTTGAGATAAGGTGCTGAATCTTCACAAACTTCTACGAAAACAGAGATGCTGCCATGTTCCTTTGTAACGGCACTTATGTACTGCACCCAGAGCAGATTGTTTGACAGAATGACACCAACCTATTTAAATTTGATGGCTCTCTCTACCACAGGTCCTCCAACGAGGACTAGCTCATAGACCTCCAATGAGATCCCTCCTCATTCTTCTAAACTCCCAGAGTCATGAAATGCTCCTCATATGTTAACCCTTTCATTCCCTCAATCATTCTCACTAACTTCCTCTGGACTGTGTCCAATGCCTACACATCTTTTAGATAAGGGGCCCAAAATTGCTTAAAATAGAGAAAATGTAATTTGGCTAATGCATCATAAAGCCCTAATGTTACATCGCTTGTTTTTATATTCTAGTCCCCTCATTGAGTGCTAATACTTCATTTGCCTTCCTCACCACTGACTCAACCTTCAAGTTTATCTTCAGGGAATCCTGCATAAGGACTTCCAAGTCCCTTGCACATCTGATTTTTGAATTGTCCCCATTTAGAAAATAGCCTATATCTTTATTCCTTCTACACTTTTCCACTGTCACACTTGATTGGTCCTATTCTCTCACATCTTATCCTCTTGCTCTTCACATGCTTGTAGAATGCCTTGGGGGTTTTCCTAAATCCTCATCAAGGCCCTCCTGGCTCTCCTAATTTAACATAGAAAAAACATAGAAACATAGAAAATAGGTGCAGGAGTAGGCCATTCGGCCCTTTGAGCCTGCACCGCCGTTCAGTATGATCATGGCTGATCATCCAACTCAGAACCCTGCACCAGCCTTCCCTCCATATCCCCTGGTCCCTTTAGTCACAAGGGCCATATCTAACTCCCTCTTAACTATAGCCAATGAACTGGCCTCAACTGTTTCCTGTGGCAGAGAATTCCACAGATTCACCACTCTGCACATGAAGAAGTTTTTCCTAATCTCGGTCCTAAAAGGCTTCCCCTTTATCCTCAAACTGTGACCCCTCATTCTGGACTTCCCCAACATCGGGAACAATCTTCCTGCATCTAGCCTGTCCAATCCCTTTAGGATTTTATACGTTTCAATCAGATCCCCCCTCAATCTTCTAAATTCCAACAAGTATAAGCCTAGTTCATCCAGTCTTTCATCATATGAAAGTCCTGCCAACCCAGGAATCAATCTGGTGAACCTTCTTTGTACTCCCTCTATGGCAAGGATGTCTTTCCTCAGATTAGGGGACCAAAACTGCACACAATACTCCAGGTGTGGTCTCACCAAGGCCTTGTACAACTGCAGTAGTACCTCCCTGCTCCTGTACTCGAATCCTCTTGCTATGAATGCCAGCATACCATTCACCAGTGGATATAGGTAGGTCACTGTTTGCGGATGATGGGGTCTTGTGGAAAAGAGGCAGGAACATGGACCATATAATCAAGAAACTACAAGAAGCAATTGATGAAGTGGTGGAGTGGGGTTATGATTGGGGATGTAGATTTTCAGTACATGAAACTCAAACTGTATTTTTTACCAGGAAAAGGGTTGAGGTAGGGAAGAAGTTAAGGATGTATGGGGTTGAATTAGAAAGGGTTGCATCATTTAAATTTCTGGGAGTTATATTTGATTCATGATTAACATGGGCAGACCATATCAAGAAAGTTGAGGAGAAATGTAAAAAAGTAATACATGTGATGAGATGTTTGACTGGTAGGGAATGGGGAGCAAGTTGTTCAGCTTTGAAGAGAATGTATGTGGCTTTAGTAAGATCTGTATTGGATTATGGAAAAATAGTATATGGATCAGCAGCTAGGTCTCTTATAAGGAAACTGGATGTGATTCAGGCTCAGGCCTTGAGAGTGTGCAGTGGGGCTTTTAAAACGTCACCAGTGTCAGCACTACAGGTAGAAATGGGAATAATGCCTTTGGAACTAAGAAGGATGCAACTGATGGCAAACTACTGGGCTAACTTGCAGGGGCACAATGATTCTCACCCTACTAAAGGAGTGTTGCAGGAGTGCTGGGATAATGGGAGGTTTCAGAGGGATGCCTTTAGACGGGTAGAGAATGGTATCGCGAAAGAATGTGGAGTGTTTGATCTGAGGATAAGTCCTTCAGTAGTTTATCCAGTTGTAGCTCCATGGAAGCTTGTATGGCCGGACATAGACTGGCATTTGTTAGAGGTAAAAAGAAAAGAAAGATATAAAACAGATTTGGTAAATGCATTTAACTGTCATGTGATGGAAAAGTCTAGTGATTATACTCACATTTATGCAGATGGTGCGAAGGAACCTGAAACAGGAGTGACAGGATTTGGGGTGGTAATACCAGCAAAAGAATTTGGAAACAGCAGAAGAACATCTAATAAGTTAGGGGTGTTTACAGTGGAGATGCTGGCAGTGTTGGTTGCGTTGCAATGGGTGCAGAAAGCCAGACAAGCCAAAGCATTGATATGTTCAGATTCATCCTCAGTTCTAGCAAGTTTAAGGTCTTTTCACACAAACAGTCGGCAAGATGTACTTTATGAAGTTCTTCAGTTAGTTACAAGAATTGCAATCAGGGAGGTCAGGTAAAATTTCTATGGGTTCCAGCACATGTAGGGGTGAAGGGGAATGAAAGGGTGGATGAGTTGGCAAAGAGGGCGTTAAAGAAAGAAAATGTGGAAATGCACATTATTATCAGTAAAGCAGAGGTTAAGTGTGTAATCTGGGAAAAAGTCAACCGAATGTGGCAAGAAAGATGGGACAGGGAGGGGAAAGGGAGGCATTTATATCAAATACAAAAGAGTGTTGCAGTTACTAGGGTAGGTAATGGAAACAGAAGAGAGGAAATTGTGTGGACTAGGTTAAGGCTGAGGCATTGTGCATTAAACAAAACATTGAAAATGATAGGGAAACACCAGACAGGATTGTGTGAGGAATGTCAGGAAGAGGAGTCAGTAGAACATGTAGTTTTGTGTTGCAGGAAGTATGGGATACAGAGAGAGATGATGAGAAATAAATTAAGGGAGTTGGGGATGCAGGAATTCACATTAAAAGGTTTGCTGGGCATGGGTGAGAGAGCACAAGTCCAGGTATTTTTAGCGTTTTTAAGGGGTACAGGGGTTTTTTATAGAATATGACGAATAAACAGGAATAGGATACTAGGATGGTCAAAGATGGGAGGGTGAAGTGTAGGTTTGTATATATATGTGTGTGTGTGTGTGTGTGTGTGTGTGTGTGTGTCCGTGTCCGCGATTGGGTGAAGGGATTTAGAATGTATGTCTAGTGCACATTCTGGAGCAGAGGGTGGCGGTAATGCACCATTAAGCTGGATGCCAACCGCCGTAAAACAAGATACAGACAGACATCCTCTGCCAGTTTGTCCCAGTTCTGACCTGTGTCCTTCCAGCTTGTCATTATGACTTCTGCCAAACGATTTTGCCTGATTCTGTGTTTTGGACTCTGCCTGCTCTTGGACCTGATTTTTGCCTGTGTGTGCTGGATTGTCTGCCCTCGCCTGACTGCCTTTCCTGGTAAGACCTCTTCCTGCCATTTGGATTCGTGCCTGCCTTCTGTTTTTGAAAGACTGTTGCCTTTGTGCTCCCTAATAATCCTGGTGAAATGGTATTCATTGGTCTGCACTTGAGTCCCGCTGAAACCCAACAGAACCTGATAGTTAACTAAAATCAGTTACTCAAAAAATACTAATTACCTTCATAGCTGCATATTTCCAGTCAAATAAATGGATTTTCTCTCCATCAGTTCTGGTCTGCCTTGGGTTCAGCTGATAGATCCCCAGTGAGCAACAGATTTGCTGCAACTTCAGTATAAGCTGAAGAATCACCAGTGAAGTATTACCCACAGGTTTGGAACTTCCATATCTATGTGGGAATCCTGAACAATAATTATCTGCAGTGCTGGCATTTTCTACTGTGCAAGAAGTGACTTGTACTTAGTTACTGGAATTATGATGGAAAGGTAAGGGGGGAAAAGGTGAGACATTAATTAATGGAGGTGATTTTTTTTTTCACTGATGTTTCTGAAAATTTGTGAAAGGAAGATTTGCATGTCCAACACACTTTAACTTGAATTAAGTACTTTTCAAGTATAGTCACAGTTTCAAAATAAAATGTGGCAGGTGATTTGTAAGGTCTAATTAACACCATTGAGACATTGATTAGTTAACCAGGTAAAATTTGGGGATGGAATTGGAGAGACCCAGAGTGGCTGATTCTAAAAAAAGCATTACTGAAATTATGTATTGGAGAGAGTTTTCAGCCTTGGTTTTAACATTCACATGGTTTTAATTATTCACATTGATTATGGGTGTTCTTTGATGCTATTCCTTACACTAACCACACCATTGTCCTGTTATTTCTGGCAGGACTGAAGAGCTACATTCAGGGGGAGTCCAGGACAAGAGGGCATAGCCTTGGGATAGAGGGATGGTGGGGAAGTCTAGTAGAAGAGGGCACAGCCTCAGGGTAGAGGGATGGTGGGGAAGTCTAGGACAGGAGGGCGTAGCCTTGGGATAGAGGGATGGTGGGTAAGTCTAGTAGAAGAGGGCACAGCCTCAGGATAGAGGGATGGTGGGGAAGTCTAGGACAGGAGGGCGTAGCCTTGGGATAGAGGGATGGTGGGTAAGTCTAGAAGAGCAGAGCCTTGGGATAGAGGGACAGTGGGGAAGTCTAGTAGAAGAACAGAGCCTCAGGATAGAGGGATGGTGGGGAAGTCTAGGACAGGAGGGCGTAGCCTTGGGATGGAGCTTTGGGGAAATCTAGTAGAAGAGGGCACAGCCTCTGGATAGAGGGATGGTGGGGAAGTCTAGGACAGGAGGGTGTAGCCTCGGGATGAGCTTTGGTGGGGAAGTCTGGTAGAACATGGCACAGCCTCAGGATAGAGGGACAGTGAGGGAATCTAGCTGAAAAGGGCACAGCCTCTGGAAAGTAGGACAGGGGGGAATCTAGGACAAGAGAGCACAACCTCAGGATAGAGGGACATCCATTTAAAGCAGAGATGCAGAGAAATTTCTTTAGTCAGCCAGAGAGTGGTGAATTTGTGGAATTGGTTACCAAAGGCAGCTGTGGAGGCCAGGTTATTGGGTGTATTTAACATAGAAACATAGAATCCTATCAAAGTCAAATTATGCCTAATAACAGTTGAACAATTTCAGTGGAACTTATTTCATATTTAATTCCCTCACCCTTTCTGAGGATGTCGTTTCACAGTTCCAGGCACCAGTACTCCAAAGACCATAAGACATAGGAGCAGAATTTGGCCATTCAGCCCATCAATTCTGTTCCACCATTCCATCATATCCCCCTTGACCCCACTCTCCTGCCTTCTTCCTGTAACCTTTCATCAGCCTCCGTTTTAAATATACTTAATGACTTGGCCTCCACAGCCATCTGTGACACAGATTCACTGCCCTCTGGCTAAAGAAATTCCTCCTCATCTCTGTTCCAAATCCCCACCGTAGAAAGCATTCCCTCCACATCCACAACTTCGATAGGCTTCAAAGTAGGTTTAGTATCAAAGTATATACAGTATATGTCACTATATACAAATCTGAGATCCATTTTTGCAGGCATTCACAATAAATACAAGAAATACAATAGACTGCAATGAATGTGCAAAAATCAAAAAACTGTGCCAATACAAAAAGAAAGAAAAAAAGAAATACTAATAATAAATAATGAGAAATAACTATCAAGAAGGTGTGATGAAGAGTCCTTAAACGTGAGTCTATAGAAAGTGGGAACAGTTCAGTGATGGGGTATGTGAAGTTATCCCTTTGGTTCAAGAGCCTGATGGTTGAGAGGTAATAACTGTTCCTGAACCTGGTAGTGTGAGTCCTGAAGCTCCTGTACCTTCTTCCTGATGCCAGCAGAAAGAAGACAGCATGACGTGGGTGGTGGAGTTCTTGATGATGGATGCTGTTTTCCAGTGACACGCTCTGTGTAGATATGCTCACTGGTGGGGAGGGCTTTAACCGTGAGGGCCTGGGCCCTATTCACTACTCTTTGTAGGTTTTTCCATTCAAGGGCATTGATGTTTCCATGCCAGGCCATTAGATTAGATTAGATTAGAATCAACTTTATTGTCATTGTACCGAGTACAGATACAAACCCAATGGAATGCAGTTAGTATCTAACCAGAAATGCAAAGAATAGTGTTATTTACAAAATAACTGCAAATAAAAACTAAGTGCTACAGCACACAAATATTAAAGTACTGAGACAGTACAATATGGGTGCAACACTGCTTAGCGCTGTGATGTAAAGTTCAGCAGGGTCACAGCCTCGGAGAAGAAGCTCTTCCTGTGCCTGCTGGTGCGGGAGCGGAGGCCATGATGCAATCAGTAAATATACTCTCCACCACACCACACATCTATAGAAGTTTGGCAAAGTTTGAGATAAGGTGCTGAATCTTCACAAACTTCTACGAAAACAGAGATGCTGCCATGTTCCTTTGTAACAGCACTTATGTACTGCACCCAGAGCAGATTGTTTGACAGAATGACACCAACCTATTTAAATTTGATGGCTCTCTCTACCACAGGTCCTCCAACGAGGACTAGCTCATAGACCTCCAATGAGATCCCTCCTCATTCTTCTAAACTCCCAGAGTCATGAAATGCTCCTCATATGTTAACCCTTTCATTCCCTCAATCATTCTCACTAACTTCCTCTGGACTGTCTCTGATGCCTACACATCTTTTCTTAGAGAAGGAACCCAAAACTGCTCCTCTATAGTCGAAATGTAATTTGGCTAATGCATTATAAAGCCTTAATGTTACATCCTTGTTTTCACATTCTTGTCCTCTCGAAATGAATGCTTATCCTTCATTAGCCTTTCTCACCACTGACTCAACCTACAAGTTTATCCTCAGGAATCCTGCACAAGGACTCCCAATTCCCTTGCACATCTGATTTTTGAATTGTGTCCCCATATAGAAAATAGCCTATATCTTTATTCCTTCTGCTAAAGTGCATGACCAGACCCTTCCCTACACGGTATTCCAGTTACCCCCTCGTTGCCCATTTTCTCAACCTGTCTAAGTCCTTCTGCAGACTCTCTGCTTCCACAAAACTAATTACCCCTCCACTTACATTCGTACCATCTGCAAACTTGCCCACAAAGCCATCAATTGCTTCATCTAAACCATTGACATATAATGTAAAAAGAAGCTGTGCCAACACTGATCCCTACTGAACACCACTAGTCATGGGCAGCCAACATGAAAAGGTCCCTTTTATTCCCAAACTTTGCCTCCTGACAGTCAGCCAATCTTATATCCATGTTTGTAACTTTCTGTAATATCATGTGCTCTTACCTGGTTAAGCAGCCTCATGTGCAGCACCTTGTCAAAGTCCTTCTGGGAAAAAAAGCAACTAAATATACTCCACTGTTTCTCCTTTGTCTAGCCTAACATTTTTCCTCAAATAATTCCAACAAACTTATAAGGCAAGATTTCCCCCTAATGAAAACATACTGACTTTGGTCTATTTTATCATGTGCCTCCAAGTAGCCCCAAACCTCATACCTAATAATGCACTCCAACATCTTCCCAAAGCTGAAGTTGGGCTAACTGGCCTATAATTTCATTTCTTCCGTCTCTTCTTCTTCTTAAAGAATGGAGTGACATTTGCAATTTTCAGTCCTCCAAAACCATTCCAGAATCTAATGATACTTGAAAGATCATTACTAGTAGCTCCCCAATCTCTTAAGTTACCTCTTGCAGAACCCTGGGGTGTAGTCCATCTGGTCCAGGTGACTTATCTACCTTCAGATCTTTCAGTTTCCCAAACACCTTCTTCTTAGTAACAGCAACAACACTCGCTTCTGCCCCCTGATACTCTTGATTTTCTAGTATTCAGCTGGTGTCTTCCACAGTGAAGACTGACGCAAAATGCTTATTAAAATATTTGTCCACCATTTGTTTGCCTCCGCTACTACCTTTCCAGTGTCATGTTCCAGCAGTCTGATATCTGCTCTCATCTCTGTTTTACTCTTTAGATCTGGAAAAGCTTTTAGGATCCTCTTTTATATTTTTGGCTAGTGTACCTTCATATTTTATCTTTTCTCTCATTATGTTTTTTTAGTTGCCTTCTGTTGGCTTCTAAAAGCTTCCCAATAATTTCCAGCTATTTGTTGCTATATTATATGCCCTCTCTTTTGGTTTTATACTGTCTTTAACTTCCCTTGTCAGCCTTAGTTGCATCATCCACCCTTTGAAATCCTTCTTCATCTTTGGAATCTATCGATCCTGCACCTTTTGAATTACTCCTACAAACTCCAGCCATTGCTGATCCATCACTGTCCCTCCTAGTGACCCCTTCCAATCAACTTTGACCAGCTCCTCTCGTATGCCTCTGTAATTCCCTTTACACTACTCTAATTTTGATACTTCTGACTTTAACTTCTCCCTCTCAAACTGCAGTGTAGTTTATCATATTATGATCACTGTCTCCTAAGGGTTCTTTTACCTTAGGTTCCCTAATCAAATCCAGTTAATTACACAACAAACAACCCAGAATTATATTTCCCCTAGTGGGCTCAATCGCTAGGGGAATCACATGCTGCTCTAAAAAGACATCTCATATGCATTCTACAAATTCTCTCTTTTGAAATCCAGCAACAATCTGATTTTCCTGCATATTTAAATACCCATGACTATTATAACATTGCCCTTTTCCCATGCCTTTCTACCTCCTATTGTAACTTACATCTTCGGATTCTATGTCACCTCTTTCTAAGAATTTGATTTCATTTCATGACTTCATAACAACAGAGCCATGCCCACCTCCTCTGCCTGTCCTTTTAATACAATGTATATTCTTGTACGAGGGGTGATTGATACATTCGTGACCTAAGGTAGAAGGAGTCAATTTTAGAAAACCTAGTACATTTATTTTTCCTGCATTTACACACTTAGTCCAGCAGTCGTGGAGCATACAGATCCCTTCTTTGTAGAAGTTGGCGTCTTGGACCTCCAGAGGTGGTCCATAGTAGGGGTGATTGATAAGTTCATGGCCTCAGATAGAAGGAGATGTGTTATTAACTTCAAACTTTCTGCATTTTCACTCAAAGAGTTGAACTGCATGTGCATGTAACGAGAGCTGTATAACTTATCTCCTTCTACTTTAGACCACGAACGTATCAATCACCCCTGCTGTGGGCCACTTCTACAAAGAAGGGATCCGTATGCTCCACGAACGCTGGACTAAGTGTGTAGATGTAGGAGAGGACTATGTTTAAAAATACATGTGCTAGGTTTTCTAAAATTGACTCCTTCTACCTTAGGCCATGAACTTATCAATCACTCCTTGTACACAGTATTAAGCACATAATTATGATTTTCTTTCTGCCATGAGTGAGTGATGCCCATAAACTCATACCTGTTTACTTTGGTCAGCTCCTCTTTATGCCTCTATAATTCCCTTTACTCCACACTAATACTGATACATCTGACTTTAGCTTCTCCCTCGTGAAGTCCAGAGTGAATTCTATCAATTTATAATCACTGCCTCCTAAGCATTCATTTACCTTAAACTCACTAATCAATCCAGTTCATTGCACAACACCCAATCCAGAATAGCTGATTCTCTAGTGGGATCTACCACCAGCTACTCTGAAGAGCCATCTTGTAGATATTCTACAAATTCTATCTCTTGGGATCCAACATCTGCACCAGCCTGATTTTCCCAATCTACCTGCATTGTGAAATTCCTTGCGACTATTATAACATTGCCCTTTTTACATGCATTTTCTATATCCCATTGTAATTTGTAGCCCACGTCTTAGCTACTGTTTAGAGGCCTGTATAACTCCATTTAGGGTCTTTTTACCCTTGCAGTTCTTTAACTCTATGCACAATTAATCTAGATCTTCCATCCTATGTATGTCACTTCTTTCTATAGATTTGATATAATTTTTTACCAACAGAGCCACACCATCTCCTCTGCATACCTGCCTGTCCTTTTGATACAATGTGTAATCTTGGATATTAAGCTCACAACTATAATCTTCTTTCAGCCATGACTCAGTGATGCCCACAATGTCATATCTGCCAATCTCTAACTGCACTGTAAGATCATCCACCTTATTCCTTATATTGCATGCATTGAAATATAACACCTCTAGTTCTGTATTCATCACCCTTTTTGATTTTGCCCCCATGTTACACTTCAACTCATCCCACTGATTGTGATTTTGCCCCATCATCGGCCTGTTCTTTCTGATACTTTCACTACACAGAGCATCTACCAACTCCCCCATCCTCAGGTTCCCATTCCCCTGCCAAATTAGTTTAAACCCTCCCCAACAGCTCTAACAAGCCTGCTTGCAAGGATATTAGTCCCCCTTGAGTTCAGGTGTATCCTGTTTTTTTAAATAGGTCATACTGGACCTTCCCAGAAGAGATCTCAATGATCCAGAAATATCAAAGGTCATTGGGTGTATTTAAGGCAGAGATTGATAGGTTCTTGATTAGACATGGCATCAAAGGTTACAGGGAGAAGACTGGGAACTGGGGTTGAGGAGGAGAAAAAAAGAATCAGCCATGATTGAATAGTAGAGCAGACTTGATGGGCCAGATGGCCTAATTCTGCTCTTTTGTCATATGGTCTAAATCTAAGACCCTGGCCCCTGCATCAATTTCTCAGCCATACATTCATCTGCCAAATCATCCTGTTCTTACCCTCACTGGAGCATGACTCAGGCAGCAATCCAGAGATTGCTACCCTGGAGGTTTTGCTTTTCGGCTTTCCACTCAGCTCCCTAAATTCTCTCTTCAGGACCACCTCCCTTTTGCTATCTATGTCATTGGTACAAATATGTACCAGAACTTCCAGCTGCTCACTTTCCCCCTTTAGAATGTTATGGACCCAATGTGAGACATCCCTGGCCCTGGCACCTATGAGGCAACATACCATCCAGATGTCGCTTTCACCTCTACAGAATCTCTTGTCTGTTCCTCTAACTATGGAATCCTATGAAACCTTTGCTCAGGTGACCATTTATCTGACTGCATGGACAAGGACTATTGACATCTTCTGTAGCAACAAAATCTGTTAGTCCTTGCTGGCTGCAAAGGGTTGTTTGCATTTGCTACTGACATGTTTCCCAGTTGCAAGCTTACCTGTTCCAGACCCACTGGTCTTGACTTGTGGCTCAAGATCTAGAGACACAGGAGACTGCGGGTGCTGGAACCTGAGGCAAGAAAAATAAGAATAATCTGCTGGGAAATAGACAATCAATGCCTTGGCTCAAAAATCTTCATCAGTCCCAAAGACTAGAGGGAAAGTGGCCAGTACAAAGAGCTGCAGAGAAGGGAGACCAGGAGTTGCCAAGCAATAGATAATCCAGGAGCAAAGAGGTACCTGCCAGATGGGGGAAATAGCAACAGATGATGGGAGTTGATAGTTGGAGGAAACAAAGGGCTGCAAATGATAGAAGTCAAAAGGAACGGGAAGTGGAGAATAATTGAGATGTCCTGAGCGAGGGCAGATACGTGCACAACATATTATCATAGAAGGAGAGAGTGGAGGTGGGGTAAGGAAACCTCACCTACAGGCAAAGAGTGTGACTTGGCTGCGGTACCTAGTGATATCCCATTGGGTCTGCTTCATTTCACATTGTATGTTAGTCATCTGGATGATGGAGTTGATGGCTTTATGTCCATGTCTGCAGATTATATAAAAATAGGTGGAGAGACAGGTCATGCTGAAAAAGCAGGGAGAATGCAGAAGGACTGGGACAGCCGAAGAAATGGGCAAAGAAGTGGCAGGTGAAATACTGTGTGGGAAGTGTACAGTCATGCACTTTAGTAGAATAAATAAGGACATAGACTACTTTCTCAGTGGGGAAAGAATTCAAAAATCAGGTGCGCTAGGGGAATTCGGAGTCGAGTGGAGGATTCCCTAAAGATGAACTTTTAGGTTGAGTCAGGTGTAAGAAAGACAAATGCAATGCTAGCTTTCTTTTTGAGACAATGAAAATATAAGAGCATGGTTGTAGTACACAGAAACTTTATAAGGCATTGTTCAGACCACATTTTGAGTATTTTGGGCAGTTTGGGCACCATATCTAGGAAAGGATGTGCTGACATTGGAGAAGCTCCAGAGAGGGTTTATGAGAATGATCCTGGGAATCAAAGGGCTAAAGTACAAGGAGGATTTAATGGCTCTAGGCCAGTAGTTAGACAGATAGATACTTTATTGATCCCAAAGGAAATTACAGTGTCACAGTAACATTGCAAGGGCACAGATATACAAATATTAGAAGTAAAAAAGAATTAAAAAGTTACCTTAAAAATAAGATGTACAAAATTTATGTCAAAGATGACAAGATTTACAAGATTTCCAATTTCACACTAATAAGGTGGTAGTGCAAGAATTACCATAATAATGGGTGCATATTCATACTGTCCAGATAAGAAGTGATGGTAGTATTGCACAGTACTAGGGTGTACGCGATAGCAGGGTGTGGTAAACAGAGCTAAGCAAAGCTCTAGTAAACAGAGGTTAATAACAGTCTAACAGGAAGGAGTCATCACTTCCCTGGCTATAGGTCGACTAATTATAGAGCCTAATGGCCGAGGATAAGAATGACCTCATAGAGTGCTCTTTGGAGCAGCACAGTTGTTCTTAGTCTATCACTGAAATTGCTCCTCTCTTCAGCCAAGATGGCATGCAGAGGATGAGAAACATTGCCCAGAATTGCCAGAATTTTCTGGAGCATTCCTGTACTTTCCGGAATTTCCTGTACTCGCTGGAGTTTGGAAGAATGAGGGGGGATCTCATTGAAACCTAGTGAATATTGAAAAGCCTAGATAGAGTGGACGTGAAGAGAAATGTTTTCAATAGTGGGGGGCACCTAGGACCAGGAGAACAGCTTCAGAATAAAAGGATGTCCTTTTAGAACGGAGATGAGGAGGAACTTCTTTAGCCAGAAGGTGGTGAATCTGTGGAATTTATTGCCACAGATGTCAGTGGACAGCAAGACGTTGGATGCATTTAAAGCAGAGGTTGAAAGGATCTTGATTAGTAAGGGATTCAAAAGTTACAAGGAGAAGGCGGGAGAAAACCTGAGGTGCAATGGGACTTGGGAGTCCTCCTGCAGGATTCCCTGAAGGTTAATTTCCAGGTTGAGTCGGTGGTGAAGAAGGCGATGTTAGCATTTGTTTCTGGAGGACTAGAATATAAAAGCAAAGATGTAATGTTGAAGCTTTATAAGGCACTGGTAAAGCCTCACTTGGAGTATTGAGAGCTGTTTTGGTCTCATACGTAAGAAAGGATATGCTGACATTGGACATGGTTCAGAGGAAGTTCACAAAAATGATTCTGGGAATGAAGGGGTTACTACATGAGGACTGATTGATGGTTCTGAGCCTGTACTCACTGGAATTGAGAAGAATGAGGGGGATCTCATTGAAACCTATCGAAGGTTAAAAAGCCTCAACAGAGTGGATGTGGAGAGGATATTTGCTATGGAGGGGGGGGGGTCCTAGTCATTGAGTACATTTAAGGCGGAAGTTAATATAGATTCATGGTTCGTCAGGGCATGAAGAGATATGGGGAGAAGACAGGAGATTGAGGCTGAGAGGGAAATGGATCGGGTATAATCAAATGGCAGAGCAGACTTGATGGGCTGAATGGCCTAATTCTGCTCCTATATCTTATGGCTTTATGAGATTAGCAATATTTCTGCTTCTATCTCTTATAGTCTATTTCTGCTCCTTTGTCTCAAAGTCTTTTGGACATTCAAAAACATGCAAATACTATTAAAATTGCTGCTTTTATCGTGTAACTCCCTTAAAAATCCCTTAAGAACATGAATCAAACTTTAAATTAGAAAAGTCCTATAAATGATCTTCCACATGAAGGCTAGTGCGGCTGTACATTGGGGAATTGTCTGTGCATAGTCAGCAAAGTCTGGATTTTGTGTAGAAGTCCTGGTGTTTATGAGGCTGTGAATTGATACCATTTCAGCAAAGAACTCCAAAACTGTTCTGATCCTTTGTGCATTAATATCTTTCTGCAGATCACTGCATAGCAATCAAGAGCAGAAACTCTGGCTCTTTGCTACATTTATGGTAGTTACACACATCAAGTGTGTCAGTTGTCTTGTTTGCAATTGTAACAAGGCATACGATGGAAAATAGTATTAACACTAAAGGTTACAGTTGAGCCTTGTTTACTGAAAGAACTGCAAATATTGATCATACAATTTGGGGAAAAAAGCGAGGTTTATTACCCAGGCTAAAGAATTCAGTGGTTTACATTTGCTGCCACTTTGTGCAGTGAGTGTAAGGTTCTCTGTTGGGTATGTTGACATAAACCTGCAACCCCAAAGCGACCTAATTTAATACAGCAAAGACTGAGTAAAAGATCAGAAGGAGAATGCTGCAGTAACAAGACTATGGTGTGTGCTATATTCCAAGTGGTTATCTTAAATTTGTTAACTTGGAATGTAGTGAGGTGGGAAAAGACAACAAGGAAGGAATAGGGTTTCAGGCAGAACAATATCATCTTATAAACTGATAACTTTTCATTTACATTAATAAGTTGAATTTATATTTATGATAATAATTTAAGATTTTATTTTCTTTGTCCTTGACTATAAGAGAAGCACATATTTCAATATAAAAACATCAAATAATTGGGTTAATGCATTATGGTTTTGATTACTTAAGTCAGTAATTGACAATATATGTGTGCTACAGAATACTGTATATTATGAAAAATTGATTGAAAATGATAGAAAATTAATTAATCTATATCTTGCAGCTCAATTTATATCATTTATGATGCTGCATTGTTTGTTTGTGGTTGTTTATACCAAACAATCTTTAATTGCAAAGTCCTGAACAAATGTTCCAAAAAGCTGATGCACCAACAAAATAACTCATTTGGTTTCAGGTCTTTACAATAGAGATGTCATCCATCTGCACCGCCTGTTACATATAGTAAATTTAAAATTTACCCAGAACAAAGGCTGCGAGGACTAGTGTTCATGTTATACTGCACAAATGGCGTCATAATGTGTTCTAACCAGCAAAGTTTAATTAGTTTGTCCTTTGGTAGCTCCTTATTTTCTCTAGATTAGAAGACGATTACTTCCTTCCTAACAGAGACAGATCAAATGAACTGCACTCTGTCCATCTGTTTGTTGCTTACTTTATCCTCAGCTACGTGTCATCTGTACTTCTCAAATCCTGTTGCGAGGATCCAAAATACGCAACATCTTTGTTATGTTTGTTAGATATTTGTTGGAGTTGAAACTGAAATATCTGTATTATAAATAACATATTAGCTTCAAGTGCAACATATATTCTAGCATAATACCTGAAATGCCTATCTGATGTTCTAGCTGTGATTAAATAGGCACAAAAATGTTTGATGAGTTAAGAATTAGTTGCCTTGATTCTTTGATAAGTATATATTTTTAGAATCAGGTACTGTATTTGGTTCAGAACGTCAATGTTAAATGAACAGACTGCTGAAACAAACCACAGGAGGAACTCGACATGTCAGACAGTACTGGGGGGTGGGTGGGGGGAAATAAACTCTGATGACTTGGGTTGAGATGTTGCATCAGGAACAGATTGCTTATGGAGGAGGAGTGATAGAATTAAAAAGGAGAAGATTGTTTCCAAATTTAACAAAACATTTTGGTATGTCGTTATAATTCTTCACGTAAGTTGTACTGCTTAAGAAGTTGCCTGGGACGTTGATTTTTATCTGTGAGGTAGAACTCAAGCATTACAAATAGATTACTTGTTGCCAATTTGTTCATTTTGACAGAATATTAGGGAAGTAACATATTCAATGGCTTTGCTTTAGATTATTCCAAATCAAAGTTAGTTAAAAATTGGCAGGTACTTACTGTATAAGTAGGTTCCTAATTTGAATTTTATTTTATGACAAAACAGTTGACAGCTATATATACTATTAAATATTTACAAGGATTCTGAGAATTCCTCTTCTCATAGAAGAGAAAAAACGCTAGCTCTCTAAAGTCCTTCCATGATTAATAAGCCACAATGGAAATGTCTGATTGATTATTCTCCATTTGTTTAATTGTTCCAGCAGTGCTTACAAAGTTTGATCCCAACCACAGGAGGTCAAAACGGGGCAGAAACTGAAAAGCTGAAACAATAATCACAGGTGACCTGCACTTTTCTGAAAAGTGATAGTGTTCAGTCATATCCCATTAACAGCTGTTACCTAGAAAGCAGTGTCTTTTACCCCTCTCACTCATTTTCACATGAGTAATTATTGATAGGAGCTCCATGCATCTTAGAAAGACTTGAAAAGCATAAGAAAAGTCGAAGAAAATGAGTTAAAGTACACAATTGGCAAAATCAACTTTGCCTATGAAATGCTCAATCATTAAAACTGGTGAAGAAATTAAAGCCTATCTGGATAATTGGCAAACTGAAGTAATTCAGCTTTTGAAATTACTAGGAAATATCATGGTACTCTGGGGGCGTAGTTGACAGCTAACCCCAGCATTCCTAGTGGCCAATGTTATTTATTGTTCTTATTTTAAAATGCTTTTGTGGGATTATGGTGGGATGTTCAAGTTCATCTATTATTACAGTTTAGCCTGGGTTAATAAAACCGGCAGTTGAGCTAAACTAGCTTCTCAAGTCTGTCATCATTGACCAAATGCTCACCACATTGGTGTCAGGAGTGGGGTTAGAAATTGACGACGAGATTGAAGAGCTATAATGTCGGATGCAGATGGAGCACATTAAGACCCGGGGAATAAGTGGACAGTCTGAGCAGTATGCCTCCCCTGCACTCCCAGGCCCAGATCCGGAAGATGGGAATTCCACCCGGAGGGAGCACCTGGGAACCGAGCATCTTGCCTTTCCAGGGAACCCCAATAAGGCAAGTGTACCCAGGCTCCCCAACCTGGGGGAGATGGCAGAGCACATCACCTGCCTTCCTCGTGGCCTGCACCGGGGAACCCAAGATGCCGCAGCCATGGGAGGACGAGCAACATGGCAGGGACCTCCGATGCCACTAGAGAAAGAGGAAGATCAACGGGCCTCAGCAATTCATGCCACATCGTCCACTCTGCAGCTCCCAGATACAATGATACCAGCCACCTGGAGCCTTATCCAGTGCAAGTCAAACTTCCCACATACAACAACAGGTGGAGCCCTCTGAGACAGCGGTGTCCCTTGCCCTGGCACTGGAGGAGATGCCCTGCTGACCTTCCTCGACTTAACGCCGGCTGAGCAGCGTGACTCAGAGCCCTCGTAGCCCCACTGGAGCGACGTTTTGAGCAGAGCCCATCAGAGGAAGCAATGAGCGAAGAAATGGGCAGCAAGTAGCACCTTGTAGGAGAAAGCCTGCGGGTGTTTGCAGCAGATCTCTGCCACTGCCACTTCCCTTGGCATGACAACTCCCAATTCCCTCCCACGGCCCAGGAAGAGCTTTCCCTCCACGCCTTTGTAAAGGTGCTTCCACCAGAGGCCCTTCGACAGCATGTTCGCCTGACATCACCGTCATTGCTGGCCAAGGCGCTGCCGAGATGGAGAGGGCAGAAGCAGTTTAGCCCCCAGGACATTTCAGCATCGCCCTGCATGCCACAAACCCGGGCTTGTGTCACTGAGGAGGAGGAGGAGGAAACTGATGAGGAAGAGCCCGTCAGACAGGTCTGACCAACACTGCGCTGGCCCCAATGTGTGCCACAGACCAATCTCTGCCACCGGTCATTTGGCCCACGACTGCCCCGCATCGGCACAACGCCACAGTTCAACACAGCCATTGGGAAATGCAGTGCCACCCGAGTCCTCCAGCAGAAGCCCTCTGTTGTCGCCCCTCCGGGTGGGCCGCTTGGGTGGAGATCAAGGCTTATATGTGGACTGTATGGTGGCGGGCATCAGAAGCCATGCGTTGGTGGACCATCACTATCATCTGTCCCGGTGTTCTCCCCAACACGCACCAGGCATCCCCGCCTGGGTGGACAATGACAGCCTGGCTCCTCGCCTGGCTGGCTACAGTCACTGGTGACTGTGCGGCGATACGAGGGAAGAGGAGGCTGCGCATTGCAATGGGGGAAAATGCAGTGGAGCACGAAGTGTGGTTAGCTGACATCCAGGAGTCCTGCATCACTGGCCTGGCCCTGCTTTCCCACTGAGGGGCCCGTTTGGATCTGCTTGTAGCAACATTCTACCCCGGCTCTGAAGCCGTGGCTCTCTGGCAGGGAAGCTCCTGAAAGTGGACCTGACGGGGGTGGGGGATGGGGAGGGGAGCAGCAAGAGCCACCACCAGTCTTGCAGCGGGCCATTACAATGCAGCACACCCCCTCCCCACCATTGACCAGCAGCTGCCCAGCGAGCAGGTAAGCGATCCCGCACTGGCTTGGGTGAGGGGATGGCTAAGCATGGGACGGCGGCCGGAGTGGGCAGAGATCTCTGCCCTGGAACCAGAGACCGAAGCCCTACGGTCTCGGTGGGGCACACTGGAGATGTGTGGCGGGCTGCTGTTCTGGCTGGCAGTGGCGGTTTTCCCACAACAACAGACATCTTTTGCAGCTGGCGGGCCCCTGGGGGCTCCCCACCACAGAGTTAGTGTTGCAGTCAGTGCATGGGCTGGTATGGGCCAGCCATTTCGGGGTCGCGAACGTTTCTATACACCTGTGTGCAGGCAGGATGTGGAGCTGTTCGTGCACTGCCGTGATGCTTGCACGTCCCAAAAGGGGCCAGGCCGCCAGTCTAGGGCGCTAATGCACCGGTACCCGATGGAGGCCTCAGTATGGGCCTACTGCTCCACTGAAAAGGAGGAACTATCCCCAAAGCCTGGAGCTGCTGGAAAGGGCTGGGAGAGGTGCTCAACCACATCTCCGATGTGGAATACTGGGTGCAATGCCTGAGTGGCAGAAGGCAGTCGTGTTGCACTGGCCCTGGCTGGCACCGTATCAGCCCTCGGCCACCATCTACCTGGCACGGCTGAAGGAAGGAGGTGACATTCTGGGTGCCCTGCCTCTTGCCTCACCAAACAGCGCCTCCCATGAGGAGGCTACAGACACCCTTCAGCACCCAGGACATTTGGACTTTGGGATTGTTGGGGATAGTTGACCCCTCAGGTGGGACAGTGCGGCGCTGCAGGGGGTGTGGTCAACAACCTGCCCCTGGACCCCTAGTGGACAGCAATATTTCTTGTTCCTGTTTTAAAATGCATTTGTGGGATTATGGTGGGATGTTCAATTTCAATTATTGTTACACTTTAGCTTGGGTTTTTTTTAATTTATTCATTTACAGGATGTGGGCATCACCAGCTAAGCCAGCATTTATTGCCATCCCTAGTTACCCTTGAGAAGGTGGTGATGGGTTATGCAGTTATTCGTCTGTGTGTTTGTGGATCACTCTGACTGTAACTGGGGTGTGTGATAATCACCTCTCCCGTCTGTACGAGTCTGAGTTGTTCTCTCCCCAGGTCATAAAGCCCAGACTGTCTTTGTGTTTATCACAATAAAACCAGTAGCTGAGCTAAACTAGCTTTTCTCTCTGACATCATTGACCAAACGCTCGCCACAATGCTTTATCAAGGAGTAAGGATATATTGTTTACGTACACTTCAGAATTTATATTTTGAAATCCATGCAAGGCAATTCTCTGAGCTGAAGAAATGTGAACATGTATTTTTTTTATTGCCAACACAACTGCTGGTATCTGGAGCAATAAACAACTTGCTGGGCCAACTCAGAGAGATGAGCAGCATCGTCGATGTTTCGGGTTGAAGCCTACTTCAGGATATTTTTTATTGCTGAGATGACAGAATTTAGAGTGGCTGCCTTAATTCAGACGTGGGGCCAAAGCTAGGATTTTAAATCGCCCGATCAATTTTTTTTTATATTGAGTTGTTGCTTCATTTCTCTGTCAATAGGCCAATAAATATCTCAGTCCACCTTTATTCCCTCTTCTTTTTAATTCATCATGCTGTTTTTTCTCAGGATGAAACATTACTATGTCATAAACAAAACAAGATGCAGTAAGCTATTATAATTCTGAAAACCCTTGTTGGACTGCACTGCTGTTCTTCATGAATGCAGCAGGCCAGGCAGCATCTCTAGGAAGAGGTGCAGTCGACGTTTCAGGCCGAGACCCTTTATCAGGACTAACTGAAGGAAGAGTGAGTAAAGGATTTGAAAGTTGGAGGGGGAGGGGGAGATCCAAAATGATAGGAGAAGACAGGAGCGGGAGGGATAGAGCCAAGAGCTGGACAGGTGATAGGCAAAAGGGGATACGAGAGGATCATGGGACAGGAGGTCCGGGAAGAAAGACGGGGGGTGGGGGGGACCCAGAGGATGGGCAAGAGGTATATTCAGAGGGACAGAGGGAGAAAAAGGAGAGTGAGAGAAAGAATGTGTGTATAAAAATAAGTAACAGATGGGGTACGAGAGGGAGGTGGGACCTTAGCGGAAGTTAGAGAAGTCGATGTTCATGCCGTCAGGTTGGAGGCTGCCCAGACGGAATATAAGGTGTTGTTCCTCCAACCTGAGTGTGGCTTCATCTTTACAGCAGAGGAGGCCGTGGATAGACATGTCAGAATGGGAATGGGACGTGGAATTAAAATGTGTGGTCACTGGGAGATCCTGCTTTCTCTGGCGGACAGAGCGTAGGTGTTCAGCGAAATGATGTCCCAGTCAGCATCGGGTCTTGCCAATATATAAAAGGCCACATCGGGAGCACCGGACGCAGTATATCACCCCAGCCGACTCACAGGTGAAGTGTTGCCTCACCTGGAAGGACTGTTCACCCCAAACAGTCCTTCCAGTTGAGGCAACACTTCACCTGTGAGTCGGCTGGGGCGATATACTGCGTCCGGTGCTCCCGATGTGGCCTTTTATATATTGGCGAGACCCAAAGCAGACTGGGAGACTGCTTTGCTGAACACCTACGCTCTGTCCGCCAGAGAAAGCAGGATCTCCCAGTGGCCACACATTTTAATTCCACATCCCATTCCCATTCTGACATGTCTATCCACGGCCTCCTCTACTGTAAAGATGAAGCCACACTCAGGTTGGAGGAACAACACCTTATATTCCGTCTGGGTAGCCTCCAACCTGATGGTATGAACAGCGACTTCTCTAACTTCCGCTAATGCCCCACCTCCCCCCTCGTACCCCATCTGTTACTTATTTTTATACACACATTCTTTCTCTCACTCTCCTTTTTCTCCCTCCGTCCCTCTGATTATACCCCTTGCCCATCCTCTGGGTCCCCCCCCCCACCCTTGTCTTTCTTCCCGGACCTCCTGTCACATGATCCTCTCGTATCCCTTTTGCCTATCACCTGTCCAGTTCTTGGCTCCATCACTCCCCCTCCTGTCTTCTCCTATCATTTTGGATCTCCCCCTCCCCCCCCCCAACTTTCAAATCCCTTACTCACTCTTCCTTCAGTTAGTCTTGACGAAGGGTCTGGGCCTGAAACGTCGACTGCACCTCTTCCTAGAGATGCTGCCTGGCCTGCTGCGTTCACCAGCAACTTTTATGTGTGTTGCTTGAGTTTCCAGCAGCTGCAGAATTCCTGTTGTCTGCTGTTCTTCATCTGATTTGTCCATGTCAATTCCAAATTAAAACTGCAATTACTTCTATCAAATACCACGTGGCACTGCCATTCTCAAGGTGACTCCTTCCCTTGGATTTAGGGTGCTGCACAGGACATTTCCAATGAAGAGGGCTTTTGGAGCAACTTGGTTTCAGTCGCATTCTACTGGCGTGGTGCTGAAGAGTTCAGCTGAAAAGCAAGAGAAAGCTGGGTAGTGAGTAGAGGCAACTGAGTGAATAATCTCAGTCCTGAAACTAAAGAAGCCGATGAAAATTTCACTCGTTTTGTTGAGGTGAAATGAAAAGAACAGATTTAAGAAGGTAGTTGGTTGTGGAAGGAAAAAGAAACTGTGGTTAATTTTGGTTCCCAGGATGACACATTTTCAGCAAAGGTGCCCAATGTCCAACAGCATATAGACTGATTCTCCAATTCCACCTCTTGGTTAACAAACATGCGTCCTTCATTGAAGCACCTTAGGGAAGTTCAATATAGTAAGAGGATTAGAGAGAAGAAACTCATTTATTGTCAATGCACATTTAGCCATTTCTTTGGCTACCATAGCAAATTGCCTTGAATTAGACTCTCATCTATCTATGTGGTAGATAGGAGTATCTTATGTGGTATCTTAACAAAGATTTGCTGGAAAGTCAGTAGATAATTTCCAATGGACTATGCTCATTTATTAACCTGGTTATATTTGACATCTTTCGCTTAAATTAGTTCAATATAATTATCACAACCTTTAAAATAATGACTTATTCACTATTTATGTAATTCTTAATCACAGTAAGCTGTGTGAAGAAATAAAGTGACACATTTTTACAAAATTCTATTTCTGTGAGCAAAATCTAAATGATTTCTATTAGGGGCATAAGAAAGTCATCAATTTGCTCACAATCACTGTAGGCAATCAGAACTAAACACTAGGATGCATGTGAAAGATAAATCCAGTTCATCAGCACCATCAATAAAGGATTTCAGCAAAAGTGCAGTAAAAACGTGTTGAACAGTTATTACATATACTTCTACCCTTGAATAATTATTTAAGTTGTTGCACACTGCAGATAAACATTTTGCTGAATTTTGTTAAATATTCTGAAAGTACAAAGAAGTGATACAATATCCACAAGAAATTATTGTGATGTTACAATGATCTATGTTACTGCAATAGAGACAAGGTCTGAGTAAGATTAAAAATATTTGCCATTGCTTTTCATTTCTTTAATAAATCAGGAACTTATACCTTACAAATATTAGCATAATCTAAAAATGGCTCACTAAGCCTCAAAGGGTTAATTAAAGCAAGCCATCTGCACTTTTGGAACATTGACATCTTTCTGCAGGCTCGCCTGTGTCTCTGGAAGCTAGTTGGAGGCATGGTTGCTGTCAGAATGTGTGTGGGATGTGATTACTACAGTCAAGAGATCTGAGAGTATAAGCAGATAAATGGCAAACAGAATTGAACCCATGTCACATTGCACACAGATACAACATCTTTACACAAGGCAGACCAAATTCTCTAAGAGTTTCTTCCCTGTTTTGATGAGTTGAAGAGATGCAGAGCTGTGCTATAAACCAGGAGAGAGAGGGCAAAGAATTCCTGTTATTCTCTCAACATTTGTTTTTCCTTAGATAAACTTTGCCTCATTTATTTCTTCTTGACAGAAATTGATTGCGGAAAAGGAGAATGTTTAACTTCAGCTGCCAGAAACTTTGTTACTTTATATGTAGAACTTAGTTGAAGCATTTTATACTGTGGAATGAACTTACAGATGGTGTACAAGTATCAAATTGGGACAAAAGTCACCCATATGTTTCCCTTTCCAAAGCCAAGATATCTATGGAAATGAGAGAAATTTTGTTAAGCTTTTACTCATTTAGAAATGAGCAAATGTCATTTAGCACACTGGCCTTCATCAGTCAGAGCACTGAGTAGAGGAGTTGGGACTTTATATAGCTGTTGTATCAGTGAGGCTGCACTTGTATTACTGCGTACCATTTTGATCACCCTGTTATAGGAACAATGTGGCTAAACTGGGAATAGTATAGAGAAGATTTACAAGGATGTTTCCAGTCCTAAAGAGTCTGAGTTATAGGGAGTAGGAGAACGAGGGGCAACCTTATAGAAATCTTTACAATTATGAGAGGCATAGACAAAGTGGATCGTTACCGTTTTTCCTCGAGAGTAGGGGAGACTAAATCTCGGGGACATAAATTTTGGATGAGAAGGGAAAGATTTAAAAAGGAACTGAGGGGCAAACTTTTCACACAGACAGGGGTAAATACATGGAATGACCTGCCAGAAGAAATGTTTGAAGAAGGTACAACAGAATCATTTAAGAAGCAATTGTATAGGTGGATGGAGGAACAGAACTTAGAGGGATATATGCTAAACAGAGGACATTAGGACTAGCTGGGTGGGCACCATGGTTGTCATGGCCTTGTGGGGCTGAAAGGCCTGTATTCATTTTGTATTGTTCTATGAATTTGTGATTCTATAACCACTCCCAAGTGTAGAGTGAATAAGGTCCCCAGGCAACATGTAGAAAGTAGTGATACTGGCAATAAAAGTGCTGATGGCAGATGTTCCTGTAAAAAAATGATGCTCTAAGCATTTCCTTCTCTCCAAACTCAATTGCATATCTCCATCACTGAAAAAAAACACCTTTAAAATAAAGGGTGTTATTACAAATGCCTCAAAATAAAATTTAACCATGTGTCCATTTTGCTTTTGTTCATCCCTTTTAATCATAAGCGTATGTTTATAAGCAGATATAATCTTCAAATTAGTATAAAGAGCTAAAATTTACTCACTGCTCTAACCTTTGTATGTCATTAATTTTAATAGCTAACTCATATGTTCTGCCATTAAAATATAGTTCTGAGTATTTATTTCTAAAAGTTAATTCCATCCTAGTACCTCTCTGCAGGTTATATCCAAAAAACCAGCATGACCTTGAAGGGACTGTCTTACACTAGAAAATAGTTACAAACACAAAGTACGTGTTAAGTGATAGCTCAGAAGGTGAATGGTCACTGATCTTGGGTGTATTATTGAAAGAGGAAATAGGAATGGCTTTCGTGGATTGTAAATATTGTTTGATGGCAGAATGAATGTATTGACTTGATTCTATGAATATAAAGATGAAAATGTACTGATTGTATTTTATTTGCAGTATATAGTTTTATGAATAAAGTTTAGTTCTGAAAAAAAAAGCAACCTTAAGCACATATTCCTCCTCCACAGATACATTTTGAGGAGTTTCTGCTTTCATGTAGAATTCCCATAACCTGAGCTGCTTCACAACTGAGAATGAAGTAAAAGCACACACATGCAAGAAACATGAATCTAAACCAAAGTGTTGCAAGTGCAGAGTAATCAGTGGACAATTGTGAATGTACAGGCAAGTCTTTTATTCATAAAAAAATCAAAGTAAGTGACAGCAATATGGTTAGGAACATACAAAACCCCACCACCTGGAAGTTGCCCTACAAGCCACCATTCTAACTTGGAAGTATATTGTTATTCCTTCACCGGTGCTGAATCAAAATCCTGGAACTCTTTCCTTAGTAACACACCTGAATGAGTACAACACTCAAGAAATGCAGCTTGCCACCCTCAACTTAAGGGCAGTGAGGGATAGACAATTAAATCCTGGCTCAGCCTGCGAAGCCCACATGACTTGAAAGAATATTAGAAAAAATAGAGAAGGTGCCGAGTTGAGAAGGTGATGGTTATTTCTTTGGCAGTTTGACTGGGGCACGACTGTGCAAGCGTGTGGAGATTGGCCAGGTACAACAGCAGGAAGAGTTTAAAAGGAAGACAGACGTTCAGAGCAGGTGTCAGAGTAGGAAGGCTTTGGCTCAATGGGGCTTTGGTGATAAAGGGTTGAGGCCAGGTAGGTTATCTGTTTAAAATAAAGACAGAGAGTATGTGTGTGAGGCTGGTTTTCAGTGCTTGGTGTCAGATTTGTGAAGTCCTACAGACTCCTGGCCTCCCGGACAACCACATCTGCACCAGGTATGTCAAGCTGCAGCTCCTTAGAGAACGTGTTAGGGAACTGAAGATGCACCTCAATGACCTTCGCCTGGTCAGGGAAAGTGAGGAGGTGATAGAGAGGAGCTATAGGCAGGTAGTCACCCCGGGATCACAGCAGACAGAGAAGTGGGTAACTGTCAGGAGAGGGAAGGCCAAGAAGCAGGTACTAGAGAGTACATCTGGCTCAGATGGGTAGGGAAAGGAAGAGGATGGCAACAGTGATAGGGGACTCTATAGTTAGGGGGTCAGATAGGCGATTCTGTGGATGCAGGAGAGATACGTGGATGGTAGTTTGCCTCCCAGGTGCCAGGGTCCAGGATGTTTCCGATCACGTTCACGATATCTTGAAGTAGGAAGGAGAACAGCCAGAGGTCGTGGTACATATTGGTACCAATGACATGGGTAGGAAAACGGAGGAGGTCCTGATAAAAGACTTCAGGGAGTAAGGAAAGAAGTTGAGAAGAAGGACCTCAAAGGTAGTCACCTCGGGATTACTGCTTGTGCCACGTGACAGTGCGTATAGGAATAGAATGAGCTGGAGGATAAATGTGTGACTGAGGGATTGGAGCAGGGGACAGGGATTCAGATTTCTGGATCATTGGGACCTCTTCTGGGGCAGGTGTGACCTGTACAAAAAGGACGGATTGCACTTGAATCCGAAGGGGACCGATATCCTGGCAGGGAAGGTTTGATAAGGCTATTGGGGAGAGTTTAAACTAGAATTGCGGGGGGGTGGGAACTGAACTGAAGTGACAGAGGAAAGGGAGGTTGGCTCACAAATAGAGAAAGTTTGGAGGCAGTGCAAAAAGGAAGTATAGGCAGGTGATAGAGAAGGAATGTGCTCAGTCCGATGGTTTGAAATGTGTCTATTTTAATGCGAGGAGTATCATGAATAAAGCAGATGAGCTTAGAGTGTGGATCAGCATTTGGAGCTATGATGTTGTGGACATTACAGAGACCTGGATGGTGCAGGGGCAGGAATGGCTACTTCAAGTGCCAGGCTTTAGATGTTTCAGAAAGGATGGAGAGGGAGGGAAAAGAGGTGGGGCGTGACACTGTTGGTCAGGGATAGTGTCACGGCTGCAGAAAAGGAGGAAGTCATGGAGGAATTGTCTGCGGAATCTCTGTGGGTGGAAGTTAGGAATAGAAAGGGGTCAATAACTGTACTGGGTGTTTTTTATAGACAACCTAATAGTAACAGGGACATCGAGGAGCAGATAGGGGGACAGATTCTGGAAAGGAGTAATAAAAACGGGGTTGTTATAGTGGGAGATTTTAATTTCCCAAATATTGATTGCCATCTCCCTAGAGCGAGGGATTTTGATGGCATGGAGTTTGTTAGGTGTGTTCCAGAAGGTTTCTTGACAAAATATGTAGATAAGCCAACAAGAGGAGAGGCTGTACTTGATCTGGTATTGGGAAATGAACCTGGTCACGTGTCAGGTCTCTCAGTGGGAGAGCATTTTGGAGATGGTGATTACAATTCTATCTCCTTTACCATAGCATTGGAGAGGGATAGGAACAGACCAGTTAGGAAAAGGTTTAATTGGAGTAAGGGGAACTATGAGGCTATCAGGCAGGAACTTGGAAGCAAAAATTGGAAACAGATGTTCTTAGGGAAACATATGGAAGAAATGTGGCAAATGTTCAGGGGATATTTGTGTGGGGTTCTGAGTAGGTACATTCCAATGAGACATGGAAAGGATGGTATGATACAAGTTCTGTGGTGCACAAAGACTGTTGTAAACCTAGTCAAGAAGAAAAGAACAGCTTATGAAAGGTTCAAAAAACTAGGTAATGATATGAACTAGAAGATTATAAGGCTAGCAGAAAGGAGCTAAAGAATGAAATTAGGAGAGCCAGAAAGGGCCATGAGAAGGCCTTGGTGGACAGGATTAAGGAAAACCCCAAGGCATTCTACAAGTATATGAAGAGCAAGAGGATAAGACATGAGCGAATAGGACCAATCAAGTGTGACAGTGGAAAAGTGTGTATGGAATCTGAGGAAATAGCAGAGGTACTTAATGAATACTTTGCTTCAGGTATTCACTACAGAAAAGGATCTTGGTGATTGTAGGGATGACTTGCAGTGGACTGAAAAGCTTGAGAATGTAGATATTAAGAAAGAGGATGTGGTGGAGCTTTTGGAAAGCATCAAATTGGATAAGTCACTGGGACCGGACAGGATGTACCTGAGGCTATTGTGGGAAGCAAGGGAGGAGATTGCTGAGCCTCTGGCAAAGATCTTTGCATCATCAATAAGGACGGGAGAGGTTCCGGAGGGTTGGAGGGTTGCGGATGTTGTTCCCTTATTCAAGAAAGGGAGTAAGGATAGCCCAGGAAATCATAGGCCAGTGAGCCTTACTTCAGTGGTTGGTAAGTTGATGGTGAAGATCCTGAGAGGCAGGATTAATGAACATTTGGAGAGGCATAACATGATTAGGAGTAGTCAGCATGGCTTTGTCAAAGGCACGTCATGCCTTACAAGCCTGATTGAATTTTTTGAGGATGTAACTAAGCACATTGATGAAGGCAGAGCCGTAGATGTAGTGTATATGGATTTCAGCAAGGCATTTGATAAGGTACCCCATGCAAGACTGATTGAGAAAGTAAGGAGGCATGAGATCCAAGGGGACATTGCTCTATGGATCCAGAACTGGCTTGCCCACAGAAGGCAAAGAGTGGTTGTAGACGGGTCATATTCTGCATGGAGGCCGGTGACCAATCGTGTGTCTCAGGTATCTGTTCTGGGACCGCTATTCTTTGTGATTTTTATAAATGACCTGGATGAGGAAGAGGAAGGATGGGTTAGTAAATTTGCTGATGAAACAAAGGTTGGGTGTATTGTGGATAGTGTGGAGGGCTGTCAGAGGTTACAATGGAATACTGATAGGATGCAAAGCTGGGCTGAGAAGTGGCAGATGGAGTTCAACCCAGATAAGTGTGAGGTGGTTCATTTTGGTAGGTCAAATATGATGGCAGAATATAGTATTAATGGTAAAACTCTTGGCAGTGTGGAGGATCGGAGAGATCTTGGAGTCTGAGTCCACAGGACACTCAAAGCTGCTACGCAGGTTGACTCTGTGGTTAAGAAGGCATACGGTGCATTGGCCTTCATCAATCATGGGATTGAGTTTAAGAGCCGAGAGGTAACGCTGCAGCTATATAAGACCCTGGTCAGACCCCACTTGGAGTTTTGTGCTCAATTCTGGTCGCCTCACTATAGGAAAGACGTGGAAGCCATAAAGAGGGTGCAGAGGAGATTTACAAGGATGTTGCCTGGATTGAGGAGCATGCCTTATGAGAACAGGTTGAGTGAACTCAGCTTTTTCTCCTTGGAGCAACAGAGGATGAGAGGTGACTTGAAAGAGGTGTACAAGATAATGAGAGGCATTGATCGTGTGGCTAGTCAGAGACTTTTCCCCAGGGCTGAAATGGTTAGCATGAGAGGGCACAGTTTTAAGGTGCTTGGAAGCAGGTACAGAGAAGATGTTGCAGTAAGTTTTTTGCGCAGAGAGTGCTGAGTGCGTGGAATGGGCTGCCGGCAGCAGTAGTGGAGGTGGGAATGATAGGTCTTTTAAGAGGCTCCTGGACAGGTACATAGAGCTTAGAAGAATAGAGGGCTATGGGTAAAGCCTAGGTAGTTCTAAGGTAGGGACATGTTTGGCACAGCTTTGTAGGCCGAAGGGCCTGTATTGAGCTGTATGTTTTCTATTAAAATATACAAATATACATCAGCTCATATTCAGCAAGTAAGGGGAAAGGGTATTAAGTCATTAGAATGGGATACACCAGCAGTCAGTGCATTGTAGATATTCACTACTGTGCGCAGTATCATGAAAGCTGGAAATCATTCACATGCCCACCTAACCTGTTCCTCTGTCCCATGACCTTGAATGAAGCTGCTGATTTTACTTCAAGAAGATAAGTCTAAGGAATTTTTTTGTTCATTTTTCTTCAATTGAGTAGATTATTGGATATTGATATATTAGCACACTTTGTGAGCCAGTCGCAGTTGGGTGCTGGGGCTTTGCTGGCCATTCATTACAGCGGACTCCAAAACTCCTTCGAGTTAAAGGACTACAGTGCAGAAGAGCCACCAAGAACATTCTGGAGGCTGCTGAAAAGGCTTCGCGGTCGCTGTGGATCCGTGGGGCGATCCGTGGATTAGCGCACTACTTGGACACAAGTCGGGGGCTGATCACCCCCAGCTGGGTCGGCCGGTCGAGGTTGTCTGATGATTAAAGACTCAAAATACCCTATGACCCCAGGTTCATCACTGAAGATGTGTCCAAGTAGCACCGTAAGGTGTATTCTGCAACAATTAATACCTTTTAAAAAATAAATCGATTGATTTTTTCCAACTACTTCCATCATGTGATCACAGTGACAAGACATTTTGACTGCATTCTGTATGCTATGAGACATTAGGGTCATTAAGTGCTACTATGAGGTTTGCATAGTGTAGAACCACAAGGCTTGTGTCATGAAAATGCACCACATAAAGATCTCCAGCTATGCAATTCTACAGAAAACATTGCACTTAAAATAGTCAGATAGTTATTGACACCATAGTTTCTGACTAAAATCCTATGCACATTATACATTTTCTTAAATCTTTCAAAATGCATCAGCTGTTAAAGACATAAAATTTTCTACAATCACCATTTCCTCTATCCTTGACTTTAGCGAAGACTCTTGAGTGATTTCATTGCAAGTACACCCTACTATTTCCAGGCATATCAACTTCAGTTCTGACATGGTATCTTCAGTCTAGATATGGGACCTACAGCCTATATGTGGCTAATTTTACCCAGATCCAGTGTCTTCAGCCCTGATTTAGTCTTCAAGCCAGACAAGACAAATTCAGCCCAATGTCAGCAAGAGATATTTCTCTTCCAATGTGCAAGTGTTAAGGGGGAACCAAGCATCTTATTAAGTCACCAGCAGCTATAAAATGAAGTGAACACAAATTACTTGAGAGTTTGTTGATGTACAGATACCATCTGAAGAAATGAATGAAGATGAATATGCACAGCAATCTTCTTTACAAGCTGGCAGAATCCACACAGGGTGCAGATTTCTTATCCCAAATGCCATCAGACTTTGGCACCACATACAGTAGCACAGTATGGAGGTAATCAGTGCAAATAAGTTTGTGACCATGCATCTCAGGTCTGTACACTGCACTTGCTTAGTTCTCCGACTAATCATTTGGCTTTGGCTTCCATCAGGTGGGCGATCACAACTGGCAAGGTATGAAGCTGTATCAAGTTTATTATCACTGTCTTATATGAGATGAAATTTGTTGTTCTAAGGCAGCAGGACAACACAAAAACATAAATCTATTGTAAACTGCAAGATAAATAGTGAAAAAAGGATTAACAAGTTAGTGCTTATGGATTTATGAACCCTTCCCAGAAATCTGATGGTGGACGGGAAGAAGCTTTTTCTGAATCATTGACAATGGGTCTTCAGGCTCCCATACCTTCTCCCTGATGGCAGTAGCAAGTTGGGGGAAGGCAGGGAGCCCTCAGTGATAGATGCTGCCTTCTTGAGGTGCCACCTCTTGAATGTTTGAGAGGGTTATGCTAAGTCCACAACTTTTCATACAAATTGTTAGATCTTCCATACAAAGCTGCAGTGACACCAGTCAGCATGTTCTACACTGCACATCTAAACTTAACTGAGCTGAACTAAACTGAACATTCCTAGACTGTTTCAATTACTCTGTGGTTTGATGTTTTATATTCTGTGTTTTTCACTCATTTTTTGCTGTTTGTATGATTTGTCCTTTGTTTTGTATGTTGGGCGTCTGATGTTTTCTTTAAAGTGGTTCCATGATGTTTCTTAGTTTTGCGGCTGTCTGTGGGAAGACAAGTGTCGGGGTTGTATACTGCATACATACCTTGATAATAAATGTACTTTGAACTTTAGAAATTTGCAAGAATCTTTGGTCACATAACAAATCTTCTCAAATACCTAATGAATTAGAGCTGTTTGTGTGCTTTCTTCAGATTTCATCAACGTGTTGGGCCCAGGATAGATCCAATGCCAACAACTAGGAACTTATAGCTGCTCATTCTTTCCACCACTGACCCCTCAATGAGAAATAGTGTGTGTTCCTTCTGAAGTCTACTATCAGTCCACAATCACCCTATACATACCATTATTCAACTTTGTTAAATCCACCAAACCTTTCAACACAACATCCACTATGGAGACTCTGGAAAAAAAGATGAATGACATTCTATATGGGACACAACCAACATACAGACATCACTGCTAGCCACCAGACTTCGACCTCCCTCATAATCAATGAATCATCTTCAATTAATTCAAGAGGGTCCATCTCTTAAAGAGTTGTGCATCTCCATTCATTAGTTGATATTTATCTGACTATAATTCTTTAAACAAATTTGTGTTTATTCTTGTATTTTTCCTTCTGCAACTATCTTTATTATCCTTCTCCTTTGCTGAATGATATTATCCTCGTGCTAGGTTATTCATCTACAATTGTTTTTTCTAAATAAAGCATATTGGCATGGTCCTAAATATGTAGTTCATTGCTGGAGGCATGATAGGCAGTTCTGATGCTTACAGCCTCACAAGTATATCCACAGGGCTTGTCACATAGTGTTAATTTACAGATATGAAAAAAGATGAGTCTTTTGTATTTTCCCGTCTGACTTAAGACTGCTTTTGTTACTTATAGAGCTTAGTCCACCTTGTCCTCCAAGACAAGGGAGTTAAAAAGTTTTGAAAGAGTTGATTGAGCAGTCTAGGTAGGTAACTTCAGTTCATTTTTAGATGATGTATGACATACTCTGGTTAATTTTAAAATATTTTGTTAAATTAATTTGTTGGAGAATAGTAGGGAAATGGAAAGAGATTACACAGAATGCTACTGCTAAGAGAAAGAATATGCGGAGGAGGAAGCGGATCCCACATACAGGGATCCATGCCTGGAGATTAGATCATGTTGCACTATGTCTTTGTGAGACAGAGAGGGATTATATCCACACACAATTAAAGGATAAACTGACTTTTATAGCATGTTGCAGCAATCACCTCTGATCTGGGCCAACATTTACATGTCGGGCAGCACCTAATTAATTTGGCTTTTCTCTTAAAGAAGTGCTGGGTGCATTCCGGCTACTGCTGCACCACTGCATTCTTCGTGGCAACGTGTCAGTCCGCAGCCCGGAGGTGGGGGAACACTGACTTCGATCACATTTCTTTCCCCATTCTGATGTTTGATCTGAACAGCAACTAAAACTTGACCATGTCTGCATGCTTTTATGCATTGAGTTGCTGCCACATGATTGGCTAATTAGATATTTGCATTAATGAGCAAGTGTACAGGTGTACCTAATAAAGTGAGTGTATGAAGGTGCCTAAGCCAACCTGATAAAGTGGCAAAATTGGGCCACATGATACAATGCATAAAAAAACAGCAGATAAAAGACAAAGTTATTTCATAACCAATGGACTAAATCAAAATTCTTGTCATAATTATTTTGACTAATTCAAAGGCTAACAGAAAGAGGAGATTCTGGGAAATTATCATCATCAATGGTGACAAAAGCTGACATGTGAGGGTTAGAGGCAAGGCTGAATCATTCACAACTAATAGGAGCGAGAAGTGAATGATTAGTAGCGTGACACGGGACCCATATAAAGAGGTGAGTTTCTGGACTATCTTCGTTCTAGTAAAAGAGACTGCTGTGAATTGTTAGTGAATAACTATTGGGTAATTAACTAATTGACGGTAGCCAATAAAAAAAAGTTAGCATCAAGCAGAGTGGTCATCTAAACCTTCATGAAAAGATCAAGATGAAGCATATTTGTATATCAGTGGCACAGAATATTCAAAAATATATGGAAGGTAGATATTATAGTGTCTTACATATCTGCCCATATAGTTCAAAAAATCCAGTGACACATTGTACAGGTGTTGAGGTTTATGTTCCAAAATTTCAGATGACGATTAAGAAAAGATATCAGATGAAGCATCAGTAGTCACGATTAAGGTGGTTGCTAAAATTTTTGCTTTGGAATGGGTCAAAGAATTATTTCTGTGTCCTGATTTCTTCCTGCTTTTGACATATACTAACACGGGTATTTCAAATTGTAGGCCAAACATTCTTCTAGAGATTGGACAACATCCATTGCGGCTGCAGTCTCCAGGCTTGAGTACACATTTCTTGCATGTCCCTGTCCATGTTGGGCTTGAAGGAAATAAGGTGGCAGACTTTCCTCAAAGGGAGGTGAAAACCATAATTAAAAATTTTATTCAATCACTGTGATAATGAATTTGGGATAAGGAAAAGAAAGAAAGGCATTTATATAAAATGCAGAAGATGGTGGGAGGTGTGTATAAAAGGAGGGGCTAAGTTATACTTACACATTCATATATTGGGTATACTAGTGTAACCCCCTCACCGGGCGCTCTTGTGTAAACTTGGCTTGTTAGCCGGCTCTGTTAACAGCCACGGGAATCAGCAGTGAGAAGGCCACCTTTCACAAATAGCATACGTCTAGTATGATTTAGGGTTCCACCAGACAGGAACATCATGATGTTCCAATTAAAGAAACCTCGAATTGAGCGAACGTTGTGTAAATACTGCCCACACACAATTATCAGTCGGCAAGAAATAACAGATCGTGCATCCCATAAAGTTATAAAGAAAGTATATCTGCTAATTTCAGATTTCTCAAACAGTTATTAAGAGGAAAAAAACATAAAAGGGCCCATTACAGGTAAACCAGTCTACATGGCATTGGAGCTCATATTTTCTAAAAGCTGGGTATGACTGTTAGTCACAGCACAGAATCCTCATCACCAATCACTGGTAGAGCTTTCCATCTTGGACTCCTTCATCCAAGATGCAGTTGGGATCTGCACGAACAGGATGGTTTGCACCTGAACTGGAGGAGAACCAATCTCATTGTGCGAAGGTTTGCTGGTGCTGCTCAGGAAATCTCAGCTGGAGTTTCAGGGTTATGACAACCAGAGTGTCGGGACAGCAAGTGGAGTGGCTGTGGAAAAAGTAAATTTTAAGACTACAGGCAAAGATGGATACCAAAATGTTGAGTTTGATGGATCTAATATTCTGAGTTGTGTCTATTTCAATGCAAGGAGTATTGTAGGCAAGGCAGATCAACTAAGGCCATTGATCCGTACATGGAATTCTGATGTTATAACCATTAGTGGGACTTAGTTACAGAAGGGGCAGGACTGGCTGCTCGGTGTCCACAGTTCTCTTGTTTAGACATGATGTGGGGAGGCTGGCATTACTCATTGTGGAAAATATCATGGTTGTGCTCAGAGGACATACTGAAGGGTCTACCAAGCCAATTAATAAAAATACTGATCGCCACAGTAATGCAGTTATATCATAAACAAACTAATAGTCAGCAGAATTTAGAGGAGAAAATTTGTAGAGACTGCAAGCAGACACAAGAAAATATGCTTGTTGTAGTAGGTGATTTTAACTTTTATTCACTTGGACTCCCATACTGTACAAGAACTGGATGGGATAGAATTCACCAAATGTATTCAGGAAGGGGAAGAGAACATCGACTCAGACCATGAGAGGCCTGCGTCGGGCATTTTCATGCCTTACAAGGTGCAGATTGGAAGTCTGTGTGGGGTGCCACTCCTCGCACAGACACTAAAGCAATGTGTGATTAAGTGCCTTGCTCAAGGACACAAACACACTGCCACAGCTGAGGCTCGAACTAGCGACCTTTAGATCACTAGATGAACGCCTTAACCACTTGGCCACATGCCCATCAGGAAAGTTTCCTTAATCAATATGTAGAGGTTTTCACTAGGGTGATTGCAATAGTAGATCTCCTCTTGAGGTATGTGACAGGGCAGGTGATAGAAATGAGTGTAGGGGAACTGTTTAGATCTAGTGATTATTATTCCATTAGTTTCCAGATCATTATGGAGCAGGATAGAAATGATCCTTGGGTTAAGATTCTAAACCTGAGAAAGGTCAATTTTGATGCCATCATGAGGGATCTAGCAGGCATGGATTGGGATAGATTCTTTTTTGGCAAAGAGATGCTTGGTAAGCGGGAGGCCTTCAAAAGACACCGGTCCTTGAAGATGTCCTGGGTACATTGTAGGCTAGTACCCAAGATGGAGCCGACTAAATCCACAACCCTCTGCAGCTCCTTTGGTGCTGTGCAGTACCTCCTCCCCACCACCAACCCCACTCCCATACCGGACAGTGACACAGCCTGTGAGAATACTCTCCATGGTACACCTGCATAAGTTTTTCAGTGTTTTTGTTGACATACCAAATCTCTTTAAACTTCTAATGAAGTATAGTTTCTGTCCTGCCCTACCTTCAGCTGCATCCATATGTTGGGACCAGGTTAGGTCCTCAGAGATCTTTACACCCAGGAACTTGAAACGGCTCACTAAATAAATCTCCAGGGTTTGACAGGCTTCCACCTGGACCACATTGGAACCTCATAAAGAAATTTTAGGGGCCTGGTATGGTATTTAAAATTTCCTTAGCCGTAGTGAAGTGCCAGAGGACTGGAGGATATCTAATGTTCTTCCATTATTGAAAAAAGGAATAAGCCATGAAATTATAGGCCAGTGAGCCTCATACTAGTCATGGGTACATTATTGGATGGTATTATAAGGGAGAGGATAATTAGTGATGGCTTTGGGAAGTTAAAATGGCTTTGTGCATGGCAGGTTATGTCCAACTAATCTTAAGGTTTTACAGGGAGGTTACCTTGAAAATTGATGAAGGGAAGGTAGTGGAAATTACCTAAATGGACTCTAGCAAAGCTTTTAACAAAGCCCTTCACAGGAGGCTGGTCTGGAAGATTGAGTCACTTGGCATTCAGGATTGAAACATAGAAAATAGGTGCAGGAGTAGGCCATTCGGCCCTTCGAGCCTGCACCGCCATTTATTATGATCATGGATGAAGTAATCAATTGGATTAGTGGGTGAAGCCAGAGAGTGGTAGTAGATGTTGTCTCTCTGATTGGAAGCCTATGACTAGTGGTGTGTCACAGATATTAGTGTTGTTTATCATCTATATTAATTAAGATGATAATATGGTAAACTGGATCAGTGAATTTGTAGATGACACCAAGATTGAGGACATAGTGGTCAGTGAGAAGCTTGCAATATGACCTGGACCAGGTGGAGGAATTTGATACAGGCAAGTGTGAGATGTTGCACTTGAGAGGATAAACTTTTACAGTGAAAGGTAGGGCACTGAGGTGTGTAACAAAACAAAAGGTCCTGTGAATATAGATCCATAATTCCTTGGAAGTGGCATCACAGGTAGATAGGGTGGTAAAGAGAGCTTCTGGAATGTTAGCCTTCATAAAGCAGTGGATTGAACACTAAAGTTCGGATGTTATTGTAGGATGAAATTGTATAAGACATTGGTAAGGGCAAATATAGAGTACTGTGTGCAGTTCTGGTTACCTAACTATAGGGAAGATATCAAAAAGCTTGAAAGATTGTAGAGAGAGGATATTTCTGGGCCTTGAGAACCTGAATGATAGGGAAAGGTTCAATAGGTTAGGACTGTATTCCCTACAGTGCAGTAGAATGAGGGCAGATGTTATAGAGGTATACAGAATTGAGGAGTATATAGGGTGAATGCATACAAGTTTTTCCCATTATGTGGAGTGAGACCAGAACTAGAAGTTATAGATTTAAGATTAATTTATAGGGAATCTGAAGGTGAGTATTTTTCAGAATCAGAATCAGGGTTATTATCACCGGCATGTGATGTGAAATTTGTTAACTTAGCAGCAGCAGTTCAATGCAATACATAATCTAGCAGAGAGAAAAATAATAATACATAAACAAGTGAATCAATAACATATATTGAATAGATTTTTTAAAAGTACAAAAACAGAAATACTGTATTTTTTTTAAAGTGAGGTACTGTCCAAAGATTCAATATCCATTTAGGAATCAGATGGCAGAGAGGAAGAAGCTGTTCCTGAATCGCTCAGTGTGTGCCTTCAGGCTTCTGTATCTCCTACCTGATGGTAACAGTGAGAAAAGGGCATGCCCTGGGTGCTGGAGGTCCTTAATAATAGACACTGCCTTTCTCAGACACCGCTTCCTGAAGATGCCCTGGGTACTATGTAGGCTAGTACCCAAGATGGAGCTGACTAGATTTACAACATTCTATAGCTTGTTTCGGTCCTGTGCAGTAGCCCCTCCATACCAGACAGTGATGCAGCCCGTCGGAATGCTCTCCACAGTACAACTATCGAAGTTTTTGACTGTATTTGTTGACATGCCAAATCTCTTCAAACTCCTAATGAAGTATAGCTGCTGTGTTGACTTCTTTATAACTACATCGATATGTTGGGACCAGGTTAGATCCTCAGAGATCTTGACACACAGGAACACGAAGCTGCTCACTTCTCTCCACTTCTGATCCCTCTATGAGGATTGGTATGTGTTCCTTTATCTTACCCTTCCTGAAGTTCACAATTCACTCTGGTGGTGTGAGAATGGAATGAGCTGCAGCGGAAGTGGTGGATACACGTACAATTGTGATGTTTAAACAAGGTTGAATAGGAGCATAGATGAGAGAGGTATGGAGGGCGGTGCTCCAAGTGCAGGTAGGTGAGACTAGGCAGGAAACCAGGCCAGCGTGGACTAGCTGGGCCAAAGAACCAAAGGCCAAAAAAGAAGACATGAGGTTGCCTAGGCAGTCAAAGTGAAGGATAATCCAAAGAGCTTTTACAAGTATATTAAGAGCAAAAGGATTGTAAGGGATAAAATTGGTCCTCTTGAAGATCAGAGTGGTCGGCTTTGTGTAGAACCAAAGGAAATGGGGAAGATCTTAAATAGGTTTTTTGCGTCTGTATTTACTAAGGAAGCTGGCATGAAATCTATGGAATTGAGGGAATCAAGTAGTGAGACCATGGAAACTGTACAGATTGAAAAGGAGGAGGTGCTTGCTGTCTTGAGGAAAATTAAAGTGGATAAATCCCCGGGACCTGACAGAGCGTTCCCTCGGACCTTGAAGGAGACTAGTGTTAAAATTGCGGGGGCACTGGCAGGAATATTTAAAATGTCGCTGTCTACGGGTGAAGTGCCGGAGGATTGGAGAGTGGCTCATGTTGTTCCGTTGTTTAAAAAAGGATCGAAAAGTAATCCGGGAAATTATAGGCCGGTGAGTTTAACGTCAGTAGTAGGTAAGTTATTGGAGGGAGTACTAAGAGACAGAATCTACAAGCATTTGGATAGACAGGGGCTTATTAGGGAGAGTCAACATGGCTTTGTGCGTGGTAGGTCATGTTTGACCAATCTGTTGGAGTTTTTCGAGGAGGTTACCAGGAAAGTGGATGAAGGGAAGGCAGTGGCAGTGGATATTGTCTACAAAGGTCAGTAAGGCCTTTGACAGGGTCCCGCATGGGAGGTTAGTTAGGAAAATTCACTCGCTAGGTATGCATGGAGAGGTGGTAAATTGGATTAGACATTGGCTCGATGGAAGAAGCCAGAGAGTGGTGGTAGAGAATTGCTTCTCTGAGTGGAGGCCTGTGACTAGTGGTGTGCCACAGGGATCAGTGCTGGGTCCATTGTTATTTGTTATCTATATCAATTATCTGGATGATAATGTGGTAAATTGGATCAGCAAGTTTGCTGATGATACAAAGATTGGAGGTGTAGTAGACAGTGAGGAGGGTTTTCAGAGCCTGCGGAGGGATTTGGACCAGCTGGAAAAATGGGCTGAAAAATGGCAGATGGAGTTTAATACTGACAAGTGTGAGGTATCGCACGTTGGAAGGACAAACCAAGGTAGAACACGCAGGGTTAATGGTAAGGCACTGAGGAGTGCAGTGGAACAGAGAGATCTGGGAATACAGATACAAAATTCCCTAAAAGTGTCGTCACAGGTAGATAGGCTTGTAAAGAGAGCTTTTGGTACATTGCCCTTTATGAATCGAAGTATTGAGTAAAAGAGCTGGAATGTTATGATGAGGTTGTATAAGGCATTGGTAAGGCTGAATCTGGAGTATTGTGTTCAGTTTTGGTCACCAAATTACAGGAAGGATATAAATAAGGTTGAAAGAGTGCAGAGGAGGTTTACAAGGATGTTGCCGGGACTTGAGAAACTCAGTTACAGAGAAAGGTTGAATAGGTTAGGACTTTATTCCCTAGAGCGTAGAAGAATGAGGGGAGATTTGATAGAGGTATATAAAATTATGTTGGGTATAGATAGAGTGAATGCAAGCAGGCTTTTTCCACTGAGGCAAGGGGAGAAAAAAACCAGAGGACATGGGTTAAGGGTGACGGGGGAAAAGTTTAAAGGGAACATTAGGTGGGGCTTCTTCACACAGAGAGTGGTGGGAGTATGGAATGAGCTGCCAGACGAGGTGGTAAATGTGGGTTCTTTTTTAACATTTAAGAATAAATTGGACAGATACATGGATGGGAGGTGTATGGCGGGGTATGGTCCGTGTGCAGGTCAGTGGGACTAGGCAGAAAATGGTTCGGCACAGCCAAGAAGGGCCAAAGGGCCTGTTTCTGTGCTGTAGTTTCTATGGTTCTATGGTTCTGTGCTGTAGTACTCTATGACTCTGAATCCATTTCCAGCCAGAATTGTCAAGTGAATGATTCATCTTGATGGATTGTTCTCTCAAGACCCCCATCATTATAGCAGTTGTGTACATACATCTACTGATGCTTCTGGACACATCTTCAGTGATGTTCCTGGAATCATCGGGTGTTTCAAATCTTTCAACATCATATAACCTTCTCCAGGTGACCCAGCCGGGGCTGATCAGACCCCAGCTTGTGACCAGATGGCTAGCTACTTATGACTCCATGGCTCCCCTCTTTAGGGCCACAGCCATCTTGAGGCCCTCTCTGTCGCATCGGTGGTACTGTGGATGGCTCTGCTCTTCCTCTCTCCCTTGATGCCCAAATTGCTGAAGGCCCTAGCTAAGGAACGGCTGCGAATCCCCTACAACCAACCTCCACTGGGAGACACCTCACTCCCCATCCAGCCTGCCAACATTGGCTGACCAGTCCTGCGTACTTGGAGAGCTTCCTTTCAAAGGCCTCTTCCAAGCTGTCTTCCCATGGGACTGTCAGCTCCAGCAGCACTACTTGCTTAGTAGACTCAGACACAAGGACAATGTCTGGTTGCAGTGTGGAGGCTGCGATATGGTTGGGGAACTTCAGCTGCCCTTCGAGTTCCACCAACAGCCAGCAGATTTAATTCTGAATCAACATTTAACAATATGTCCATTAATGCCCATCTTGGGGTTGACCAAGACACTGGACTCCAATTTTCAACCCCAGACGGGGTCCAAAGAGTAAAATTCCAGAGGTAAGGTGCAAGTGGCTGCTTGAGACATGGAGACAGTTGCAGGCAATTGCATAATGTTTCATTCCACTTACAAGTCTTCAGCAAGTGAAGCAGTCCACGCATTCATGCAGCAAGATAATATTCAGACAGAGGCTGACAAAGTAGCTAATAACCCTTCTGGCACAACAACGTCAGAAAATCACCTTCTCTAACAAGAGACTTGAATCCTGGCATTTTATTTCACTGAGTCACCACCATCAATGCCTGACAGTCACTGTTGACCAGCCACATGAATAGCAAATACAGTGAGGTTCAGAAGCTGGAAAACTTGAGGAAAGCAACTCATGTTATTTTAATCCAAAGCCTTTTCACCATCTCCAAGGCATTACTCAGCTGTGAGGTGGAATTTTCTCTAGCTGTCTAGATGAATACAGTTGCAACAGTTCTCAGCACCATCAAGGACAAGGCATCCATTTGAAGGCACACAACCCTCCACCCTAAATGTTCAATCCCTTCACTACTGTTGCTTGGTGGGTGCTGTGTGCGTCAGCTACAAATGCACTGCAGATACTCCATCCAGCAGCATCTCTATTGTCAAGTAGATTCAAGGCTTCAGGATCTTTACAACACACCATCACCTGTAGGCTCCTTATCAGCTTCCCAGTCCATTATAAGATGAAGTAATTTACCATTTTTCACATATACACAAAATAAGCACCACAAAAAATACTCCTCCTCAAATATGTCATGTACATCTGTATACCACATAGCTTTTACTTAACCACTGCCACATTGATGCATCTCATTTATTTTTCAAAACAGTTTATTCAATAGACTTCCAGACCTCAGCAGCAAGTTTATTCTTCCAGTTTCAAACCATGTGCCTTACAGCAGCAAGCGATTTAGAACTGTAAGTACAAAATAGTATGCTCATACCCAGAAAAATACTACAGAATTTAAACCTGCAATATATAATTGCAGCCTTTTTTTTGCAATACTGTGTCCCCTGCTGAGTTGTACAGCCAGTCAACAGAGTTGCTGTCTGCACATAACCATTATGTAAGGCAGTAGGCAGTGCATACATATGTATTGGTGAGGGCATTTTGAACATGCATGGCAATATGCAGAGCCTGGAAAATTTTTACACTTGCCTGTTTTGCAGTAAAATAGATCCTTCAATTCACCATTCTGTGGAAGTAATTCCAACAGGAATTAAAACTTTGATATATATTGTGCCACAAATGCACTCGACAAGCAGGTATAGGTACAGATTCCCAATTCATACTTATTGACTTGTGACACTAAACAGAATAGTACAATATCCAGAGGCTCTCTGTAGCACAGAGCAGAACAGCTCCAATGTTGTCTGAAGTTTTACAATGCAAGTCATGTCAAATTATGACTTTAAAATCATTTAAGAAAAAGATGGTAATATTGATTTAGTTATTGATATAATCAGATAATAGAACAGAGGAAAACGACAAATGAAACTACAAAGTGCAGTTTATCATTTGTGCAAACTGACTACAAAAATTAGTTACTTTATTAAATGGAGCAATTGTTATAAAAACACAATGGCAAGCTAAACTCAATTCTTTGTTTACAAGCATTTGAGAATATTGTGTAAATGAGGCAAAATGTATTGCTTCCTCATTGCACGATTTTTGATGCAATATGAGTTAACAAGTTCGCCATTTATTTATTTCTCATAATTTTGTTTTTGTTGAAGTTTTTAGAAATAAAAACAGTGAGAGATCTACTGTATGTCATGAGGTTCAATCCATATGTTCCTTGCTTTCTATAGCCCAAGGCAAAAGGAACATGACAATACTTATCCTTCTCTAAGCCAAAGCAGGGTTACCTGGTGCTATGCTACTGACATACTACTTAAATAAGATGATGACCTCGGGTGTAATGAATTAAAACAAAGTCTGGTCACAGCTTTCAAGTACGGAGATTAACCATTGATTCTTGGATTTGAAGAGTGACCTTGAATGTTCAACAAAGCTAAGAACTGAATTTATACAACCCTGAATCAACGAAACTAGAGTTTAAAAAACAGTCAATATTTGTTCATGATACTGTATCTATAATATTATTGTATAATCATCTTATATTTTGACTATTTATAAATAGGAAAAAAGCTGCAAAAGCTAAATACAGAGAGTACAGAAAATCTCAGCAGATCAGAGGGCATCTGTAGAAAGCCAAACATAACTAGCATTCAAGTATTAATTCTGTTTCTCTTTTTAAAAATGTGGCCTGATCTGCTGAGTGTTGCTGGCATTTTCTGTTGAATATAGTAGAGGTGGTGCCTCTCAACGCTGGTGACCTAGGCTCGATTGGAACCTCCAGTGCTTTCGGTGTGGAATTTTCACATTCTCACTGAGGCCACATGCTTTCCCCTGGGTTTCCCGTTTCTCCCACATCACGATGACATGTAGGTTAGTAGATTAGTCAGCCACTCTAAATGCTCCAAACTGGACGTGAGTGGTAGAATTTGAGGAGAATGGAGATAAGAGAATAAATTGAAATGTGAATGGATGCTTGGTGATCATCATGGATTGATAGGCCGACAAACCTGTTTCCATGTTGCATGACTGTTTTATTGAATATTCATGACCCACTTACAACAGGAACTTTTAAATCCATTGTGAAATTCATGGTAAGGAAAAATAAAACAACCAAACAGCTATGACGTATAAAGAAATTAAAATCATCAAAACCAAATTTTATCAGCTAATTAATACTGAGAATTAAAACTCAACAAAATAATCTTGTTAATTAAAGTTTTTTTTGTAATTCAAATTATTATTATTGTTTATTCTTATTTAACAAAGCAGCACAGCATATCATAGAGCAGATAGAGTACAGCATATTTACACAGCCATCCCATGACAGGGAAACAAATAAAAGTTAGAAACAGAAAGTTCTTATTTAAATTTAAATTAACATACAACCAAAATTAATCCCATGCGTCTTGCAGTTTTCCCTCATTGTTAATTCTTCCCAACATGTGATCATATGATGAAATCTTAATCATTTCCCTAGTCCATTCCTTCACAGTGGGACATCTGGGTTTTTTCCAGTTTTGCAATATAATTCTTGCAACTGTGATGAGACCCACCTTTAAAATAGTAAATTTGTCATTGTTTACATTAGGTATCATTGTCCTATCACCCAGGAGACAAAGCCGTGGGCACAAGGACAGTGTGGAACCCAACCAATTCCACAACAAATCAGGAATTTTACACCAAAATGGACGAACCATGGAACACTCCCACATCACGTGAAAATATGTGCCCACCTCATTTTTACATTTCCAGCATAAATTATTATCAACAGTCCCCATTAATTAAAGTTTTGGTCAATGTTAGAAACTGAAACGTAAACACAAAGTAATCTGCAGATGCTGGGGTCAAAGCAACACTCACAACACGCTGGAGGAACTCAGCAGATCGGGCAGCATCCATGGAAACGTCGATTGATCGTTTCCACTGATGCTGCCCGACCTGCTGAGTTCCTCCAGCGTGTTGTGAGTGTTGCTTAGAAATTGAAACTACAACGGAACTATGTGTTTTGAGGATAAGAATGTGTAGTCCTCTGCAATATTGTTAGCCTTTGCCATTAAAGCAATAAAGTAATACTCCACAAGTATTTACAATGGTAATACATTAGTACCATGTATGTTTTACTCTTGATGTGTCCACTGTCATGGTCAAGGCATGAGAACACTCCATATGTTCCATTCTTAACAGTGTGGTCTATTCTGTGTGTCTTTGTTCATAAAACAATCATTAGGATTAAACAAGGTTTGATAAATCATTAGAACTCTTTGTACCATTCATCCACCTTCAAGTCCTGTTTAATGTTCTTGCATTGACTGGTTTCATTCAAAACTGCTTTACCACATTACACCATGCAAATAAAAAAAACAAATATTAAAGGATTCTGCCATCTGTCTTTCGCTCTCTTCATTGGAGATGTTTTTTAAAAAAACACTCTTCTCGCATGGAAAGAATGAAGCTGTGAAATTGATAAAGATGGACACATTACACACTCTTTTATCACAACAATATCCGAACTAAATGCAATTCTGATGAATGGTAAAAGCTAGCTTTGTGGATTTTTAAATGGTCTCAAGACTTGAAATGATGTCTAATGATTATTTAAAAGTGCTGTACTAGATTCAGTCTTATGTGAAAACCTTCCCTTTTGATTTTGATGAATAGTTTTTGTGACAGCCATTTAGAGGTAAACATGAATTCAGTGGTCTACATATGAAGAGGCCAGTTTGTAGATTAAGTTTCCAGAAGTAATTCACAACATTCTGGGGTCACATTCTCATTCAATTGGCTAGACACTAAAAGACTATCACAGTCCATCTTTTGAGATGAGATTGGCTGCACTAAGGAGTCACTCTAAATGGACCTCTGTCACACAATACACTCTTTCAGAGAAAAGCCTGAATTTTTATGACCTACTCTTTGGAAGCCCATCAACATGTCACTATGAGTATCTGTTGGGGCAAGACCTCATCATACTATTAAAGAGTCCTGTGACCCCATTGATTTGAAGCATTTAAAGCACGGTTGAAGTTCAAAGCAATTTCTTTTCTTTTCTATTACTCAAGCTCTAGGTGCTGGTACTGAAACATCTGCCATTAGCTTTTGTCACAGGCTAACTCGTGAATCTGTCAGAGGACTAGAGAGCATTTTAATTCTTAATAAATTTGATTCCTTTTCAATTTTTCATTTAGTGATGAATATTCAACACTCACTACATCTGCTGCAAGCCATAACTTCAGAATACTTCCCTATAGTCTTTTCACAGAAGGAGATTGACGTTTGCAGTCGAAAGCACAGTGTTCTTTATAAACTCTCTTTCTATCTTTGTTGCCTGGAGGCGATTATGTTAATCTTCACTGTAAAGTGTTGGAGGATGCAATGTGGAAAAGTTTCACTTTTGCTATCTGCATTTTTATTGGTAATTAACTTGACTGCTAATTTTGTGTTATGCTTGGAGCTCACACACTTGTGGTTCCACAGCCTTAAATGTTAGCATATTATACTAAATTAGAAACCAAAGCACATACAATTATAAGTGTTTATTTTGATTGTTCACAGTTCTCTAGAATCTTTCATTTTGTTGAATGTATTTCTACTTTTTGATAATTTCTACATTCACTGCCAATACCATACTGCAAGGTTAGTTGTAGAATAATGCTCCTGCAATTGTTCCACAACAATGCAATTTATTCTCAAAGTCAAAGTATGCTTTGTTTCAGCAGTGTGAATGTTCTTTTACCATGACATTATTGTTTTTCTGATTGGTTCTCTCAAGCGTGACTTTATGCTTCATGATAGACAGCAATTGATATAGTAATATTGTGGCTCCATTTTACTAATATTTTCAGGTTTCCAAAATTATTTAAATAATCCTTAGATGAGAATGGCTCCGAGTTACAACACAATATTACTACAATACCCATTCCTTTGTAATTTCAGTTTGTACTTTCTGCACCCAAACATTTATATGTATAAGGCTAATGATGACTAACCAATTATGTAGATCAAGAAAGGCAAAGTGAATTCTATTTTACACACCCTCCTTCCTTTATTGTATTTTAAGAGCAAGGAACTAAAAGATTTTTATTTATTAAATGGAATTGTGAAGCAGACCTAATGATTATTGTGCATATTATAATACCTAAGCACAAATACTAAATGCTGTCTGACTTGTATCATTCGATGGGGAAAAGTAAAAATTTTAAAGCATTCTATTGTTGCTGTATATGATATGGCTGACCACATTTGGTGTAATATGTGCAGTTCTTGATACATGCTCACAGGGAAATATTATTGAAAGGGTGTACAATTGAGCAACTTAGAATTTAATTTTAATGGAGTTGGTTAGATAATCCTTCTTTGAATGACAAAGGCTTTAAGGAAAACTATTTGTGGTTTTCAAGAGCAAGAAGAAAATTGACACACTTGATCCAGACAACTAATTAACAGTATAAAGGGTTCAATTTCCAAGGGGCACAAATTTAAAAATTTGTATTGCAATCAAAAGTATATTACAAAAAGGGCTAGAATTATGGAATAAGTACCCAGGGAAAAATGTTGAAGCAAACAATATAATTAAGTACAAAAGACAATGAGTTTACTTTCAAAGATACTAAGTACTTAGAGATATGAAGAAAATTATTCTGGGTGGTAGGTGTAAGAAAATCAGAAAACAATCTGGTTGAGAATATTTATAATGCTGCTACACTAATATTCTGTCTCCTTAGAATTAGTAAGCAATGTCAATCCATGAGAAAAAGAATTGTTTGCAGATAATAGATATTTCCTCTTTCTTTTTTAAAAAAGTTTCACCTGTAGATTACAAAACTAATGATTCCAAATGAGTCAGAGAAGCTAATGCTAGAATCTATTTTGTGTGATTCTCTGCTTTGTAATTTATGATTTTATGCCTAACACTTTAAGCAGCAGTCAAATCTGGGAGTGGAAAGACCTTTGTGCTCACCAAGAGTACAAAGGCAGTTCTAAAAAGCATGATACCATAGATCTCTCACAAAGCCAGGATAAGCCCCCTTGTGGAGCTTTTTTAATGCACTTCTCATAGTTCAAAAATGTTTCTAGCTCTCATCATCCAGCTAGACATTTTGCTGTCTTCAGAGTTCAATAATGAGGTCAACAATTTTTAATAGCAATCCTGTGACATTGTCCTGCAGCAGTGACTATTTCTCTCACCACAGATGCTGTTTCACTTGCTGAGTGTTTCTATCATTTTCTGTTTTTATGAAAACATTCATCTCATTATTGTTAGTTGCATGCAGAATAATGTCTATAATGTTAGAAAGGTAAGTTTTAAAAGTGTTGCTAATAAAGAACAGAGTGAAAAGATGAAATATGAAGTAAGCTAAGAGGATACCAAAAGCTTTCTCAGGTATATAAAGAGTAAAAGAGCTGATAGTAGATATTGGATGGCTGGTATTAGTAAAAATTAAATCAAATCCTTGGAAAGAGGTGACATAGGATCAGAAGATGTAGAATCTTTGTGTGTAGAGTTAAGAAACTGCAGGGATAAAAAGAACCTGATAGGACTTATATACAGGCTTCTGAACAGTAGCCAGGATGTGGGCCACAAATTCCAACAGGAGCACACACAAAGTGCAGGACTGGTTTCAGGCTTCCATAAATGCTACCCGACTTGAAGAGTTACTTCAGTATTTGTGTTGCTTTGGATTTCCAGCATCAGCAGACTTTCTGATCTTTATAAATTACAACAGGAAATACAAAAGACATATAGAAAGGGAACTGTTGTGATAATCATGGGAGGAAATATTGTATCATTTCTTAATGCATGCATTACTAAATGACAATAAAAGTGGACTGCATGTCTTCATAATCTAATATGCAGGTAGGTTGGGAAAATCCAGTTGGTACTGGATCCTAAGAGCAGGAATTTGTAGAATGGCTATGAGGTGGCTTTCTAGAGCAGCTTGTGGCTGAGTCCATTAGGGGAACAGCAATTCTGGATTAGGTGTTGTATAATGACAGATATTTGATTAGGAAGCTTAAAGTAAAGAAACTCTGTAGAGACAGTGATCATAATATGATAGAATACACCCCATGGCTGAGAAGAAGATGATAAAATTAGATGTATCAATATGACAGTGGAGTAAAGGGAAATTATTGAGAGAGAAGCAGGCCGAAGTTGATTAGAAGGGGCACTATCAGGGCTGAAAAGCAATGGCTGATGCTTATGGGGGAAATTTGGGAGGTGCAGGAAAGATATATCCCAAAGGTGAAGAATGGAGGATGAGGCAACTGTGGCTGACGAGAAGTCAAGGACAGCATAAAAGAAAAAGTGGGAAGGTAGAGGATTCAGAAGTTTTTAAAAACCAACAGAATGCAACTAAAAAACCGTAAGGAGAGGAAAGATGAAACATGAAGGTAAGCTACCTAATAGTATAAAGAAGAATACAAATTTTTTTTCAGATATATAAAGAATAAAAGAGAGATGAGTGTGAGTGTCTGCTGGAAAATGATGCTGGAGAGGTAGTAATGAGAGCCGATGAAATAGTGAAGAAGCATTAAGTATTTACGTCAGCCTTCACGGTTTAAGGCATAGCACAATGCCAGAAATGCAAGTGTTAGAGGACCGATGTGAGTGTACTTGCTAAGAATAAGGAGAAGGCGCTTGGGAAGTTGAAAGGTCTGAAGGTAGATTAGTCACCTAGACCAAATGGATTGCAGCCCAGTTTTCTGAAAGAGGTAGCTGAAGAGATTATGGAGGCATTAGTAATGATTTTTCAAGAATCATTATGTGACTAAACACATTGATGAAGGAAGAGTAGTAGATGTAATGTATATGGATTTCAGCAAGGCATTTGACAAGGTACCCCATGCAAGGCTTATTGAGAAAGTAAGGAGGTATGGGATGAAAGGTGACATTGCTTTGTGGATCCACAACTGGCTTGCCCACAGAAGGCAAAGAGTGGTTGTAGGTGGGTCATATTCTGCACGGAGTTTGGTGACCAGTGGTGTGCCTCAGAGATCTCTTCTGGGACCCCTACTCTTCGTGATTTTTATAAATGACCTGGATGAGGAAATGAAGGGATGGGTTAGTAAGTTTGCTGATGACACAAAGGTTGGGAGTGTTGTGAATAGTGTGGAGGGCTGTCAGAGGTTACAGTGGGACATTGATAGGATGCAAAACTGGGCTGAGAAGTGGCAGATGGAGTTCAACCCAGATAAGTGTGAAGTGGTTCATTTTGGTAGGTCAAGTATGATGGCAGAATATAGTATTAACGGTAAGACTCTTGGCAGTGTGAAGGATCAGAGGGATCTTGGGGTCTGAGTCCATAGGACGCTCAAAGCAGCTGCCCAGGTTGACTCTGTGGTTAAAAAGGCATATGGTGCATTGGACTTCATCAACCGTGGTATTGAGCTTAAGAGCCGAGAGGTAATGTTGCAGCTATATAGGACCCTGGTCAGACCCCACTTTGAGTACTGTGCTCAGTTCTGGTCGCCTCGCTAGAGGAAGAATGTGGAAACCATAGAAAGGGTGCAGAAATTTACAAGGACTTTGCCTGGATTGGGGAGCATGCCTTATGAAAACAGGTTGAGTGAACTCGGCCTTTTCTCCTTGGAGCGACGGAGGATGAGAGGTGACCTGATAAAGGTGTATAAGATGATGAGAGGCATTGATCGTGTGGATAGTCAGAGGCTTTTTCCCAGGGCTGAAATGGCTGCCACAATAGGGCATAGGTTTAAGGTGCTTGGGGGTAAGTACAGAGGAGATGTCACGGGTACATTTTTTATGCAGAGTGGTGACTGCATGGAATGGGCTGCCGGCGACAGTGGTGGAGGTAGATACGATAGGGTCTTTTAAGAGACTTTTGGATAGGGACATGGAGCTTAGAAAAATAGAGGGCTATGGGTAACCCTAGTAATTTCTAAGGTAGGCACATGTTTGACACAACTTTGTGGGCCGAAGGGCCTGTATTGTGCTGTAGGTTTTCTATGTTTCTAAGAATCACTAGTTTCTGGAATGGTTTTGGAGGACTGGAAAATTGCAAATGTCACTCCAGTCTTTAAGAAGGGAAGGAGGCAGAACAAAGGACATTATAGGCCAGGTAGCCTGACTTCAGTGGTTGGAAAGATGATTACTAAAGATGAGGTCTTGGGTACTTGGAGGCATGTGATAAAATGGGCCAAAGTCTCCATGGTTTACAAAATGAGAAATCTTGCCTGAAATATCTGTTGGAATACTTTGACGAAATAACAGGCAGCATATACTAAGGAGGGTTAGTGGATGTTGATTATTTGGATCTTCAGAAGGCCTTTGACAAGGTGCCACACATGAGGCTGCCTATCAAGGTAAACGCCCATGCTCTTACAGGAAAGGCACTAGCATGGATAGAAGATTGGCTGAACATCAGGAGGCAAAGAGTCACAGTACAGGGGGCTGCCAGTGACTAGTGCTGTTCCGTAGGGGTTGGCATTGCGACTGCTACTTTTCAAGCTACATGTCAACAAATCAGATGACAGAATTGAAGGCTTTGTGGCCAAGTTTGCAGGTAATACAAAGATAAGTGGAGGAGCAATGATTATTGAGGAAGTAGGGAGATTGCCGAGGTCTTGGTCAGATTGGGAGAACGGACAAAGAAGTGGCAGGTGGAATATAATGTAGGGAATTGCATTATCATGCACTTTGGTAGAAGGAATAAAGGAATGGACTGGTTTCTACATGGGGAGAATATCCAAAATCGGAGGTGTAAAGGGACTTGAGTGTTTTTTATGCAGGATTCCCTAAAGGTTAATTTTCAGGCTGAGTCAGTGGTAAAGAAGGCAAATACAATGTTAGCATTCATTTTGGGAGGACTAGAACATATGTTTACAAGATAGCTTTCTATAGCAGCCTGTCGTTGAGTCCACTAGGGCATCAGCTATTCTGGCTTGGGTGTAGATCAAATTAATTAGAGAGCTTAAAGTAAAGGAACTCTTAAGACCGAATGATCATAATATGATTTAATTCACACTGAAAATTTGAGAAGGAGAAGCTAAAGTCAGATGTATCAGTAATAGAGGAGCAGGTCAAAATTGATTGGAAAAAAACACTGGCAGAGATGACGACAGAGCAGCAACAGCTGGAATTTCTGGAAGCAAATCAGAAGTTGCAGGATATATACATCCTAAAGAAGAAGAGTATTCTAAAGGCAAGGTCACACAACATGGCTAACGAGAGAAGTTAAAGCCAACATGAAAGCCCAAAGAGAGGGCATATAATAGAGAAATAAAGGAGAGAGGCTGAAGAAAGGAAATTATAGGCCAGTTCCTCAGTGAATGGGAAGATGTTGGAGTCAATTATTAAGGATGAGATCTCAGGGTGCCTGGAGGCACATGATAAAATATGCCATAATTATCATGGTTTCCTTAAAAGGAAATCTTGCCTGACAAATCTGTTGGAATTTGTTGATGAAATAACAAGCAAGATAGACAAAAGAGAATGGGTTGATGTTGTGTACTCAGATTTTCAGAAGGCCTTTGACAAGGTGCCACACATGAGCCTGCTTAACAAGTTAAGCGCCCATGACATTACAGGAAAGATAACGTCGATAAAGCAGTAGCTTATTGGTAGGAGTCAAAGACCGGAAATAAAGAGAGCCTTTTCTGGTTGGCTGCCGGTAACTAGTGGTATTCCCTAGAGGTCTGTGTTCAGGCCAATTCTTTTTGCATTATATGGCAGTGACTGGATAATGGAATGGATGGCTTTGTTGCAAAGTTTGCAGATGATACAAACATAGGTAGAGGAGCAGGTGGTTTCTGACGAAGTAGAGAAGCTACAAAAGGGATTAGTCAGATTCAAAGAACGGGCAAAGAAGTGGCAGATGGAATACAATGTTAGGAAGTGTATCATCATGCACTTTGATAGAAGAAACAAAAGTATGACTATTTACTAAAGAGAGAGAAAATTCAAAACTCTAAGATGCAAAGAGATTTGGGAGTGCTTTTGCACGATTACTTAAAGGTTAATTTGTAGATTGAGCCGGTGGTGAAGAAGGCAAATGTGATGATAGCACATTTATTTCAAGAGGAACCTAGAATATAAAAGTAAAGGTGTAATTTTGAGGGTTTATAAAGCACTGGTGAGGGTTCATTGAGTATTGTGAGCTGTTTTGTGTCCCTTATCTAAGAAAGGGTGTGCTGACATTGGAGGGGGTTCAAAAGAGGTTCACAAAGATGATTCCAGGATTGGCAGACTTGTCGTATGAAGAGCGTTTGATGGCTCTGGGCCTGTACTTACTGGAATTTGGAAAAATGTGGAGTGACCTCATTGAAACACATCTAAGATTGAAAGGCTTCGATGGAGTGGATGTGGAGAGGATGTTTCCTATGGTGGGGAGGTCTAAGACCAGAGAACATGGCCTCAGAATAGAGGATTGTCCTTTTAGAATGGAGATGAGGAGGAATTTCTTTAGCCATAGAGTGGTTGATCTGTGGAAATCATTGCCACCGGCAGCTATGGAGGTCAAGTTATTGGGTGTATTTAAGGCAGATGTTCATAGATTCTTGATTAGCCAGGACATGAATGGATACAGGGAGAAGGTTGGAGATTGTGGCTGAGAGGGAAAGTGGATCAGCCGTGATGAAATAGCAGAGCAGATTTGATGGGCTGTTTGGAAAGTCTGATCACTCCTCCATCTTGCTGCTGCTGAGCTACAGGCAGAAGCTGAAACAAGAGGCGGCCATAGTTAAAACCGTCCACTGTCGGTCCGACCATTCGGCCTCCATGCTACAGGACTGCTTTGAAGACATCAACTGGAATGTCTTCCATGATGAAGATGAAGGGGTCACGAGTATCATCCAGACATGCATCGAGGATGTTGTCCCCCAGAAATCGGTCAGAGTCTATCCTAATCAGAAAGCCTGGATCAACAGTTCCGTGCGAGCAGCACTTACTGTGCGATACAGAGCTTACATTGCCGATGACCAACAGAAACACAAGAAATGCAGCTATGACCTGCGCAAAGTCATCAAGGCAGCAAAACAACAACACAGGGGCAAGATCCAGATACAACTCTCCACCAACAACACACGCAGCTTATGGCCTTATGGCAAGGTCTGCACACATAAAACCATAGAACACTACAGCACAGAAAACAGGCCATTTGGCCCTTCTAGTCTGTGACAAAACTTTATTCCGCTAGTCCCATTGACCTGCACCCAGTCCACAACCCTCCAGACCTCTCCCATCAATGTATCTATCCAATTTATTCTTAAAACCTAAGTCTGAACCCACATTTACCACGTCAGATGCCAGCTCGTTCCACACTCCCACCACCCTCCGTGAAGAAGTTCCCCCTAAACTTTTCCCCTTTCACCCCAAAGCCATGTCCTCTCGTATATATCTCTCCTAATCTAAGTGGAAAGAGCCTAGTTGCATTTACTCTGTCTATACCCCTCATAATTTTGTAAACCTCTATCAAATTCCCTCCAAGACAGCTGAAACGTCTCAACCCAAGCAAGGCTGCAGGACCGGATGGTGTCAGTACCAGAGTGCTCAAAACCTGTGCCCCTCAGCTATGTGGAGTACTTCGCCATGTCTCCAACCTGAGCCTGAGGCTCCGGAGGGTTCCTGTGCTGTGGAAGACGTCCTGTCTCGTCCCTGTGCCGAAGACGTCATGCCCCAGTGGCCTCAATGGCTACAGACCGGTGGCATTGACCTGCCACATCATGAAGACCCTGGAGAGACTAGTTCTGGAGCTGCTCCAGCCTATAGTCAGGCCACACTTAGATCCCCTCCAGTTCGCCTACCAGCCCCAACTTGGAGTTGAGGATGCCATCGTCTACCTGCTGAACCATGTCTACGCCCACCTGGACAAGCCAGCGAGCACTGTGAGGGTCATGTTTTTTGACTTCTCCAGTGCGTTCAACACCATCCGCCCTGCTCTGCTGGGGGAGAAGCTGACAGCGATGCAGGTGGATGCTTCCCTGGTATCATGGATTCTTGATTACCTGACTGGCAGACCACAGTACGTGTGCTTGCAACACTGTGTGTCCAACAGAGTGATCAGCAGCACTGGGGCTCCACAGGGGACTGTCTTGTCTCCCTTTCTCTTCACCATTTACACCTCAAACTTCAACTACTGCACAGAGCCTTGTCTTCTTCAGAAGTTTTCTGATGACTCTGCCATAGTTGGATGCATCAGCAAGGGAGATGAGGCTGAGTACAGGGCTATGGTAGGAAACTTTGTCACATGGTGTGAGCAGAATTATCTGCAGCTTAATGTGAAAAAGACTAAGGAGCTGGTGGTAGACCTGAGGAGAGCTAAGGTACCGGTGACCCCAGTTTCCATCCAGAGGGTCAGTGTGGACATGGTAGAGGATTACAAATACCGGGGGATATGAATTGACAATAAACTGGACTGGTCAAAGAACACTGAGGCTGTCTACAAGAAGGGTCAGAGCCATCTCTATTTCCTGAGGAGACTGAGGTCCTTTAACATCTGCCGGACAATGCTGAGGATGTTCTATGAGCCTGTGGTGGCCAGTGCTATCATGTTTGCTGTTGTGTGCTGGGGCAGCAGGCTGAGGGTAGCAGACACTAACAGAATCAACAAACTCATTCGTAAGGCCAGTGATATTGTGGGGATGGAACTGGACTCTCTGACGGTGGTGTCTGAAAAGAGGATGCTGTCCATGTTGCATGCCATCTTGGACAATGTCTCCCATCCACTACATAATGTACTGGTTGGGCACAGCAGTACATTCAGCCAGAGACTCATTCCAACGAGATGCAACACAGAGCGTCATAGGAAGTCATTCCTGCCTGTGGCCATCAAACTTTACAACTCCTCCTTTGGAGGGTCAGACATCCTGAGCCAATAGGCTGGTCCTGGACTTATTTCCTGGCATAATTTACATATTACTATTTAACTATTTATGATTTTATTACTATTTATTATTTATGGTGCAACAGTAACGAAAACCAATTTCCCCCGGGATCAATAAAGTATGACTATGACTATGACTATGACTATGACAAATCCCCCCTCATTCTTCTACGCTGCAAGAAATAAAGTCCCAACCTGTTCAATTTTTCCCTGTGACTCAACTCCTGAAGACCCGGCAACATCATAGTAAATCTTCTCTGCACTCTTTCAATCTTACTGATATCCTTCCTATAGTTAGATGACCAGAACTGCACACAATACTCCAGATTTGGCCTCACCAATGTCTTATATACCATAACATCCCAACTTCTATACTCAATACTTTGATTTATGAATGCCAGGATGCCAAAAGCCTTCCTTACAACCCTGTCTACCTGTGACGCCACTTTCAGGGAATTATGTATCTGAACTCTCAGATCCCTTTGTTCCTCCACACTCCTCAGTGCCCTGCCATTTACTGTATATGTCCTACCTTGATTTGTCCTTCCAAAATGCAACACCTCACACTTGTCTGCATTAAATTCCACCTGCCATTTTCTGCCCCATTTTTCCACTTGGTCCAGATTCCTCTACAAGCTTTGAAAGCCTTCCTCACTGTCCACAATGCCTCTAATCATAGTGTCATCGCAAACTTGCTGATCCAATTTACCACATTATCATCTAGATCTTTGATATAGACAATGAACAACAATGGTCCCAGCATAGACTTCAAAGCTAAACACAGTGCTGTTTCCAACATCACTACCTCTCCCCCAGATGAGCTAAATCTTTTTTAAGCTCGATTTGATGTTGCCAACATTGAGCCCCTGAGCAGAGCCACAAAAGAGACCTGCACGCTCGTCATCTCTGAGAATGAAATACACAGCTGTTTCCAATGAGTGGACAGTCGCAAGGCTGTGGGACCAGACAGCATCCCAGGGCGGGAACTCAGAGTGTGCACGGCACAATTGGCTAGTGTGTTTACAGACATTTTTACTCTCTCTCTCTCCCAGTGTAGAGCACCCTCCTGCTTCAAAACATCCACTGTTGTTCCTGTACCTAAAAAGACCAAGGTAACATGTCTGAATGACTGGCATCCTGTTGCACTCACCTCAATAATAAGCAAATGCTTTGAGAGGCTGGTCAAGGACTACATCTGCAGCATGCTGCCACCCACACTGGACCCCCTACAATTCACCTACCGACACAACCGATCGGCAGATGACACAATAACCCCAGCTCTGCACACCATCCTTACACATCTGGAGAAGAAGGATGCTTATGTAAGAATGCTGTTCTTGGACAACAGTTTAGCATTCAACACTATAATTCCCTCCATGCTTCACAATGAAGCTTAGAGACCTGGGCCTTCACTCTGCCTTGTGTAGCTGGATCCTGTATTTCTTGTCAGATCGCCAGCAGGTAGTAAGAGTGGGCTCCCTCACCTCTGCCCCTCTAACTCTCAACACAGGTCCTAAGCCCCCTCCTTTACTCTCTATGTACTCATGACTGTGTCACCACGCACAGCTCCAATCTACTAATTAAATTTGCTGACAACACTACATTGGTTGGCCTAATCTCAAAAATATAACAAGGCACCCTACAGAGAAGAATTCATCACCCTGACAAGTGGTGTCAAGAAAACAACCTCTTCCTCAATGTCGCAAAAACAAAGGAGATGATTGTGGGCTACAGGAGGAATAGAGACAGGCTAACACCTATAGACATCAATGGATCTGGGGTTCAGAAGGTGAATAGCATACACATCACCAAGGATCTCACGTGGTCTGCACATACCGGCTGTGTGGTGAAAAAGGCACAACAGCACCTCTTTCACCTCAGAAGGTTGAAGAAGTTTAGTACGGGCCCCCAAATCTTAAGAACTTGCTACTGGGGCACAACTGAGAGCATCCTGATTGGCTGCATCACTGCCTGGTATGGGAACTGTACTTCCTTCAATTGCAGGACTCTACAGAGAGTGGTGTGGACTGTAGACGTGAACTTACTACTATTCACGACATTTACAGAGACAGGTGTATAAAAAGAGCCCGAAGGATCATTGGGGACCTGAGTCACCCCAACCACAAGCTGTTCCAGCTGCTACCGTCTGGGAAACGGTACCGCAGCATAAAAGCCAGGACCAACAGGCTCCGGGACAGCTTCTTCCACCAGGCCATCAGACTGATTAATTCATGCTGACACAACTGTATTTCTATGTTACATTGACTGTCCTGTTGTATGTATTATTTATTGTAAATTATTATAAATTGTACATTGCACATTTAGACAGAGACATAATGTACAGATTTTTACTCCTCGTGAATATGAAGGATGTAAGTAAAAAAGTCAATTCAATTGCCTAATTCTGCTCCTATGTCTTATGCTCTTATAAGAGAAAGGATATGATGCTGAGGTTTTATAATGGTTTGGTCAGACCTCACTTAGAGTATTGTGAACACTTTTGGTCCCCTTATCTAAGAAAAGATGTGCTAGAATTAGAGATGGTCCACAGGAGTTTCACTGGAAGGTTTCTGGGAATGATTAGGTTAATGTATGAAGAGCATTTGATAGCTCTGGGTTGTCATTGAAATCTACTGAATATTAAAAGGCCTGCATCAAGTGGATGTGGAGAGGATGTTTTCTATAGTGGGTGAGTCAAGAATCAGAGCACATAGCTTCAGAATAGAGCAACATGAGAAGGAATTTCTTTAGCCAGAAGGTGGTGAATCTGTAGAATTCACTGCCACAGACATCTGTGGAGATTGTCATTAAGTATATTGAAAGCGGAGATTGATATTTTCTTGGTTAGTCAGGGCACAAAAGTTTATGGGGAGAAGGCAGGAGAATGAGGTGGACAGGGATAATAAATCAGCTATGATGGATTAGTGGACCATTCTGGATGGGCAGCATGGCCTAATTCTGCTCATATGTCTCACGGTTGCAATTTCAGTCTGTTCCTATAAGCAGCTGATGCTTCTCCCATCTTTGACTTCCCTTCCCCTTCAATATCTACAACAGGTGATGTTACATTGAATATAGAAATGTATACAACCTACAGCACAATACAGGCCCTTCGGCCCACAATGTGCAGAACATGTACTGTACCTACTTTAGAAATTACCTAGGGTTACCCATAGCCCTCTATTTTTCAAAGCTCCATATACCAATCCAGGAGTCATTTAAAAGACCCTATCATGATGCCTCCACCACCGACGCCAGCAGCCCATTCCACACACTCACCACTCTCTGCGTAAAAAAAACCTACCCCTGACGTCTCCTCTGTACCTATTTCCAAGCACCTTAAACTTGTGCTCTCATGTGGCAGCCATTTCAGCCCTGGGAAAAATCCTCTGACTATCCACACGATCAATGCATCGCATCATCTTATACACCTCTATCAGGTCACCTCTCATCCTCCATCGCTCCAAGGAGAAAAGGCCGAGTTCACTCAACCTGTTTTCATAAGGCATGCTCCCCAATCCAGGCAGCATCCTTGTAAATCTCCTCTGCACCCTTTCTATGGTTTCCACATTCTTCCGGTACTGAGATGACCAGAACTGAGCACAGCACTCCAAGTGGGGCCTGACCAGGGTCCTATATAGCTGTAACATTACCTCTCAGCTCTTAAACTCAATCCCACGGTTGATGAAGGTCGATACACCATATGCCTTCTTAACCATCGAGTCAACCTGCTCAGCAGCTTTGAGTGTCCTATGGACTCGGACTCCAAGATCCCCCTGATCCTCCACACTGCCAAGAGTCTTACCATTAATAGTATATTCTGCCATCATATTCGACCGACCAAAATGAACCACCTCACACTTAACTGGGTTGATCTCCATCTGTCACATCTCAGCCCAGTTTTGTATCCTATCAATATCCCACTGTAACCTCTGACGGTCCTCCACACTATCCACAACACCTCCAACCTTTGTGTCATCAGCAAATTTACTAATCCTTCCCTCCACTTCCTCATCCAGGTCATTTATAAAAATCACAAAGAGTAAGGGTCCCAGAACAGATCCCTGAGGCACACCACTGGTCAATGACCTCCATGCAGAATGTGACCCATCTACAACTACTCTTTGCCTTCTGTAGGGAAGCCAATTCTGGATCTGCAAAGCAAGGTTCCTTGGATCCCATGCCTCCTTACTTTCTCAATAAGCCTTGCATGGGGTACCTTATCAGATCCCTTGCTGAAATCCATATACACTACACCTACTGCTCTACCTTCATCAATATGTTTAGTCACATCCTCAAAAATTTCAATCAGACTTGTAAGGCATAACCTGCCTTTGACAAAGCCATGCTGACGATTCCTAATCATATTATGTCACTCCAAATTTTAATAAATCCCACCTCTCAGGATCTTTTCCATCAACTTCCCAAACACTGAAGTAAGACTCACTGGTCTATAATTTTCTGGGCTATCTCTACTCCCTTTCTTGAATAAGGGAACAACATCTGCAACCCTCCAATCCTCCAGAACCTTTCCCGTCCCCATTGATGAAACAAAGATCATTGCCAGAAGCTCAGCAATTTTCTCCCTCGCCTGGGATACATCTTGACCAGGCCCAGAGATTTATCCAACTGGATACTTTCCAAAAGCTCCAGCACATCCTCTTTCTTAATGTCTTAATGTCTTAAGCTCAAGCTTTTCAATCTGCTATAAATCATCCCTACAATCGCCAAAATCCTTTTCCATTGTGTATACTGAAGCAAAATATTCTTTAAGTATCTCTGCTATCTCCTTCGGTTCCATACACACTTTTCCACTGTCACACTTTATTGGTCCTATTCTCTCATGCCTTATCCTCTTGCTCTTCATATACTTGTAGAATGCTTTGTGCTTTTTTTTTTCAATCCTGCTCACCAAGGCCTTCTCATGGCCCGTTCTGGCTCTCCTAATTTCATTCTTAAGTTCCTTCCTGCTAGCCTTATAATCTTCTAGATCTCTCTCATTACCTAGTTTTTAAAATCTTTCATAAGCGTTTCTTTTCTTCTTGACTAGATTTTCAACAGCCCTTGTACACCATGGTTCCTGTACCCTACATCCTTTCACTGTCTCATTGGAACATACCTATGCAGAATGTCACCCAAATATCCCCTGAACATTTGTACATTTCTGCTGTAAATTTCCCTGAGAACATCTGTTCCCAATTTATGCTTCCAAGTTCCTGCCTGATAGCTTCATATTTCCTCTTACTCCAACTAAACACTTTCTTAACTTGTCTGTTCCTATCCCCTCCAATGTTATGGTAAAGGAGATAGAATTGTGATCACCATCTCCAGAATGCTCTCCCACTGAGAGACTTGACACCTGACCAGGTTCATTTCCCAATACCAGATCAAGTACAGCCTCTCCTCTTGTAGGCTTATCTACATATTGTGTCAGGAAACCTTCCTGAACACACCTAACAAACTCCACCCCATCTAAACCCCTCGCTCTAGGGAGGTGACAATCAATATTTGGGAAATTAAATATTTCCCTGTTATTATTACACCTTTTCAGAATCTGTCTCCTTATCTGCTCCTCAATGTCCCTATTACTATTGAGTGGTCTATAAAAAACACCCAGTACAGTTATTGACTCCTTCCTATTCCTAACTTCCACCCACAGAGACTCCGCAGACAATCCCTTCATGACTTCCTCCTTTTCTGCAGCCGTGACACTATCTCTGATGAGCAGTGTCACACACAGAAACTGTTGTTAAGGAAACTATAAATTATCAGTCAAAACTGCAGGGATCTCGACTTGATAAGGTACGTGCCGCAACATCTACTCACATCCTATGAATAGTCGTCATTACCTAGTAAGTGGAGCTCAGACACTTCTTGGCAACAATAATGCCATTCCTATTTCCTGAAAATGTTCATACATTTGTTAAATACATACGTATAAAAAGAAGCTGCTTAGCATTTATCTATCAAATTCATCTGTTGAAACTGTGCTTCAGCACTGCCCATGAGAACTTCTACACAGAGACTGCAGCTGCAGTATTGTTGCTGTGTTGACTCCTGGGAAACAAGCTAGGACTTAATGACTCTTCTCCACAGCAGAGAAACTGTGAGGAGAATATAGAAGGCAATTTGGACTGCTCAATTTGATGGGCAAGCACATGACAGATGCAGTATAACAGGGATAAATGTGAAGTGATTCACCTTGGTAGGAAATTCAGGAAGCTGGAGTATTATGTGAATGGTGGAAACAAATTTGATTATCATTTCATGACCTCACAGCCAGTTCTAATAGAAGGCCTGAACCTGAATCATTAACTCTTTCCATAGCTGGTGCTTGACCTGGTAATTGTTTCTAACATTTTAGAATATAGAACAATACAGCACCGTGCGGGCCCTACCTTCCGAGATGATTTGTTGATCTTCTAACCTGCTCCAAGATCAATTTAACCATTTTCTCCCATATGGCCCTCCATTTGTTGATGATACAACCATTGTTGGGAGAATCTCAGATGGTGATGAAAGGGTGTACAGGAGCAGTTAGTTGAGTGGTGTCACAGGAACAACTTGCACTCCACATCAGAAAGACCAAAGAGCTGATTGTGGACTTCAGGAAGGGTAAGATGAGGGAACGCACACCAATCCTCATAGAGGGATCAGAAATGGAGAGAGCAAGCAACTTCAAGTTCCTGAGTGTCAATATCTCTGAGGACCTAACCTGACGCAACATCATGATGCAGCTATGAAGAAGGCAAGACAGCAGCTATATTTCATTCGGAGTTTGAGCAGATTTGGTTTGTCAACTAAAAACACTCAAAAACTTCTACAAATGTCCCATGGAGAGCATTCTGACTGACTGCATCACCATCTGGTATGGGGGCGGGCAAGGGGCTACAGCACAAGATTGAAATAAGTTGCAGAAACTTGTAAAATTAGGCTGTTCTATTATGGGTACCAGTCTCCATAGTATCCAAGACATCTTCAAGGAGCAGTGCCTTAGGATGGCGGTGTCCCTCATTAACGATCCCCGCCACCCAGAGCATGCCCCCTTCACACTGTTACCATTGGGAAGGAGGTACAGAAGCCTGAAGGTACACACTCAGTGATTCAGGAACAGCTTCTTCCCATCTGGCATCCATTTTCTAAATGGATATTGAACCCGTGAACACTATCTCACTACTTTTTTTTATTTCTGTTACTTTGCACTACTTATTTTAACTATTTAATAGACATATAATTAATGTAACTCAGCTTTTTCTCTATATTATTTATTTATCATGTATTTCATTGTATTGCTAGCATGAAGTTAACAAATTTCATGACATATGCCAGTGATATTCTGATTCTGAATTTTTGTATATGCCTGTCGAAGGGTCTCTTAAATGTTGCAAATGTACCTGCCTAGACAACAATGCCTGGCTGTACATTCCACACACTCTGTATTTATAAAAAAAAACATGCCTGACATCACCCCCATCACCTTAAAATTATGCTGTCTTCTACTAGCCTTGTGTTGTCTTGTCTATGCCTCTCTTATACACTTCTGTCAAGTCATCTCTCATCCACCTTTTCTCCAAACAGAAAAGCCCTAGTTCACTCAACATTTCCTCACAAGACATGAACTCTAATTTAGGCAACATCCTGTTAAAACTCCTCTGTAGCCTCTCTAAAACTTCCACCTCCTTCCTATAATGAGGCCATCAGAACTGAGCACAATACTCTGAGCGTGGGCTAACTCGAGTTTAACGGAGCTGCACTGTTACCTTGTGGCTCTTGAGCTCAATCCAAGTTCAAGTTTAACCGTCCCCATGTATACAGCTAAACAAAACAGGGTCTCCAAGGCCAAGGTGTAAAACACGGCACACACAGTCACACACAGCACACTCATACAGACACAAGTTAATAATATTAGCAGAGGTCCCTGAGTGACACTGCCTGAAAATTGGTGATGCATGAGATGTTGTTCTGGAGCCACGTTTCTGCAAGAACAAGTACGAAGCTATTCCTCATCTTATGCTGGCTGGGTTGGCCACAGACAAACGCCATTCAGTTGTCTTCCACAGAGCGAACACAGGAGAGCCCGCCATGCCTCTGTTGCCCCCCCAAGCCGCCTCCAGCACTTCCTCCACAGGTAGCTGCAGCATGTGCAACAACCAAAGCCACCCAGCTCCCCTGCCATTGGTCTGGCCAATGAGCCAAAGAACTGGACTTGCAGTATTTTATATTACTAAGGTCCAACAAGTGATGCCAGGTGTGACACAGATATCAAATACAGAATAGCAATGGCGAAAGAAGCTTTCCAAAAAATGAAGACTATATTAACAGCCAGAAAGATGAGCACACACACTAAAAGCAGAATACTGCAGTGCTACATTTATTCTATCCTGACTTATGGAAGTGAATGCTGGACCATTTCCCCAGCAATGGAAAAGAGACTAGAAGCAGTTGAATTATGGTTCTACAGGAGAATGTTAAAAATATCATGGACCACACACACATCAAATGAAGAAGTTCTCAGAAGAGCCCAAGCAGTTAGATCACTCATACCAACAATAAGAGAAAGACAACTCAGATTCCTAGGACACATCATGCGGAAAGATGAATGAGAAAAACTCATACTTTCTGGAAAGATTGAGGGGAGCAAACCTAGAGGAAGACCTCGGCTTATGTACATCAAAAGCCTAGTCAGGTGGCTACACATCGAGGAAATGGAAGTCATCCAAAGAACGAGGGATAGAATAATATGGAAAACCATGGTCACCGCATCAGATATGGTACCTAGACAGACAGACAGAAGGTCCAACAGGATATGTGCGGTCATTAGAAAAACACAGTTGCACTAAGTCTCAAGGTAAGGGGTTGTTCCTTCAGTACAAAGATGAAGATCAATTTCTTCACTCTGAGGGTAAAGGTGCTTTAGAATTCTCTCACCGGGGGCTATGAAGCTCAGTCACTGAGTAAATCCAGGATCAATTTTGAAAGATATTGGCTATTCTATTAAGAGAACTAATTGATGACAGGGTAGTGTAGAACGAATCAGTCATAATCTTAGCAAATGATGGAGTGGGGCCAAATGACTAGTACTTGCTTCATTTCTTTTTCTTTTACAGTCTTTCAAAAAAAGGGCTTGAATGGATCCAATATCAAAACGCATGTGATTGGGTGTCATAGAGTCTTGAAACTTGGAAGCAGGCCTTTAGCCCTTATCATCCATGTGCTGGCCAGCAGGCTAGTCCCATCTGCCCATTGTCCTTTAAGCGTCTCCTATCCATGTACTTCTTTAGATGGTTTTAAATTTTGCAGATGTGCCCACCTCAACCACTATTTATGGCAGCTGATTTGAAATAGGCCCTAGCCTTTGTGTTGTGTAGCTTCAAAGAATCCCTCTAACTAGTGTTGGCAAGCTCATACTGTAGCCGCTGGCAATGAATTAGAGAGAGCAATGTGTGTTGGTGGAGGAAAGGGGTGAGTAGTGAGTAGAGGTTTGAGGCAGATTTTGATATGCTGTTGCAGTTCTAAAAATCTGAAGGAATGTTCAGTTACTTAAGCAGCATTCAGAAGCCGTTATAGCTGTCTGATGACCAGAATCGTTGATACTTTCCACTTCGATTCACTGTCTGACTAGATGAGTATTTCTAGGGCTAGTTAGTAAAATTGGAAGAATCTCTGGGAAGAGAAATTTTTCCTGAATGTTTCTTCAAAAATCCTTGGCTATGGATCTTCAACCTCTGCTGCAGCAATTCCTCACTTCCATCCTCACCTGGTGCTGACATCTACTGCCCCCTCATCTTAACAAGCAGACGGTAATGTGGCTGCCAATTTATACTAAACAAAGCACTTCAACTGCTGTTCAACTAAATTAAATAGCTTCATGTTGGTACTAAAACTTCTGTCAGGTCATCAACATTACCAACTGGATGACTAAACGACTAATATGTCATTCGTCTTGAAAGACTATTTCACTTATGATGCAATTTAATTGGCAACACTGCTATATCTGTTAATAAGGGTATACTTTTCAATTAAATAAATAATTTGTTTCTTTTCTAAATATTAATTCATTATTTTTTAAAATCTGGTCCCAGAACATTAGTTCACAATGCTTAGTGCTGTTCTTTTATAACACTGTGCAGAGAGTCATTACTGCTTACGTACTACATGGTGGCTGGCTGTGCAATTGTAATCACTGACACATTACTATAGCTGGGCTGAAAAGAAGCTTAGACGGAGGAAATTAATGAGCTTTCATCCAGAGAGATTAAAAAACAGTGGAATTTCATTCTCATTGTCAATTAGTAAACTTTCCTTTCATTTTTGTAACACTTTCCAAGATTGGATTGTTGTCAGGGTGACAAATCCTGTTATCACTCCTCTATAACAGTACTTCTGTTTTTGAGTATAGGGTATTGAATACAAAGATAATAATTGTTTTGTATAAGAATAGAGTCTTTCTACATTTTCAAAACTAGTGCTCAATAAACTAGTGGAATTTGAATCTTGCATTGGAGGTTCAACATTCAACTGACTTCAAATTGACCCAGTATTAATACCTTCATCTTTGATTCTTCAAGCCAAGGGTTCAACCCTCATTCCAGGCACTTAAACACATAATCGAAGTTGACACTTCAGTGCTCTACTAAGGGAACACTATCCTGCCTTTCATAGTTTCATTTTTTCATGAACTATGCCAGCTATTTCTGTCTCATAATTAATATAAATAGAATACAATTGCTCGGAAGGGCAATAAGACAGTGCTGGGAAGGAGAACACATTGAGAAAGGATTGAAACCGATAAGCAGGTCATTTTACAAATCTTTGCTCATTTACTGTGTGAAGCAGCTTTATGTCAGATTGACTGTGACCAGTTATTGCATTGAAAGCTACACAATTCTCCACAGTGGCAGTTGCTTGATAACTAAGTTGCATGTGAAGCAGTTTAAATTCTGATGTAATTGGATGCTAAAAGTACAGAATTGCTTATGCTGCAGGAAACTTGCAGAAGTGCCACAGCCTCAGCAAATATTTAGTCTTCATTAGTGCACTTGGGGATAGCAAGGAAAGTCTTGAGAGAATCTTTCTTTGATCCCTCTGCGACTTATCCAGTCAGCATCCCCTATTTTATCCAAAGTGCCACCAAGCAGAAACAGGAGCCACCTTACACATGGAGTCCCAATACTTGAAGCATTTTGACTTGAGGCAGAGAATTTTTGATAGCCCAATCTGCAAGCCCCCTGTGTTGAGGGGGAGACCATAGTGATGAATATTCAAAAGATGTTGCATGCAGGAGATAAGTTGAAATGATGTTTTTAAAAAAATTCAGGGAGGAAATCAGTTTCAAATAGTCTTAAGGAGCTGTCTATCATTTTAATGAGATCTTCATAAAGAAGTCTATCAAGAACAGCCAGATCCATCAAATACAGAGATCCTTAAGAAGTTTACAAATAGCCTGTGGACTGCAATGCATTAAGAACTGTTTTCAACTGCTCTGCAGACTTACTCTCTTACCACTTCCTCAAAAGCATTCCTCAAAACCAGTGAAACCACCTTGGTTTCTTTGGCTGCGTGAGTCTAGGGAAGACAACCTCCAGCCCCACCGAACTCGTGAGATCCCACCCCAGACCTCGGTTTGTGCGGATGCTGTGTCATTTGCTACACCGTTACAAATTAATGCCGTGAAATAACAGACAGTACACTGCATGCAGTTAAAGGAATTATATTTATGAATCTTTACTGAAGGGTTAGTAAAGAATAACAAAAGGAAAGGGCCCACTTTAATTAAACGGTCAAATGTGCACAAGTTGGAGCTCACCTTGAACTTCTCAGTCAATCTCGTGCTAGGCCCTCGGTCAACATGAAAGCACACACCACCTTCTGAACGTCGCTCGCAATCCATCTTGAACAAATGGGTCTCCCACTGGATCGTATGCTACAACCAGTTCTCCCCAGAATCTTCTCTCTTCATCTCCTCTCAAACAAAAGCCCCAAGCTCAACCTTATTGCCCTTCACCAAGAAAACCTCCCATCAATTGGATGGCACATATTCCAAATCATCCCTTATCTTCAACAATAACCCAAACAGGCTGAAAGCAGAACAGCAGCTCTTACAGAGCTGCTAAATGAAATACCTAGAGCATAACATTTCAGATGTGAACCAGGGCATTACACCAGTAAGGCAAAGCAATGGATATTAATGGAAAATGCATACATGTCCCAGAGGTGAGTATATAGAGGGTGAAAGTAGAGAAGATCGTTGTAATAAGCAGAATGACCCATAGTTAGGGTGTTGTGGTGGAAAGAAGGAAGAGAAAGTGATATTAGAGAAGGAGACTAAACATGAAGAAAAATTATATTTAAACAAATCTCTAAAGCCAGAAATCACACTCAAGGATCCAGGAATTAAATTAATCAGAATTATTCAGCCATCTCCTTTCAAGTGAAGCGATGTAATTTTCTTCAGTCTTTTCTCATGACCTAGTCCTCTTTTACTAAAGATTATCCTTTGCCTCTCCAAGCCTTTGTCTGACTTTCCTGAGATTTAATGATCTGAACCATCCACCACTCCAACATCCTCATGTAGAATCTCGTATCAAAATGTTGAAAGTCCCTTTCTTTCCCCACAGATGCCTCTCAACCACTGATCTTCCCCTGCAGTTTGTTTCTCACACCACTCTGACATAATTGTCTCTGGCTCCCTGTAACTCATGGAATAATTTGTATATTTTGCAAATTAAATTTCTGGTACCTGCATGAACAATGATAAAACACCATGAGCAAATAAATCTGTAATCCAGTCTTATTATTTTCTTGAAGGATTAATATAATATTATTCAGCAGTTCCAAACATATTCAGAATTCACATAGATTACTTAAGGCAGTGTAGAGCAAACACCAGAATTGAAGAAACCTAGAAAATTCTTTCAGCACTATATTTGCCTTTTTGATTTTTATAAAATCATTTTCCCAATCTTATCTAAAAAGGATCCAGACTATATTATTGCTTTCCAGGCACTCTTGATGACCACATACCCATCTGTTGTATGAGAACTTAATCACACAATCAATAAATCAATGTACACATTACAGATCTTGTAACCAATTATAAAGTGCCTAGGAGTCTCGCTGCCACTGCAGACTGAGTACTTCAGATCATTTCCATTGTCAATACAATATGGCTTCTCAGTGTTCTTTTGTGGATACATCACAGGGTTAACTGAAATGAATGACCTTGATCTAATCATGAGCTTCGCTCTGAACAGGTGCTAAGTTACAGCATGCAATCCTTCTTCCAGTGGGTTAGCATATTGCAAGGTGGCAGCTGGTCACCGGCAGAATCAGCCCAACCAAATGCCTTCAATAAAGCAAGTGTGAGTTTGTGGGAGTGTTTCTATTTCATTGTCTATTGTTGATCTAATGCCTCCTCCCCCACCCCGCCTCTCTTGCCCTTCTTGGCATGCACATCAAGTCATTATCAGCAACCAATTGCATCATTATGTTTAACTGGGAGCATACCGTAGTAAGTGTTCAAATAGAAAGAGCCTGCCTTACAAAAGTTCATTACTGCTATCATGTTATCTGATTTGGGATATGACATTCAGAATGCACCCTTGCGCACTGCGTGCCTTCACTGATGACAATTGTTATTCAGAATAATTCCCATTAGAGTGAATTTCTTTCTATTGTCACTTTTAATTTGCAAGCTGAAAAGGAACAAAGAGTATCAAGTGACAATAAGAAAGTTTCATTCCAACCTCTCTGTCGACTTACTCAAAGAAACATTTAGTGACCCATTCCATGACTGGCTGTACTTAGCAGGGAGCAAAGAGCTGACATCAGTACCACACTGTGCCACTCATAATTCCCATCTATACTAAAGACAGCAGATATCTCTGAAAAGGGATGCAGTTGCTATAGAGCATTTGGATGAAAGGGTATTTTAAAGTTGAATTTTGAGAATAGGAAATAAATTAGTGAAGAATTACAGATGGTAACTTAGCTAATAAACTGAATGAGTGAATTGCTATGATTTTCCTAAATAAGCTTGAACAATGCTAAAGCCTTTCTGCATTTATTTTCAAATTTTTATTGTCATGCCTATAACAGAGCCATGGAATAAAGGCAGAAAATTATGGGAATGCCCATTGCGTCATGCAGTATCTGTGGAAGAGAAACATTGAAGGTCGAAGTCCCTTACCCCACACACCACACTTAGAGTAGTATTTTAATATTCTATGTTACCTCTGCTCATTTTTTCTTATAAGAATGTATCACCTTATATTTCACAGCACCACATCAAAGCATCAGCTCATTCTACCAGCCTAGATAATGTTTTCCAGCATGTTTAATGGGAAAAGGTAGACGTCTACTGGAGATAGTATATAATCTGTTGTCATGAAGTATTGGTGAGGTCAGGGATGGTTGAAGTATCTATAGCTTTATGAATTTTACATCTGTGGGATGTGTGCTCCAGATTCTAACCATGTGCTGTAGAAGAGGCCTTCACCCATGTTTCTCTTCATTCTCTTTCCCTCCACTTCAGGGATAGTCTCCCACTACTCACTCGGCCCAGACTCTTCAAGGTTTTAGAGTAACATACACAAGATGCTGGAGAAACTCAGCAGGTCAGGCAGGATCTATGGAGGAGAATAAAGGGTTGATACTTCAGGCTGAAACCCTTCATCAGGACTCAAGATTTAAGATTTTACATACTTCCATGGAACTTCCCACAGCTTTGTATGAGTCAACTGTCAGGTGTTTGTGTTCTCATGCCTTTGCATCCTTCTCCTTGTCCTTCCCGTTGGTAGGTGAGTCCTGAGTTTGCTAAGGATCAGTGCTGGGTCCATTGTTATTTGTCATCTATATCAATGATCTGGATGATAATGTGGTAAATTGGATCAGCAAATTTGCTGATGATACAAAGATTGGAGGTGTAGTAGACAGTGCGGAAGGTTTTCAGAGCCTGCAGAGGGACTTGGACCAGCTGGAAAAATGGGCTGGAAAATGGCAGATGGAGTTTAATACAGACAAGTGTGAGGTATTGCACGTTGGAAGGACAAACCAAGGTAGAACATACAGGGTTAATGGTAAGGCACTGAGGAGTGCAGTAGAACAGAGGGATCTGGGAATACAGATACAAAATTCCCTAAAAGTGGCGTCACAAGTAGATAGGGTCGTAAAGAGAGCTTTTGGTACATTGGCCTTTATTAATCAAAGTACTGAGTATAAGAGCTGGAATGTTATGATGAGGTTGTATAAGGCATTGGTGAGGCCGAATCTGGAGTATTGTGTTCAGTTTTGGTCAGCAAATTACAAGAAGGATATAAATAAGGTTGAAAGAGTGCAGAGGAGGTTTACAAGGATGTTGCCGGGACTTGAGAAACTCAGTTACAGAGAAAGGTTGAATAGGTTAGGACTTTATTCCCTGGAGCATAGAAGAATGAGGGGAGATTTGATAGAGGTATATAAAATTATGATGGGTATAGATAGAATGAATGCAAGCAGGCTTTTTCCACTGAGGCAAGGGGAGAAAACAACCAGAGGACATGGGTTAAGGGTGAGGGCGCAAAAGTTTAAAGGCAGCATTAGCGGGGGCTTCTTCACACAGAGAGTGGTGGGAATATGGAATGAGCTGCCAGACGAGGTGGTAAATGCGGGTTCTTTTTTAATATTTAAGAATAAATTGGACAGATACATGGATGGGAGGTGTATGGAGGGATATGGTTCGTGTTCAGGTCAGTGGGACTAGGCAGAAAATGATTCGGCACAGCCAAGAGGGGCCAAAAAAGCCTGTTTCTGTGTTGTAGTTTCTATGGTTTCTAAGGAGTCTTGGTGAGTTGATGCAATGCATCCTGTGGATGATACAACTTGATAGCACGGAGGTAGAGTGAATGAATGATTGTGCATTGGTTACATATCAAGCAGCCCAGTATGGTGTCAAGCAGCCTTGTATAAGTTCAAAGCCACACTTGTAGTCTATCACACTACTGATTTGAACCTTGTATAGTTACGAGGTGAGTTACGTGCCACAGGAATCTTAACCGCTGACCTGCTCTTGCAACACATTGTGTATATAGCTCCAGTAGTTCAGTTCTGAATGATGGTAACCCCAAATATTGATAGTCGAGTACTCAAAGATGGTAATGCCATTGAATGTCGGTGGGGGGGACAAATCAATAAGCTTGTAGACTTTGGCCTCAATACCTCTTTGTGCAATTGGATAACCGATTTCCTCACTTGCAGTCCCCAGTCAGTTCAGATTGGCAACAACATTTCCTCCACTATTTCCATCTGCACAGGTGCACCACAAGGCTGCGTGCTTAGCCCCCTGCTCTACTCGCTTTACACTTAAGACCCTGTGGCAAAGCACAGCTCCAATGCCATATTCAAGTTTGCAGACGGCACCAATGTCATTGGCCGAATGAAAGGCAGTGATGAATCAGCATGTAGAAGAAAGATTTGAAATCTGTGTGAGTAGTGCCACACCAAAGGCACTCAAAGGTTTAAAGGTTCAAAGGTCAAATTTAATGTTAGAGAAATGTATACAATATACATGCTGAAATGCTTTTTCTTCGCAAACATCCACGAAGTCAGAGGTGCCCCAAAAAATGAACGACAGTTAAACGTAAGAACCCCAAAGTACCCCTCCCAGCTCCCCCCTCCCGTGCATAAGCGGCAGCAAGCAACAATCCCCCCACCCACCATCAGCAAAAAAACGTGCATCGGTACTATCACCAAGCCCAAGCGTGTGCTAAGCAATAGCAAAGGCGCAGACCAAAGTTACCCCAAAGGCTTCCCATTTCATCCGAAATTCGACAACCCACAGGTTCCCTCTCTCCCTGGCAAGGGAGAGGGAGGTGTCCCCCATTTCCTGTTTTTGTGGATGGTTGCGAAGAAAAACCATTTTAGGATGTATATTGTAAACATTTCTCTGACATTAAAAGTACTTTTGAAACCCTTGAAACCTTTTGCATACTGGTTGAACACCCAAGTTGGTGCAGTCTGTTATAGATTCTGTTATAGTTATTGTTCTATTATTGATATATTGAGCATGCCCACAAGAAAATGGATCTCAGGGTTGTACATGGTGACACATATGTACTTTGATAATAAATTTACTTTGAACTTTGAAGTTTGAAATTTGAATGATGCCCTTCATTCATCCCTCATCCCAAGAGCCATTCTTGTAAATCTTTCCTGGTGTCTTTTTAAAGCTTCCACATCTTGTTATAATCAACCCTCCAGAAATGAGCACAATAGTCCACTTAAAGAGTTGTTTCAAAGAAGTTCAGTGCTACACTGCTCCTCCTTTTTTAACATATATTTCCATATTTATTTTCATATAATTCCTTAAGACATTAGAAAGGATAATCTGGTCATTAACCTCACGCTGGTTTTCAGAGCATTCCTATCAATCCTATCCCCCCACTTCTCTCTGAGTGGCTCTTTTTCACCACCTCCCCTCACCCTCCTGCCTTTCAACTAATAATCTGCAGAGACCCTCCAGTACTCTGTGTTTGTTACACATTACCACAAAAGGTTCATTGATATGGCTCAGTAAGGCAGAAAGATACAGACTCCAATTATTTACTCAGAACTATAAAAATTTGTTTACAGAATAGCAAGCATTAAAACACTTATCCAGGTGTGCTAGGCCCTTCTCACTGCAGCACATCTCCCACTCAATCTGCAGAGCCATCACAACCAGCCTGCTGGAGAGGCCCCAAAAAGCTACCTTCAAACCTCGACTGCTCTGCGTCTCCACTGAAGTCTGGCCACTCATTCCCTTTCTGTTCCTTACTATCCCCTTTCTGGTGAGCCTTTACTTTAATCACTGCTCCCTCCTCAGGCAGCTGCACGACTTCTAACAGCTCCTGGCTGTGCTTGGCCCCTCTCCTGACATGATTCCCACACATCGCCCTGTCTCTCCTGCTTGGGGGTCCTGTTTCTCTCTGCGTCATGTCAGCTGCTTTGCAGGTTACACATGTTCGCAGACCCTGTCTTGTCCGCGTTATTTCTCCTTTCCCTGAGTCTATGACAGCTCCTGCCTTACTCAGTGTGTCTATCCCCAGGATAGTACCTTCATTGTTTGGGCACACCCAGAAACCCGTAGGAAGCAGTTCTTCCTCAACCTCAAGTACCTGGGGCTGACTTCTCTCCACCTTCACTGTTTCACCTCCTCCACTGGTAAAGTAAAATCGCCTCTCCCGTCAAAGGCAAGGGCAGATCAGTTATCGATATTGACATTGCTGGACTCCTAATAAACCTCTTGTGTACATCCGTGGATGACCACCACTGGCAATAGAGGCTGCCATCAGCCATTTGTCTGACCTCACCAGCTCCATATTCTGGTCAGCAGCCAAATTGTAAAGAGAGGGTGCTGCTGTGGATTCTGCATGCTTTGGTGAGTAATTCTCACGCCTTGCCCTCTTTTTAGGACACCGCCTCCAACCATGGCCTGAGAAGACGTAGCTTTAACAAGTCCTTCCCTTTACCCTCCCACATCTATTCCAGCAGTTTCTTGCTCCGTGCACGAGTCGATGGCACACAAAGCAAGTTCTCTGTGACGTCACATCAGCTACATTCACTACAGCCACTTTATGACCTCCCTTCCCCCTCCTCTGATCTATCTCACCAGCCCATGATACTAACGCAGAGTAGGTCAACCCCACAGCTATCCCCGAATCTAAACTTCTTGGTGGCCTGAGCTCAGGCTTTGCATTTTCAGGAAGACTGGGTCATCCCTCCCTGGATTATCCAATCCTGAACACTCCTCACAGACTCAATATTTATGTTTTGCATAACCCAAAGCAGGGTCATCATCTCTCTGAACCACCGACATTATCATTCTGCACTTACTCTCACCTCCCCCAGTCAGTCTCGTTTCCCCTTAGAGAACCGATATCTCCCTTCATTACTGGTGTTCCCGATATTTACCCATGTACCATCCTGCACCCGCTGGGCCATACTGTCTCAGGCATTTTGTCTTTACTAACACATGTACGGTATATCATTAGGGTGTATCTGGTGAATTTCAATCATTTCCTCGAGTTTGAGCCTGAATTTTCCATTCCCTTAGGAGACCTTAAGTGAGGGTAACTCTGATAAAATGCTCTGCTACTCCCTGGAGGTGAAAGGCCTGTGGGTAGTTGTAATTAAAGTCAGGGGCTGGCTCAGGTTGTCATGGTTCTCTACCTGACGTTGGCTAACCTCAACTGGTGACATCCCAGCAGATATATCTGGGTATAACCTCACCCTCAAATATCTTCACACTATTTCCCACACTATACAAAATATAAATGATGGATAAAAATTAAACAATACCTACTTAAAACCACAGACTACGTACTCTGCAATCTGTCACTTATATGTTCTTGCACTCATAATTCCTGCTGTATTCCTTTGCAATTAAAAACTGTTGCAGCAAGGTTACAACACACAAACACACATGCAAATGAATCTGCTGCTATTCACCTTCCCAAAATGAGTATACACGCACACCTGAACAGTCAGTAACCACCCTTTGCAATGGTGGCTCTGACTCTCCAAATTATACAAAAATGCCTCATCTCTTACATATACACACACACACACACACACACAACACAACTTTTATATACTAGTTCAGCTCTCTACCGTGTTTGCGATACTTTGAGATCCTGTAGTCACCAACTCAAACAGATCCAAGAACAAGTGCTAATTTTAAAAATACTCACCCACTTAGACTGTTGAGATTACTGACTACACAACGGGTCATGAAATCATCTCGGATGAGCCCCCAAATGTTATAATGTGAACAAAGTCACCAGAGAGACACTGAAGCTAGTGGACATAGAAGTGCCATATTCAACAAAAATGAACAGCAGGCATCATATTGAGGCACTCTTGGAGGAAGAGGCCTCCTGGCCCAATATTACATGAAATTTTTATATATGAAAGGTCAAAGGTAACAGCAGGACAATTCTGTAATTACAATGTATTTACAATGCTTCCTTTAGATTACATATAGTTTTCACATACTTCCTTATTCGCACCCATACCCCAGACACCCAAAATGAAGATTAATCAGCATTGTCTGGCTTGCAATCAACTCCAGTTCACAGCTCCAGGAAACTTGTTGTTCAGGGCTGCATTTTAAAGTTAATCTACAATCCATGTTCATGTCTGAAGATTGTTTGCTGGTGAATTTAATATTTGCTATATACCCTGACTCCAGAATATGCCCTAACAGTACTCCTCCAGTAAACATTAATGCAACATATTCATTGATTCACTCAACACTGCCTGCCTTCCATAGTTAGTGCTAGACACCATTTCTCTTTGTTATGGTCCTATATCTTCCTTTTCATCTGGAACACTTTTGGTTTCTAAAATTTTGATGCAATTTGTTCCGATTCTCCTTACAAGCAATGTCCTTCTCAAAAAACAATGGTATGCATTTAAAATCTTCAGCTTAAATTGTGCTAAAAGGCTGAACATTAATTTTCGGAGTAGAATTATGATTAAGCTCTTGCAGGGAAAGGGCCCTAGATTTCCTCATACTTTCTGCAGTACTACATGACTTTTAATTAGGTGCGTAGCTGAAATCCTAATTATGTGTGTTATGGGGTTTCTGCTGTATTTATTGTTTAATTTTAAAATGGATTTCTTTAACAGATAGAACACTTAATTTATAAGCCTAATAATTTTCAAGTCATATCTACACACCTTTTTCTTCTCATTGTCCGTTTTTTGTCATTTTCATCTTTTTCACTTATAAGCCCTTATATTCAACATTAGTACTGCAGTTATGGCTTCCTTCTGCAGTGGGATCCACGCCAGAATCCAATAGACTTCATTCATGACTTCCAACTAACTCCATCTCTATGCTTCCCACATAACAGAAAATTTTGCTATTTAGCTATTGATATTAAGATAATATCCACTACAAATGTGAATAGAATTCATAATATTAAAATGTGCATTATGTTGGTCCAATTTTTTCCCAACGCTTACTGCTGCTTTATCCAAAGATTGCGTTTGGTCTAAACTCTTTCAGTGTAAAGACAAACAAAATCACCTTGTAACATAATAAAAATCTTCCCTACTGTAGCACTTACTTCCTGTGCCAGCAATTTTCTTGTTTTTATCACACTGTTGTTTCTTCTAGGAAATGCATAGAAAATGGCAGTTTGTAACCATAGGAAACTATGTATTCATCAGACAGCTTTTCTTACTAGTTCCATTACTTCTGTCATCTGTTCACTCCTTCCATCTATTGCCTCTATCCACTATCATTTTAGCCTTCATTGGTGTCTGGATATTTCAAAGCTATTAATAGTAATTGCTTCCTTTAAACATAATTAAATCTTTGATATCAGCCTTCCCAATCAATAGGTCAGCTCCCTCCATGTTTTCTCCATTTCTGAACTCTGATCTTATTTACCTTATTTGATTCTGTTTCTCCTTCCTGACGAACTCAGTGACTGGAAATTATAAGCTTCATTTTGAAATTTTTGTATAGTATTTTGCTAACATTATCATCGTTAATTGCCACAAGATGTTTATATTTTAATTAAAGATCTACAAATATAGATTCATTATTTACGTGGGATCTGCTGGTCAAAATACAATGGACAATTGGGAAATCTCTGACAGAAGTCCTATCAACATATGTGAAGCAAAACAATTGGTTCTCCAAAGGTCCTGTTTATCAAAATTGAAAGGCCCCATAGAATAAGCTTCAAGTTAAAGACGGAGAGCATGAAAAAGCATAAAGATGAATAGGATTAAGGAGAAAACTGAAGACAAATGAAGGCATAGGATGAGAAACAATGGCAAAGAGTAAAGGATTTCAGGGAAAGGACAAGTGGAGAGGTCATTTTTAGGAAGACTTCAGGTGATAAATAGCCAGCAAAAAGTGATAATAGACATAACTTACAAGTTCCAGATGTTTATAAGAAAATGAGGAGAGGAAATTAAAGCAGGGAAGAGGAGAAGGCAAGTTTGGATGATTGAAAGAAGAAGCATTGATAACATTGTGCTCATGAATTAAAGCCACACAGCATAAGCAAAGGGAAAGAGACATTTTATTATAACTGAAGGGAATTATGAATAGAAAACAAAGGGAGGAAGGTATGTATTGGTATTGGTAATAGATATTATTATTGCATGTATAGTGAAAACTTGTCTTGCATGCAGTTCATACAAGGTACTCATCATGAATATTCAAAGTTCAAAGTAAATTTATTATTGAAGTTCATATATTTCACCATATACATCCCTGAGATTCATTTTCTTGTGAGCATATTCAATAAATCCATAATAGAATAATAACCATAACAGAATCAATGAAAGATCGTAACAACTTGGGTGTCCAACCAGTATGTGAAAGACAACAAACTGCTAAGTACAAAAAGAATAAAATAGTAATAATAAACAAATAAGCAATAAATATCAAGAACAAAAGATGAAGAGTCCTTGAAAATGAGTCCAAATGTTGTGGGTACAGTTCAATGATGGGATAAGTGAAGTTGAGTAAAGTTACCCCTATGGCTGAAGAGCATGCTGTTTGAGGAGTAACAACTATTCCTGAACCTGGTAATATGAGTTCTGAGGCTCCTGTACCTTCTTCCCAATGACAGCAGTGAAAAGAAAGCATGTTCTGGGTGGTGGAGATCCCCGATGATGGATGCTGCTTTTCTGCAACAGTGTTTCGTGTGGATGTGCTCAGTGGTGTGGAGGGCTTTACCCATGATAGACTGGGTTGCATCTACTACTTTTTGTTGAATTTTCCATTCAAGGGCACTGGTGCTTCCACACCAGGCTGCAATGAAGCCAGTCAATATACTCTTCATTGCGCACCTATAGAAGTTTCTCAAAGTCTTAGATGTCATGCCAAATCTTGCAAACTTCTAAGTAAGTAATGATGCTGCCGTGTTTTCTTCGTAATTGCACTTACGTGTTGGCCCAATGCAGATCCTCTGAAATAATAACACTGAGGAACTTAACGATGCTGACTCTCTCTACCTCTGATCCTCCAATGAGGACAGGCTCATGGACCTCTGTTTTATTTCAGCCTTGTAGTGCACCTGTGTGGCAGAGGTGATCCAAAGGGACTCCTGCACTGTCTCCGGTCTACATGACTTCACTTTACAGCAGAATTTCCAGTTCCCCCATTTTTAGCTGCACTGTAAATGACTGGAATAAGACATATTATACCTGCACTGTATCACACACACAACTCACCAGTTATACTATTCCTGGATTATCCCCTGCACTCACACTCTGAATCTCAGAAATCCAATCTTAGAAAGAGTATGCAGGACAAATTGAAGGTTCCTCAAACAAGGAGGTTTCATTTTTCACTCCTGAACAAATGGTCCTGGTGAGGAACTACAGAGGTAATCAAGAGTGGATTCTTGGAAGATTAAAGACAGAACTGGACCTCTCTCTTACACAGTGGAGATTGTACCTGAGGTTATCTGGAGATGACTCTTCACTCAGTTGAGCAGAGCAGAGTCAATTGTTTGAGAAGAAAGGCAGCCAGAGCTGTCAGAACCACTTTCTGCAGTCCCAGAGTCAACTCCTACAATCAGGGAGGAGGGTCTAGAACCTGAGATTATTTCACAGCCGCAAGTCTCACCTGCCAAGCAGAGTGATCCCCTCTCCCCCTGTTAGGAAAAACATTATTCTATAAAAGCAAGTAATCCTCCACAGAGATTAAATCTTTAGGCTCAAATAGGACAATTTAAAATTTACCATGGTGTGGATGTCTACAGTAGTCATGTTTTTTATATATATGTGATTTGCTGTTGCGGTGTCCATTGAACTTGACAATTAGCTTGTAGATCTTTCATCAGTTGAGGTGATATTCTCAGTGTGCACTCACTGGGAGTTCTCCCATTTATAAAGGCTCCCGTTAACTTGCCTTGATCCTGATTGGCTACCATTTCAGTTGATCTTTGAATTCTATTGGCTCACATTTCTTTGGCTCTTAGGGATTCGTAGATGGCATCTATTTCTACATTTCATTTATGGAGTTATCAGAAGAGAACTTTGCTTCTAAAAATTCTTATGCGTGCTTTGTATTTGCCTGCGCCAGAAACTCCATTGTGTCCCAGTAAAATTGTGTTCTTCACAGTCTTCATGTACCGAGAGCATCAACAGTGGATCATGTCTCTGTACAACCAGTTATGTTCCTGTAAATGAGTTGATGACTAGGTAGCAATATTACATATTTGAGTTAAGACCCATTCCACATAGAATTGGAGTTTATAGCTATGCAGAGAGGAGTGTAGTGTATTTAATATTTCAGTAATATATGAGTAATATTGTGAATATTTTGTTTGATTAAGCTTCCTTTTTTGATTACATAATGCATTAGCGGTTATATGTAAACTCTCTCTCTCTCAATGTAAAAGTAAGTGAATGGCATGCATCATTATGCCACCACGTCATAAATGCGTGCCTCACTGAAAGTAAGACAGAGTACACACCTCTTATCTTTCAATTACAAAACATATCTGTGATGCCAAGTGCTGATCTTATTGTTCTAGGCAGACAATCAATAGCATGTTAGAACATAGAACATATAAATCTACAGCAACACTTTCAGTACACTGGATGAACTCAGCAGATCGGGCAGCATCAGTTGGAAACGATGAATCAACGTTTCGGGCCGAGCCCTTCGTCAGGACTGAAGAATGAAAGATGGGGAAGGATTTGATGAATGCTTGTAGCTTCAGTTGAAAGACCAGTAATTTGAAAGACAAAGGGGTGGGGGAGGGGAAGCATTGACATCACAGCCCTTGAAAACAATGGGTAGTAGAAAAAGGAGGCGGAACCATGAGGGAGCTGGGGGAGGGGGTAGAGTGAAATAGGGATAGAGGAAGGGAGGGGGAGAGAATTACTGAAAGTTGGAGAATTCTATGTTCATACCAAGGGGCTGGAGACTACCTAAACAGTATATGAGGTGTTGTTCCTCCAACCTGAGTTTAGCCTCATCATGGCAGTAGAGGAGGCCATGTATGGACATATCTGAATGGGAGTGGGAAGCAGGGTTGAAGTGGGTGGCTACCAGAAGATCCTGTCTGTTGTGGCGGACGGAGTGGAGGTGCTCGACGAAGCGGTCTCCCAATCTGCGTCTGGTTTCACTGATGTAGAGGAGGTCGCACCGGGAGCACCGGATGCAATGGATGACCCCAACAGACTCACAAGTGAAGTGTTGTCTCACCTGGAAGGACTGTTTGGGGCCCTGAATGTTTGCAAGAGATGAAGTGTGGGGACAGGTGTAGCACTTACACATACAGGGATAAGTGCCGGGTGGGAGATCCGTGGGGATGGACGTGCAGATAACAGAGTCGCGGAGGGACCAATCCCTGCGGAAAGCAGAGAGGGGTGGAGAGGGAAAGATGTGCTTAGTGGTGGGGTCCTGTTGAAGGTGGCGGAAGCTGAGGAGGATAATGTGTTGGATCCGGAGGCTGGTGGAGTGGTAGGTGAGGACAAGGGGAACTCTATCCCTGTTGTGGTTGCAGGAGGATGGGGTGAGGGCCAAAGTGCGGGAAATGGAGGAGATGCGGGTGAGGGTGAGAAACTTCTGAAATGCCTTTTTCGCTGCCGCTGTTATTGTGTGATCCAGAATCTCTGGGAGGAAGGCCCCGAATCCTCACCTTTGCTTGTTGCTCGGCGGCCGGGACAGGATCGAAGCGCTCGGCAGAGATGGTACTCAGTGTCAAAGGGCTGGTCGGAGGCTCTAAGTTTTTGGACGGACTCAGAGTCAGCTGTGGTCGGGTGCTTCCAATGCATCAGCAGTTGCTGGTGCCTGGAGGTTTATGACAGAGTGAGTTTCTCCCTTCTGCCGCCTGCTATCAGGGACTATCGGGAGTTGATTGGAACTCTGAGACTTTTTTTTTACCATTCCCATGGTCTGCTCTTTATCAAATTATGGTATTGCTTTGCACTGCTGTAACTATATGTTATAATTACGTGGTCTTGTCAGTGTTAGACTTTGGTTTGTCTGTATTTTCTTGTGATATCATTCTGGAGGAACGTTGTATCATTTTTTAATGCATGCATTTCTAAATGACAGTAAAACAAGGACTGAGTGTCCTCATAATACAATCTAATCAATAGCCCTGCTTAGTGGAGGACTGATGATGGTGGGACTATGGAGCTGGTGTAGACAGGTTGTATTTTAGAAATGAGGAAGGTGGGATTGATCTTTAGGGTCTTGGGGAGCTTTAAGGTGTAAGCCACCAGATTTATACTTTCCAAAGGGTTTCAAAGGGTCCAATGTACTTGGGTGCCAACTTTCTGGATTCCACTCGGAAAGGCAAATCATGTTTGGACAGCCAGACCTGTCACCTCGGCTGCAAAAGCAGGACCCTGACTTCTCTTTCAGGTCACCTTCATGTCTGCTTTCTGGGTAGCATCCAGCAAAATCTCTTTTGTTCTAATCCAGCTTTACTTGCAGCGTTGGATGAGATCTTCGGCCTCCTCTTCCGGGAAGAGAGTCAGAAGATAATCAAGCTGGCACTGGAACAGGGACACCTCCGGCACCCAATGCTGCAGGGTTTTGTGGACGACCACTGCTCACTCCAAATGATCACACCACTCGTCCGGTCTTTTCAACGTCAGACATCTTAGAATATGTTCTAAATCCTGGTTTGACTGCTCCGCCTGGCTGTTGCACTGCAGGTGAAAAAACGTCAGAGCAAAGGCTTGCTGTTGCCTCTATCAGCTTACAGAACGCCCTTCAGAAATGTGATGTGAATTGTGGACTATGATCCTAGAAAATATCTATCTGGATCCTGAAGACCTGGTCCAGGACAATCTTAGTCATCTTCACTGCAGAAGGTTGCTTCTTTAAGGCAATGGTCTTGTAGGCTTTTGAAAGCCAATCGACAACTACCATGATAACCTTCCCCTTGGATGGTGGGAGACCCATGACAGAGTCCATAGAGCTGTGTGAACAGGTAGGGAGTGGAGGAGCCCTTGAGGTTGGTTACATGGTTCCTTGTTCCGGGCACTCACCTTGCATGCCTGCACATACTACCAAACTTCTTTCATCATTCTGGGCCACCAATAACTCTTCTTGATAAACTCAAGGGTTCTAGAAATCCCTGGGTGTGCAGTTATTCTCGACGAATGCCCCCATTGGAGTACCTGGGACCGGACAGAACTTGGGACAAAGAGCTGACCCAGAGGACTGTTCCTAGCAATCCCTGGGTGTGCGGTCATTCTCAACGAATGCCCCCATTGGAGTACCTGGGACCAGATGGAATTTGGGACAAAGAGCTGACCCGGAGGACCATTCCTAGGAATCTCCCCTTGCACCTGGACCTTGTGAACAAGAGTGTCAACACCCCAATGAATTGGGGCTCCCACCCTGGCCTGGAGCAAAATGGTGGTAGGCTGCTCCTCTCATTCCGGATCACCAAATTGATGGGACAGGGTATCTGGCATGCTGCTCACATCAGGGACATTTTAAAGAGGCTTTGTGGACTTTATGTCAAGTTGGAGAAGTCAGAGTTTCACATGATGACCATTTCATTTTGGGTTTCATAATCTCCAATGACAATCTCAAGATGGACCCTCCTAAGACCTGGGCAGTCAGAGACTGGCTACCGCCATTCAGTATCAAACAAGTCCAGCGATTCCAGGGGTTTGTTAACTTCTACTGGAAGTTCATCAGAAATTAACCTCAGTGGCATCTTCACTGACAGTGCTAGCTAAGAAATCTATGGGTCCTTTTGTCTGGGCAATTGAAGCAGAGGCTGATTTTGCAGAGCTTAAGCATCAGTTCACAACAGCTCCCATCTTGGTTTCTCCTCCTCAAGAACTGGCGGCTGGATTCTTTAAGCTTTTTAAGTCCCCGACTGCTCGAGTATCTCCTTGGACCTCTCCTGATCCAAAGGTTCCCTTGGTCTAGTTCCAGTGCGATCCTGACTAGACTGTGTCGGGACTCGCACGGTCAAGTTGGCCAGAACTAGCTTGTCTGCTCTTGAGGACCAGACTAGGTCTCCAGAAGGTCTCAGGTTCCCTTGCACTGAAGGCTACCCCCTTATTAGGCATTGGTCACAAGGGAGTCTGGGTGTTGGAACACCATGCCACAAACAAACCCTTTTATGATGACTGGACCAAGCAATGATTCTCCCCTCCCTTCAGTCCATGGATCAGTTATGCTGGGAAAGCCAAAGATACCAGAGGAGCAGGGTATGATTGGAGAGTCAATAATGTAGAAACTAATGTCTTCCACATGATCCCCAATCCCTATCGCAAAACCACAGTCTGTTGCTGGATCTGCCCGGATCTAGCGGGTGGCTATCCAAGGCAGTTGCGGGGCATAGGCTGGCTCAGCTCTCACAGAAGTACGCCAGACTGGTGGGCAGTTTCTAAATCCAGGAAACTACTTGCTTCCCTAAACTACAGAAAAACATTCATCTGCCTCAAGTTCTTACCCCAGCTGAACTTCGTCTTCAACACAAGATCAGAATCTGTGGGGTTGAGCGTAGTGTCTGCTACCATCACAGTCCACAGTCCTCCCGACCCTGGATGGTCTTAGCAGTTCTCTAGGTGGCTGCAGCTTTGGATGTTTGTTCCGCAGGTGGCCTGCTTTCCCACAGTAAAAGCAGCAACCTTGACTCCAATGCTGGGATCGCTCACCGGCAGATAATTCAGTGCCATCGACCTGTGTGGGTTTGACTGGATCTTGAGCAGACGACAGGCTGGTGATGGTCTGAGTTTGGAGAATGGAAATGCAATGCATCGAGACTGGGTTCGGACTGGCTCTCGTCAATCTCCTGATATGGTCCTACCCTCGTTCTGCCAGACAATTATCAAGACAGATGGACTTGTTGTTCAGTACTTCTAAGTTCTACTGGCTCTCCCCAGGCAAGGGTATCCTTTGGTTCATCTCAGGGTCCCCGCCCAAGGTCTCCCCATTCCAACCACTCTCCTGGGCCGAGATCTGACATTCGATCACGTAGTCAGCTGCTGTCGAATCTTCAGTAGGCAGTCTGAGGCTTGGCTGGCTCCGATGAGCTGAAGAAATGCCTTCCTCATGGTGCACTGAATTCTTACAAATCCAAGCAAATCTCTGTCCTATATTCCCAATGCACGGTGGCCCAGGCCAGGGCTCTTCCAGTCAGAAGAGAGATAATGAAGGCCATCTTTCCACACTGTAAAAGGAGACAGGACGGTTGGCGTTCAAATATTAATGAGCATTGGATAAGGAAGCCGTGGCAAGAAAGCAGGTCACCATTGAATCTCTCCGGGCTTGGAAGATGGACTGGCTTCACAGAGCGACCGACAGCCTCACCTGAGCTATTTTGTCTTCCTGCCTGCAATAGATGTTTGCTAGATGGTAAACTGGAGGATATGTATCTCCAGGCTCTGTAGGGAAAGTTTCTCACTGTGGTTGGCCACAGTTGATGAAAGGCTCTGATAGCCCTCTGTTTCCATGTTGGCTCAATCGTACTGTGACGGGAGTCCTTGACGAGGATGAATTGGGCCCAAATGTGGGGATATCCTAAGGTTTGAGACACAGTATTTTGATCTGACCTCAAAAGAAACACTAGATGATATCACGAGTAACTTATGATTGAGCACTGAACCACAGTTCAGGTGTTCCTTAAATACCCAATTTTTGGCACTCAACACATGATTACCAATTAACAGAACCATCCTGAATCCTTAAAGGGGGCAGCATCTGTACTCTGGGTAGTTTGAGCATCTGGACCCTGGAAGCTGGTGTGGTTGGGGGTGTCTCATAGCATAACAATCTACCTCTGGCATCTCCCCTATACTTTCCTCCATTCTCCTTAAAATCTCTCATACTAGTCATTGCTGCCCAGGGAAAGGTCTATGACTGTCCACACTATCTACGCCTACTATCACTTCATACACCTCTATCACGTCATCTAGATCACTCAACTTAACCTCATCAGACATAATCTCTAATCCTAGTAAATTTCCTCTGCACCCTTTCTAAAACCTTTGCATCTTTCCTGTAATGAAGTGGCCAAAAATGTACACAATAATCCAAGTGTGATCCAACTGGAATCTTACAGAGCTGCAGCATTCCTTTGTGGCTCTTCAACACAGTCCTCCAAACATACCCGCTGAACTTGCATGGCAACTTTGAGGGATCAATAGGTGTGGATCCCAGGTTCCCACTGTTCCTCCACATTGCTAATAATCCTGCCATTAACCCTGTACTCTGCCTTCAAGGTCGACCATTCAAAGTATATCACTTCACACTTCTACAGGTTGAACTCCATCTACCACTTCTCAGCCCAGCCCTGCACCCTATCAACGTCCCATTGCAACTTATGAGAAGCTCCTTCACTATCCACAACACCACCAATCTTCATGTTTCTGCAAACCTACTAATTTACCCCTCAACTTCTTCTTCCAAGCCATATATAAAAATCACAATAAGCAGAGGTCCCAGAACAGATCCCTACGAACACCATTGGTCACTGACCTCCCAGCAAAATTCATCTATTTACTACCACCCTCTGCCTTCTGAATCCACTCAGTCAAGTTTCACTGGATCACAAGCCTACTGACTTTCTGAATGACCTACCAAAGGGGACATTGTCAAACACCTTACTAAAATCCATATACAGTACACCACTTCTACTGCTTTATCTTCATTGATCTATTGTGTAACTTCCTCATTGATTTCAATCAGACTCGTGAGGCATGAGCTGTCCCTCTCAAAGTCTTTGGAGAACATGTTTCTCCAAATGCTAATAAAGTCTATTGTAAGGTTCACCAGTGTATAATTCCCAGGATTACCCCTATTATCTTTGTTGAACAAGGGAATAACATTTGCCACTCTATAATCTTCTGGTACTACCCCTGTGACCAATGAGAATACAAAGATCACCACCAAAGTTACAGCAGTTTCTTTGCTCTCCTCCGGTAGTTACCTGGGGTATATCCCATCTGGCCTCAGGGACAAATCTATCTAAATGGGTTTCAGAAGTTCATTGGGATTTAATTGAGGTGCAATTTATGACCTTTATTTATTTAACTCAAGAAAAAAGTCAAGGAGCAATTTCTTAGCTAATCAAGAAAAAGCATAAAATTAAAGGGTCTGCAATGTGATCTCCATATTTAATTCACAACCTTTGCCCAACTTAATTTTCCATTTCTAGCCTATGCTTTGCTATGTTTGTTCTTAATAAAATCAAACAGCATGGGTTTTAATGCTAGCACATATTTATTTACAGGACATTCCAGGACACTCCGATGCACGTGACCACTTCCCAATGTCATTTCCAGTTCCGCGTGAACCGCCCACATTGCATACTGGGAAGTGCAGTTTTTTTTTATGTACACACATAATAACACATCTTTCTCCTTTGAAACAAAAATAAACACAATAATATGTCCTCATAAATTTGCAGGAAACAATAATGCTCTCCAACAGATACTTACTTTAACTTCAATTGTAATGAGCGAATACAGTCCCCTACTCAGCAACACTCAATCAATCTCGAAGGTGGTTTGATGATCCATTTTCGTCTGCTGTTTGTTTCCATAGATGCCTTGCTTTCATTTGTTGTGTTAATTTTAGTGTCTTTTTGAGAACTCTGATCAACATATTTCTGTCTTTCACATTCTTCTGCCAAGATCCTATCTGTTCATCTTTGTTCTTTTTCTTGCTATGTGATCATAATTTGCTCCATGTGACTCATAATGGAGCCCTGGATGACCTCCATGTGATCAGTGAGTCTTTCTACAAGGTCCAACTGACTCTGTCTCCATTCACAGAGCTCCGCCTGTTGGTTGGGTATCATCGATAGCAACTCCTGCTGTTGGTTTGTGTTGAACTGTTGCTGTTTTTCTAACCTTGGGATTGCGTGGTCTCCCCATCTTCTTTTTTATTTTTCCTTTTCCACTTCGGAGAGGATCGTGGAGTTACCTTTTTTTTTTCCAGTCTCTAACTGGAAGTTGATGAGAGACAGATTTTGAATTAAAGCTGCATGGTGTGGAAGCAAGACTGGCAACTTCTTCATCATGATCACTCTGTTCAGCACTGGCATCCTGACTCTCATGCTGGTGTAGCTGGTACGGATGGCTATGGGAGGTGGAGTTCTTGTGCTTCTCTTACATAACCACTCTGGAGCTCTGATGCGTTCTGTTATGACTATGAGTATCTTGAGTTACTTCAGATAAGCATCTGAGCCCCTCAAAGACATTTGCGTACTTATCCATGAGTGAAGTGTGGTCATCTTTTGTCTGTGAAGCCACTATGAAAACACTTTCCACCAGGTTGTGTCTTTCACATGCAGTCAGACCTAATTTTGGCTGTACTTGCTTTCAAACAATCACTAGCTGTGCCTTTAGATGCTGCCCTTTGTGCTTGAAGGTTCCTTTACAGCCCCATTTTACTGGAACGTTCTCTCCAATATAGCTTGTCACTTTTAATTTCACAAGGTAAATCTTGCTCTTTACTTTGAGAGTTGCGTAATCATCCATGGATAACAGATTCTCCTGGGCACCAGAGTCAAGCTTGAATGGAATTACTGTCTCATTCACAGTCACTGGAATGATCCATTCTCTTTTACCAGCACCAGCAGTCTGTAGAGAATCCACAAAGACTTCCCTCGTGTCCTCAGCAAGTTTGCACCTTTTCCTTTGTAGCCCCAGCTTTGCAATATTTTGCAAAATAATTCTTCTTCCCACAATTGTTGCAGACCTTTCCATAAGCAGGACACTTCTTTGGGATGTGGCTGCCTCCAAATTTGCTTCATTTTCTGTTTGAACCTCCCTCTGTGCTCTGCTGTTGCTTCAGGAACACCTTGTGCTCTTCCCCTCTCTTTTCACAGCATCTGCTGTTGTTTTTGCCCTGTGCAGGTCCTTAGTTTGTGATCGTGTAGTCTCTGCTGCCTTATACATATCCACAGCCTTTCCCAGCATTACAAACAAGAGAAAATCTGCAGATGCTGTAAATCCGAGCAGCACACAAAATGCGGAGGAACACAATAGGTCAGGCAGCATCTATGGAACTAAAGTACAGTTGACGTTTCAGGCTAAGACCCTTCAGTGGGACTGGAGAAAAAAAATAAGGAGTAGATTTAAAAGGTGGGGCAGGGGATAGAGAAAAAACATGATGATAGGTGAAACCAGGAGGGAGAGGGATGAAGTAAAGAGCTGGGAAGTTGATTGGTGAAAGAGATACAGGGCTAGAGAGCGGGGAGTCCGATAGGAGAGAACAGAAGGCCATGGAAGAAAGAAAAGGGAGGCAATGGGAAGGCAAGGAGATAAAGTGAGAGAGGGAAAAGGGGATGGGGAATGCTGAAGTGTTGGAGGGCATTACCAGAAGTTCAAGAAATCGATATTCATGCCATCAGGTTGGAGGCTACTCAGATGGAATATAAGGCATTCTTCTTCCACACTGAGGGTGGCCTCATCACGGCAGTAGAGGAGGCCATGGATTGACACATTGGAATGGAAATGGGAAATGGAATTAAAATAAGTGGCCACTGGGAGTTCTTGTATGTATACACGCCTCACCACTGCTTGAGTCATTAATAGAACAGTCATGTTGCAGAAAGAAGTCCATCACACCAGTATATCTCATGGGGAAATGAGAGATACATGGAATAAACCATGCCCCCTCCCACTTTATGTTTTCGTTCCTGTCCACTGCCACTCTGCTGTAACTGTATTGAGGCAGATACTTTAAACTCACTTCCCAACTGTCAGGTGGCATTGACAAATAAGCTGTGAGCTCTGTGTAGAGAGCTCATGGGACTCACATGGTTCTGGTTTTTGCATACAAAAGAATTCAAATGCAAAATTCTGTGCACCATTCATAATGTTCCTTTGCCTAACTTTGTATTCTTATTTCCAGCACATGTTCAGACCAATAATAGAGGTTGAACAATTTAAAGGCAATTGTACTTATTCTAACGCCAGTATTTTAGATTCAACATTCAAAACAGTAAATTATCTCAGAAAAATTTGGAACTTGTTCTTTATCTTATTCTGCTTTGTTATTAAAACAAACTCTAGGGGAATTCATCTGTAAGCAATTTACCACAATAATGGGTAAGCAGGTTGAAATGTTCAGACAGCAAGTCTGGCCTAAATCCATGAATGATTGGTTTTAATGATAATCATAAATAATTTCTGGGAACTGCAGACACAGTTAAGCATATAGCCTGCTACCTCACTGAGTCTCCATAGCTGACAATGACAATCCATTGAAGTCCCAGGAACTCAGCCTTCTTAAAGAAAACATTCTGTTAGAAACATATCAAATATAAAAAAATGTAATTATATAAGTAAGTTTGGTTAGAATTTTTTAAATGTTGTGGTTTTAATGCTTCTTTAATGTTACTATATTTCCTTCAAGTCATCCTCAGTTTATGGAAGAATCTCGAAGAAGAATGTTCAGAAATATTTGAAGCTCTATTCCTTCTTTATTTTATTGGCAGGTGTTGCAAGAATGTTTTCATATATTTTTCTCTACCACCAATATTTCCAGCAGTGACTCTTTCCTGAATGCAATATTTGAGCAATTCAGTTGGGAGAAGTTCCACACTTACAGCAAGTGCAGCTTTTCAGACAGGAATTAATAATAGATAAAAGATCTAGGCCACCAACACCAAGGCCTGAATTCCTGGTGCATGAGGATCCACAGTGAGTGAAAATTCATAACATCTTTGTACTCTAATGAAAAGAACACAGCTACTGGATTTGTACCAGGAGAGATGCTTATAAAAATCTTGGTCTGTAAGAAAAAAAATCAATAGCCTCATTGTTGGCTATGATGCAGGAGTTCGGCATAAGCTCTTCAAAATGCTTAACTCATCTCAGCAAAAGAAATCAAAAAGCCTGAAGCTACTTTCCAAGCCTTAGTTAGCAAAAGTTCTGTACTAAAACTTGCTGGTAATAGGAATCTGGTAAAGGGAGTGAGGATAGAGGGGAACAGAGATCAAGGTGATAGGAAATTATAGGTTTAATCAGTCCAATGAAATGGTAAGTGAGGTTGGTAGAAAAGAATGCACAGCAAATGGACTCCCCCTGCACTACACGGTGTAGAGGTAGTTGCCACACACAGCTGTGACTGAAATAGTGCAAAGAGGGGTAAAAACGTGATTTTTGGAAATACCAACACACAATATAAAATGATTGAATTTAGCAAGTCTATGTGCTATTTTATGTGAGATAAACAATCAGGCCCATCACATACCATCATTTTATGTGAGATACCATCAGGCCCAGAACCATATTTAGTCATAGCCAAGTAGAATAATTGTTTAATTTGATTGTGATAAAAAAAAACAAGCATAAAATACAAATGTGGCAAAGAATGTGGTGGGATAACCCTATGTATGAAAATAACCCAGTCCAAAACATCAAACCTTCGAGGGAGGAGCCCAGAGAAATTTCATCCAATGATACATATATACACCTGGAGTATTGTGTGCAGTTTTGGTCCCCTAATCTGAGGAAAGACATCCTTGCCATAGAGGGAGTACAAAGAAGGTTCACCAGATTGATTCCTGGGATGGCAGGACTTTCATATGAAGAAAGACTGGATGAACTGGGCTTGTACTTGTTGGAATTTAGAAGATTGAGGGGGGATCTGATTGAAACGTATAAAATCCTAAAGGGATTGGACAGGCTAGATGCAGGAAGATTGTTCCCAATGTTGGGGAAGTCCAGAACGAGGGGTCACAGTTTGAGGATAGAGGGGAAGCCTTTTAGGACCGAGATTAGGAAAAACTTCTTCACACAGAGAGTGGTGAATCTGTGGAATTCTCTGCCACAGGAAACAGTTGAGGCCAGTTCATTGGCTATATTTAAGAGGGAGTTAGATATGGCCCTTGTGGCTACGGAGGTCAGGGGGTATGGAGGGAAGGCTGGGGCGGGGTTCTGAGTTGGATGATCAGCCATGATCATAATAAATGGCGGTGCAGGCTCGAAGGGCCGAATGGCCTACTCCTGCACCTATTTCCTATGTTTCTATGTTTCTATAAATGTACTAAACAGTTGTCTGTGCAATCAGTTGGTGAGGTTTCTAACAGGAGGTAAATAATTCTTATTTAATTTTGAAACTAATACTATCAGGAAGATTACAAATACCATTGTCTATCAATTTATTTCAGGCAAGTTCAATATCTAGTTTTATTTTAAACATACAGTATATTAATTCTAACAGATGCATTTCTGAATCAGGAGGTACTGGGTTCTACAAGATTCAAAGACTCAAACAAACAATCAGGACCACCACTATGTCAAAGTTTCATCTTGGCTAATCGAGGCCAAATATGCCTGTGCAATTTGGTGTGAAAGATTTGAAGAAGAGCAGAGATCTCTCCCAGTGCCCTGACAAGTATTTGACCCCACCCAATACCATTGGCTGCAACACAAGCCCAAAGCATGATCGATCCACCCCATGCTTAACAGTTGGAAAGGTGTTCTTTTCATGAAATTCTGCACCCTTTTTTCTCCAAACATACCTTCGCTAATTGCAGCCAAAAAGTTCTATGTCAACTTCATCAGTCCACAGGATTTGTTTCCAAAATGTATCAGGCTTTAGATGTTCCTTTGCAAATTTCTAATGCTGAGTTTTGTGGTGAGGACGCAGGAAAGGTTTTCTTCTGATGACTCTTCCATGAAGGTCATATTTGCGCAGGTGTAGCTGCACAGCAGAACAGTGAACCACCACTCCAGAGTCTGCTGTGTACATACATCTATTGATGCTTCTGGACTCATCTTCAGTGATGTTCCTGGAATCATCGGGTGTTTTGGATCCTTCAACATCATACAACCTCCTCCAGGTGACCCAGCCGGGGCTGATCAGACCCCAGCTTGTGTCCAGATGGCTAGCTATTTATGACTTCATGGCTCCCCTCTTTTGAGCCACAGCCATCTTGAGGCCCTCTCTGCCACATCAGTGGTACTGCGGATGGCTCTCCTCTTCCTCTCTCCCTTGATGCCCAAAATGCTGAAGGCTCTACCTAAAGAATGGGCTATGAATCCCCTACAACCAACCTCCACTGGGAGGCACCTCGCCCTCCATCCAGCCTGTTGACAGTTGCTGACCAGTCCTGCGTACTTGGAGAGCTTCCTTTCAAAGGCCTTCTCCAAGTTATCTTCCTATGGGACTGTCAGCTCCAGCAGCACCACTTGCTTAGTAGACTCAGACACTAGAACAATGTCTGGCCGCAGGGTGGTGGCTGCGATATGGTTGGGGAACTATATCGCAGCCAAATCTCCCTGAAGGTTTTTTGCATTCAAACAGGGGTTTTCATTTGCCTTTCTAGCAATCCTACGAGCAGTTCTCTCAGAAAGTTTTCTTGATCTTCCAGACCTCAGCTTGACCTCCACCGTTCCTGTTAACTGCCATTTCTTAATTACATTATGAACTGAGGAAACAGCTACCTGAAAACACTTTGCTATTTTCTTATAGCTTTCTCCTGCTTTGTGGGCATCATTTATTTTAATTTTCAGAGTGCTAGGCAACTGCTTAGAGGAGCCCATGGCTGCTGCTTGTTGGGACAAGGTTTGAAGAGTCAGGGTATTTATAAAGCTTTGAAATTTGCATCACCTGGCCTTTCCTAATAATGACTGTGAACAAGCCATAGCCTTACCAGCAAATTAAGGTCTGAGACCTTGGTAAAAGTTATCTGAGAGCTCAAATCTCTTGGGGTGCCCAAACTTTTGCATGGTACTCCTTTCCTTTTTTTCACTCTAAAAGTTGTACAAAACAAAAATAATACATTAATCTTGCTTAAAATGTTGAAAAGGATGTTTCATTTTTAGCGTTATGACTTTTGGAGATCAGTTCATCTTCTACTCGTTTAACTATTCACAGCAACAGAAATTTTGACCAGGGGTGCCCAAACTTTTGCATGCCTCTGTATATACTACATATACAGTATCTATATATGTTGGGGAAGGTAATGCTCATGATGAAGCTAGCTGAGTTTAAAACTTTCTGCAGCCTTTTCCAATCCTGTGCAGTGGCAGCTCCATACCTGGTGATGATACAACCAGTTAGAATGTTCTCCATAGTACATCTGTAGAAATTTGAGAGGCTATTGTGGAATTACAATGGTATTTATGGTTCAATATTAACATCCTGCCTTTGATGTGCCTGTGGAGACAATGATGAAAACTGGTGATGACAGCTTGGTAGCCATGCTTACATTGAGTTCAGTAAGGCTCCTGACAAGGTCCTACATGGTAGTTAGTCCAAAAAGTTAAAGCACAAGGGAGATAAGGCATGATGGCAAACTGTCTTGGTGATAGGAGAAGGGACAGAGGACAGTGGTGGATTGGAGTTTCTCTGAATGGAATTCTGTAACAAGTAGTGTACCACAGGTATCAGTGCCGGGAGCCTTGTTGCTTTTAATATTTATAAATGACTTGGTTGAGGATGTTCATAGTTTGGTGAGTACATTTGCAGATTGCATGAGTGGAATCTTTGATATAAAGACATAGTAGGACATACATCAACGGTAACACTGGGTAGAGTGGTGGCATTGAGTCATACAACATGGAAGCAGGCCCTTCACCCCAACTGGTCCATGCTGTCTAAAATGCTCATTCAAGCCAGCTCTACAGGTGCTGCCTTTGTGATGTTTCCTCTTCTCCATTTCCATGTGCATTTTTGTCAGTGCTCTGATTGTTTAATCCCAAACATTTTAGAAGTATGTGTCAAGTTATTTGATTGCCTAAGATGCCTAAGTGTAGGTGGCTAGCAGAGGAATCAAAAGGATGTTGACGGGTATGTGAGAGAATAGATTAGGAGGTAATAAAGTGATTAATTTGAATGTTCCAGGACTGGCTGGTGGCACAATGACATCGGCGCCGGACCCGGGAGTGGAGGTTCCCGGGTTCAAAACTAGTCGGGACTCCCAAGTACGCTTTCCATCTGTGCCGGGTTGAGTGCCGAGATCGCAACTCGACCTTGTAAAATAAAGGGAACGATAGTGCGAAAATGTCTGTGTGAGGAGTGGTGCACCACACAGTCTCTCTCTCTCTCGCTCCACGCCCTGTAAAAAGCCATGGAAAAAACGTCATCACGGATGCACGCACGGGGACACACACACACACACACACACACACACACACACACACACACACACACACACACACACGCACGCAGGCACACGCCAAAAAAAAATGTGAATGTTCCAAGCACTAACTTAGACAAATGAATGGGCTCTAATATTTTAGGATAAAATAAAATAAACATAATATATATTGGGTCAGATAACATGCAAACTCTCATGTCTATCTTCAATTATTATCTCAGAACCTTCAACATCAACTTGGAAAGACAAAGAGGGATACAATTTAATTCTTCATTCAAGGCAGCAATCTATCAGTCTTAGATTATATGTTAAAGTCTCTACAGTGGAGCTGGAGCACATACCCTTCTAATCACACGTAATGTTGTTTTCACTGCTCCGTGGTATGCCCATAGAACTATTAATGAATGCAGTGAATAGTCAGATATTTATCAATGAAACTATTTACATTAATTGGAAGTACTATCATTAACTTTGAACATGTAGAGAATATATTTTATTATGGTAAAAGATAAAAATTCCATTTATACTCTCATAAATTTCTATGATTTAATTACCACATGAGAGAAGTATTTCTTCTCCAAGCCTAAAATTTGCAAACGTGACTAAAATGACGAGATCAATATTTTAACAAGATTTTACTAATCAATATTGTTAAACCATAATTTTAGTTCAAGGTTAGTTAAGATCAATTTTTTTTACCTTCCTCATTATTCCAGAACCAATTAAAGGTTATTTTAATAATGTTAAGAATGTTAGAAGATTTAGTATTTAAAAAAGGACTTACAGTGCAATAAATTTGCATGTGGTATATGTTCACCACTGATGACCAACAGAGTGCTTTGTAATGAAACAATTAAGAATCATTTAAGCTCCCAGTAAATTTGGTGTAGAGTGGAAAAACTATTCAGTTCAGTGATTAGAAACCATAGAAACCATAGAAAAACTATGGCACAGAAACAGGCCTCTTGGCCCTTCTTGGCTGTGCCGAACCATTTTCTGCCTAGTCCCACTGACCTGCACATGGACCATATCCCTCCATACACCTCCCATCCATGCATCTGTCCAATTTATTCTTAAATGTTAAAAAAGAACCCGCATTTACCACCTCGTCTGGCAGCTCATTCCTTACTCCCACCACTCTCTGTGTGAAGAAGCCCCACCTAATGTTCCCTTTAAACTTTTCCCCCGTCACCCTTAACCCATGTCCTCTGGTTTTTTTCTCCCCTTGCCTCAGTGGAAAAAACCTGCTTGCATTCACTCTATCTATACCCATCATAATTTTATATACCTCTATCAAATCTCCCCTCATTCTTCTACGCTCCAGGGAATAAAGTCCTAACCTATTCAACCTTTCTCTGTAACTGAGTTTCTCAAGTCCCGGCAACATCCTTGTAAACCTTCTCTGCACTCTTTCAACCTTATTTACATCCTTCCTGTAATTTGGTGACCAAAACTGAACACAATACTCCAGATTCGGCCTCACCATTGCCTTATACAACCTCATCATAACATTCCAGCTCTTATACTCAATACTTTGATTAATAAAGGCCAATATACCAAAAGCTCTCTTTACGACGCTATCTACCTGTGACGCCACTTTTAGGGAATTTTGTATCTGTATTCCCAGATCCTTCTGTTCTACTGCACTCCTCAGTGCCTTACCATTAACCCTATATGTTCTACCTTGGTTTGTCCTTCCAACATGCAATACCTCACACTTGTCTGTATTAAACTCTATCTGCCATTTTTCAGCCCATTTTTCCAGCTGGTCCAAATCCCTCTGCAGGCTCTGAAAACCTTCCTCACTGTCTACTACACCTCCAATCTTTGTATCATCAGCAAATTTGCTGATTTAATTTACCACATTATCATCCAGATCATTGATATAGATGACAAATAACAATGGACCCAGCACTGATCCCTGTGGCACTCCACTAGTCACAGGCCTCCACTCGGAGAAGCAATTCTCTACTACCACTCTTTGGCTTCTTCCATTGAGCCGATGTCTAATCCAATTTACCACCTCTCCATGTATACCTAGTGACTGAATTTTCCTAACTAACCTCCCATGCGGGACCTTGTCAAAGGCCTTACTGAAGTCCATGTAGACAATATCCACTGCCTTTCCTTCATCCACCTTCCTGGTAACCTCCTCGAAAAACTCCAATAGATTGTTCAAACATGACCTACCACGCACAAAGCCATGTTGACTCTCCCTAATAAGTCCCTGTCTATCCAAATGCTTGTAGATTCTGTCTCTTAGTACTCCCTCCAATAACTTACCTACTACCGATGTTAAACTTACCGGCCTATAATTTCCCGGATTACTTTTCGATCCTTTTTTAAACAACGGAACAACATGAGCCACTCTCCAATCCTCCGGAACCTCACCTGTAGACAGCGACATTTTAAATATTTCTGCCATTCATTCCTGTTTTAACTATTAGTGGCATTTAGTCCAAGTTGAACTTGGAGAATATTTAAAACACAAGAAGTGCTGGAAAACCAGAGAAACACACACAAATAGTGCTGGAGGAATTCAGCACGTCAGGCCGCATCTATGGAAATGAATAAACAGTTGACACTTTAGGCATAAACCCTTCATCATGACTGGAAAAGAAGGGGGAAGCCACTAGAATAAAATGCTGGGAGGCAAGGGAAGGGGGACGTTCAAAATAGATTGGTGATGTCAGATGGGTGGGAAAAGTACAGGATGGAGAAGAAGGAATTTGATATGAGAGGAGAGCGGACCATGGGAAAAGAGGAAGAAGGAGAGGCACCAGGGAGTGGTGTTAGGTAAGAGGTAGAGATATGAGAAGAAGAGGGAAAGGGAGGAGAAAAGAAAAAAAAAGGAAAAAAATATCAGGAGGAGAAATCAATGCTATCAGGTTGTAGGCTACTAGATGGAATATGAGGTGTTGCTATTCCATCCTGAGAGTGCTCTGAAGGTGTCAAAAGAGGCGGCCATGGTCTGACATGTCAGATTGGAAACGGGGATAGGAATTTAAATGGTTGGGCACCAGCAAATTCAGCTTCTGATGGATGCAGCGGAGGTGCTCGATATTTACGTCAGGTCTCACCAATGTAGAGACCACATTGTAGGGTAACATAATTGGTGGAAATGTACGCAATTCACAACCACTGACGATGAGATAGGAGTTCACTTTAAGAGGCTAATCTGTCGTGATGACATAATTACGTAAAGGGTTTTAGTGCGCTTTGTGTCAAGTTTTTTTGTGGTGTTCAATTAATGAGCTGCTACGGTTTCCCTAAACATAAAACGCCTCCACCATTTTATTTGCGAAAACTTATATTGGTGACCCCGATGCTCTCGGACAACTCCAGAGATACTGAATATGTCAGCCAATGCAACCGCTTTGATATTGTCGAAGTTCGGGGAGCAAAGTGTTGTTGCTTGATTTGTACAAGCCAATTCACGTTGCGAGAGATCACCACCACCACCAACACCAAATATTTCTATGTTATAGCATCAGCCAGTAACTCCTTGGCTGCGAGAATGATGAGCCAACTGGAAGACCTGCCTGAACATGATAAATACCGATAGCTGGAAACTCAGCTTTTACAGACTTTTGGACTGTCAGAGTCTGAGTGCACCAAACAATTGCCCGACCTTGGCGATAGTAAGCCTTTGGAGCTAATGGACCATGTGCTGTCTCTCCTGGGAAATCGCCATCCTTGTTTTATTTCTAAAGAAGTCTTCATGCAGCAAACGTCTGATCAGGTCCGTATAGCCCTCGCTAATGCACCCATGAAGGACCATAGGGAGCTTGCTAAAATGGCTGACAGCCATCCAGTGGCTGCAGTGTTCCTCATCCACTCTTTGCCTCAATAACCCCAATCACCAAGGCTCCCAGCATTAGGACACCTGCGGCTGCAAAACAGACAACCATATTTTTTGCAACACCCATCAAAGTTGCTGGTGAACGCAACATCTCTAGGAGGAGGTACCATATTTTTTACCACATTCCACATTCACCTTGGTATGGTATGAACGCTAAGAAGTGCCAATCATCTTGTAGCTTGACAGTGTCAGCGTATCAGGACATCAGAGGTCTGTGAAAACCATCAGTTCCAGCTGCCAGGGTCGTCTACTGTTCATTACAGATGCCCTTTCAGGACGATGGTTCATATATGACATGGGGGCTCAGGTGAGTGTGTTGTCAGCATCACCTGTTGATGAGCTGGCAAAGAGCGATGAAAACTTGCTGGAGAAAGCCAATGGCAGCAGGATCCAGACTTACAGGACAATACAGGTGACACTCTATTTCAGTGAGCAACATTACACATGAGACTTTATCTTGGCCAAAGTGGCTGGACCTTTGCTCAGTGAAGGTTTCCTGTGTGCCCAAGGACTACTAGTCAATCTTAAACCTGCTGGCTTGTGGCTATCAGGGACTTTGGGTTGTTACCCTGCTCCCCCAGTAAGCTTCCCACAATGACTCTGCCAAGCGCATGCACCTCCCAATGTGAATTCCTGTTGACCCACGTTCCCCCTCATCTGTTTTTTACCACCATGGTGCACACCAACATTCCTTTCGGCCCCCTTACAATGGCCTGGTCCGTATTTTGGAACAGGGAGATAAGACTTATATCATAGATAAGAGGGGTAAACCTGAATGTATTTCTGTAGATCCCCTTAAACTGGCCCACCAAGATTTGGAGGATTCCACCTCCAGGCCTCTGCTGTCATGACATGACCATGGCAATGTCAGCACACCTCTGGAATGAGCCAGAGGCACCTGCTGTTCCTCCACCCATGGAACATGGGACCTGAGCGAGGCGGCTCGTCCGAGCTCTGGACAGGCTCACAATGCTGGGTTTTAGTGAACTCTGGGGTAGCTGTGTAGGGTAATGCAATTAGAGGAAATGTACATAATTCACCACCACTGACAATGAGTTAAGGGTTCGCTGTAAGAAGCTGGCCTGATATGATAATGTGGTTATGTAAAGAGTTTTAGTGTACATTGTGTTCAGCTTTTTTTTGGTGTTCAATAAATGAGTTGCTATTGTTTTCCTAAACATGGAACACCTCCGTCGTTTTATATGTGAAAACTTACAGCATCAGGACCACCAGATACAACAGAGAACCCCAACAGATTCACAGGTGAAGTGTTGCCTCACCTGGAAGGACTATTTGGGCTCCTGAAGGGAGATGACAAAGGAGCTGAATGGGCAGATGTACCATTTCTGTCATTTGCAGGATTATTTACCAGGAGGGAGATTAGTGGGAAGGGATGAATGGACAATGGAGTCTCAGAGAGAGCAATCCCTGTGGAAAGTAGAGATTGAGTTGGGGGAAAGGTAAGGATGTGTTTAGGTGGAATGATCCCTTTGAAGATGGTGGAGGTTGCAGAGAATGATGTGTTAGATTTGGAGGCTCATGGAGAGGTAGATGAGAACAGGAACTCTATTCATGTTAAGGCTGGAAGATATGAGCGCAAATGCTTGGGAAATGGAGGAGATGCGGATGATGTCAGCATCAGTGTTGGAGGAAGGGAAACCCTGTTCTTTGAAGAAGGAAGAAATCTCTGATATCCTGGAAAGTAAAGCTTCATCTCGGGAACAGACGCAGTGACTACGAAGAAACTAAAAAAAGGAATAGAATCATATAAAAGTACAGCACAGAGAAAGGCACTTTAGCCCATCTTGTTCATGCCAAAAACATTTAAACTGCCTACTTCCATTGACCAGCACTGGAACCATAGCCCTCCATACCCCTACCATCCATGTACCTATCCAAACTTTGCTTAAGTATTGAAATCGAGCTCACTTGTACCACTTATGCTGGCAGCTCATTGCACATTCTCACACCCTCTGAGTGAAGTTTTCCCTCATGCTCCCCTTAAACTTTCTCCCCTAATCCATCTGGTTGTAGTCCCACCCAATATCAGTGGAAAAAAGCCTGCTTGTATTTACCCTATATATAACCCTTATAATTTTGTATACCTCTATCAAATAGTATTTTTACAGGAGTCTTGATGTGAAGAGGTATGGTACAGTTAAGATAACAGTGGGAATCGATATTTGCACAGCAGAACTTGCTGAACGCTAATCAGTACAAGAAGTACATTTAAATGTAGTGTCTGAGAATGATAGCTAATCTCTATAGAAGATCAGCCAACATCTAATATGTCATATTTTCTTAAAAGTGACCAAATCAGAACTCTAGAACATGTAGGAGTAGGAAGAAAATAAATTTGAAAGGTCAGGCATATAATTATTACTTGCATGATAGAATAGTTACCTTAAATAGAGTAATACTCTCATTGTCTCTGCGCAAACTCCTCTCTCTCTCTCTCTCTCCCTCCCTCTCTCCCTCCCTCTCTTTCTGTCTTCTCTCTTGCTGATCTACAACAGACTAATGGGAGTGCACATGCTGAAATACAGAGAATTGAAACAAACTTCTGGAGGAACTCAGTGGGTCAGGAAGCATCTACTGAGAGAAATGAGTGATATTTATTGGACATTGACACAACAGATAGGCCTGCACTCCTGCAATGAGGTAGAGATTGTAAAGGACTGCTAGAATGCTGGTGAAGGAGAAGTAGAATGAATACAGGGAAGGGGTTTGCTGCTATGCTGATACTCTAAGCTGTTATATGTGAATTTGCATCAGCGGTGAGGAAGATACTTTAAGGCTCAAACATTCATTTACAGTAAAAGTCATGCTCAGTTACATATTCATTAATGTGCATGTTTACACATTACAATAAAATAACATTATTTTGCAATTGTGTGAAAAGAGATTAATAGGCAAGTCTATTAATAAATTTTCACTATTGTACTAAACGCCATGGCATTGTTTAATGGGTATAATGGTAAAAGAATCCAAGAATGAGGATATTTTGCTGCAACTGTAGAGACTTTAGTAATTCCCTGACTGGAATACTGTGCGCAGTTTTGGTTTCTGTTCTTCATAAAGAGTACAGTTTATTTCAAAGTAGAGCAGAATAGTTTCACAAGACAGATTCTTGAGAAGTAACAAGCAGAGTGGACAAAGGAGAGGTAATAGATGTCATTTACTTAGATTTTCTGAAGGCATTTGATAAGATGCTTCACATGGGGCTGCTTAATAAGATAAATTCCTATCGTGTTACAGGAAATATACAGGCATGCATGGACGAACGGCTAACAGGAAGGAGGCAGCGAGTGGGAATAAAGGAGGCCTTTTCTGGTTGGCTGCCAGTGACTACTGGTGTTCCTCAGGGGTCAGTATAAGGACCTCTACTTTTCACATTGTTTGTCAATGATTTAGATAGTGAAATTAATGGCTTTGTGGCAAAGTTTGCGGATGATGCGAAGATAGGTGGAGGGGTAAGCAGTGCTGAGGAAGTAATGCAATTGCAGCAGGATTTAGACAAATTGGAAGAATGGGCAAAAAAGTGGCAGATGGAATACAGTGTTGGGAAATGTATGATAATGCATTTTGGTAAAAGGAACAATAATGCAGACTATTATCTAAGTGGAGAGAAAATTTAAACATCAGAGGTGCAAAGGGACTTAGGAGTCCTTGTGCAAGACTCCCAGAGGGTAATTCACAGGTTGAGTCCATGGTAAAAAAGGTAAAAGCAATGTTGGCATTTATTTCAGGGGGAGTAGAATATAAAAACAAGGAGATAATGCTGAAGCTTTATAAGACTCTAGTCAGGTTGGACTTGGAGTATTGTCAACAGTTCTGGGCCCCATATCTCAGAAAGGATGTATTGTCATTGGAGAGAGTCCAGATGAGGTTCATGAGGATGATTCCAGCAATGAAAGGATTAACATATGAGGAGCGTTTGGCAGCTTTGGGCCTATACTCACTGGAATTTAGAAGAATGCGGGAGGGGTGTGGTGGAGACCTCATTGAAACCTACTGAATGTTGAGAGGATTAGATAAAGTGGATGTGGAGAGGATGTTCCCCCTGGTGGGAGTATCCAGAACTAAAGAGCACAGCCTCAAAACTGAGGGGTGACCTTTTAGAACATAAGTAATGAGGACTGTTTTTAGCCAAAGAGTGGTGAATCTGTGGACTATTCTGCCACAGACTGTGGTGGAGGCCAAGTGCCTGGGTATATTTAAAGTGAAAGTTGATAGATTCCTGATTGGTCAGGGCGTCAAGGGATATGATGAGAGGGCACGTGTGTGGGGTTGAATAGGATCTGGGATCAGCCATAATGAAATAGTGGCACAGACTTGAAGGGCTGAATGGCCTAATTCTGCTCCTATGTCTTATGGTTTTATGGTCTAAGTTTTTTCTTTCTCTGACAAAAGATTAAATAATATTTGCTGATACTTGAATTAGAACATTAAAGCATACAAAACTCTGAAAAGGATTTGGTTGATAGATACCGAGAGACTGATCTTTAGGCTGAAGAAGTCAGAACTAATGGCTACACTTAGGATAAGAGACAGATGTTTAAAACAATAATGTGAGTCTACTCAGAGTATTGTAAGTGTCTAGAATGCTCTGTCACAGATTGTTGTGGGCGCTGAATCACTGAGTATCATAACCCACAGGTCATCACCCATGGGTCATCATCATAGCCGGGACCTGCTTGTTAAGCAACTCGCTCAACTTTCCCATCTATTGACTTCAAAGTGGTTGGCTGGTGGCGCAATGGCATCAGCACCGGACTCCAGAGCGAAGGCTCCCGAGTTCGAATCCAGGTCAGGCCACCCCCCGAGCACGCTTTCCATCTGGGCTGGGTTGAGCGTCAAGCTAGCCACTCGGCCTCATAAAAAATACAAGGGTCGAATTAGGAGTGTTCATATCGTGACCCAGTTAATCCGAAAGGAGACCAATCCTGACACCACATTCCAGACGAGAATGGCCGACAGTCTGGTGCGACACGCTAAAAAAAACTTCAATGCAGACTTGAGCAAGCCAATCCAGTATCTTCACTGTCAAAGGTGAAATTAAAACCACTCTGCTTTGTGCCTAACATTTACTCTTCTCTCACCAGAGACATCCTTATGTTATCACTGGATGAAGTTGCCAGTTCAGTGGCAGTTGATCAGTTGAAACTTGCAGTGCAGTGATGCTGTAGATGGTGCAGCATCTCCCAGCTCCAGCAGCCCTGGTTCAAGACTGACCTCTGGCATTGTCTACTTAGAGCTTGTATGTTCTCTTTGTGATGGTGTGCATTTCCTTACAGTATGGGCTCTGGTTTCCTCTCACGTCCAAAGATGTGCACGCTGTTAGGTGAATTCAGTGCTGTCAATTGCTCCTCATGTAGGGAGACCAGTAAGAGAATTAGGAGGTTTGTTGATAGGTATGTGTGAGAGAATGGTATTTAGGACAGCATGAGTCAATTGGATTGATGGATATATTCCAAGAGCTGGCCTGGATTGGATGTCAAATGGCCTCTGTGTAAGTCTGAACACAGAGTGAAATATGAAAATATAATATCTGTGTCAACTTATTTCTCATAAAATTGGTAAAAACAGCAAGAGAGGGCTCAACTATTTTTTTACTCTGGGCTAGATATCAAAAGTGACAGGGCAAGATTAGAATCTGCAAATGCCAGTAAGAAAATAATTTAAATCAGAACCATAATGGGGCTAAACAATGATTTTGCTCATAATGTAAAAGTACAACCAAGAAACTGTTTTTTGAACCTGGCAATAACAAAATCAGCACTATTGAGACTCATGTATAAGGGGAACTACACAAAATGAATTTTCTTATATCTTGATGACCTGACTGGTGTGGTTGAGACCACTCGTCTACCTCAGGAGTTGTGAAATGGATGGAATGCAACCAGCATTCTGTTTCCTTAACGCTTGCCTGTGCTTGTCACAGTGCTCCTGTGCTGTTCACCCCAGGAGACAGCAATACGGGAGATTTACTGTAAACTTTCAGTGAAGGAAATAGATGGCCTCAAGCAGCTCTCAACTCAGAAGGTCCAGCTTTGACCTGTGCCTCTTTGCCAGAAGCAGTGGCCTGGACTTACCAGCAGGCAACATCAGGACCCCAGGATGAATGCAGTCATCCTGAGAGACCAGAACAGATTCATGAACCAAAGGTTCACTGCCACTCCCTGAGGAATTCCTCAATGCATCTCCCTTTATTCATCTGTTGGTAGGTGGGCATCGGTGGGTAAGCCAATATTCATTGCCCATCCATAACAGAATAGCTTGCTGCTCTATTTACAGAGTGCAATAAGAAGCATGGTTAGTCTGAATTAGATCAGACAGGATAGGCACACAAATTATGTACAAATTATGAGAAACCCTAGGATATCAGACCCCCTCAAGCCTACCTGTTGTTTAATAAAATCATAACTGAAGATGGAATGGCCTGCAGCCCCTCACAGCGTAGAATATTTAAAACCACTTTCTTAAAAATATCTATCTCTGCCTTAAAAATATTCAAAGATGCTGCTTCCACCACCCTGTGAAGAAGAAATCCCCAAGAAAAAAAAATCGGTTAATTTCTGTCTTACAGTAAGTGGGTGTCTTGAACAGTTGTCAGATTTAGATTTTTCTGTAAGAGAAAACATCCTCTCCACGTATATCCTGTCAACACCCCACAGGATCTTATTTAATTCTGTCAAGTCACCTTTCTCATTTCTAGCAGATACAAATTCAGGCTCTCCAACTTTCATCACAAGGTAACTGAGCCATTTCGAGTATTTGTGGAGAAAACCTTCTCTGTGCTGCATTAATACCTTTATTTAAGGAACTAATAATGTACACAGTACTCCATTTGAAATTTCACCAAAAGCCCTAAGCCAGGCATTTTGATTTTAATTCCCTGTGCAATAAATAATAATATTTAGAAACATAGAAAACCTACAGCACAATACAGACCCTTTGGCCCACAAAGCTGTGCCGAACATGTACTTACTTTAGAAAATACCCAGTCTTACCCATAGCCCTCTATTTTTCTAAGCTCCATGTACCTATCCAGGAGTCTCTTAAAAGACCCTGATGTATCTGCCTCCACCACCATCACAAGCAGCCCATTCCACACACTCACCACTGTATGCGTAAAAATAATTACCCCTAACATCTTCTCTGTACCTATTTCCAAGCACCTTAAAACTGTGCCCTCTTGTGCTAGCCGTTTCAGCCCCAGGAAAAAGCCTCTGATTATCCACACAATCAATGCCTCTCATCATAAGCTTTCATAATTCCTAGCTGTACCTGTATACTTGCCTTTTATGCATTATCTCCTGGGACATTCAAACTCAGCTGTATTGCCAACATTAGTAATCTCCAACCCTATTTCGATAATATTTAACATTTAATTTTTTTTATCAAAATAGGTAATTTGACATGTATTTCATATTATACTTGCTACATTATTACCCACTGATTTAATCTATCTATATCCTTTTGTAACCTCCTTATGTACTTTACAGCTTACTCTCTTACCTACCTTTGTACTGTGAGCCTATTCAGCTAAAGCATATGTAGCCCCCCCCCCCCCCTGGCCAACCTCAGGGTCGCTGGGCTCTCTGTCGTCTAGGGAAACAGCCTTCGGCCCCGTCAAATGGGTAAGTAGTTTGTGTGGATGCTGTGTGATGTACCCCAACCCCGCCCAAATAACAGACAATAGACCAGATACGATTAAATGATATACAGTTTATAGATATTACTGAAACTATATAATTAAGAGAGAATAAAATATAAAAAGAAAATAAAAGGCGCCACACTTATCAAAGTTCAACCTCTTCGTGTACAAACAGTTGGAGCTCAGGACCCTTCTTCTTCACCCTGCGACCTCTCGGACCACCTCGACCGGCCGCCTGGGACCCACAACGGTGGTCGACCAGACGCTCCACATGAGTCCATCTCCGATTCCTCGCCGAACGCTCTCCTCGGGGTCCGACCCCATTAGTGGACATCACAGCACCTGGTCCATCCTCTGTCTCTCTCTCCCACCTTCTCTCCCCAAAACCCCGCGCATACAGTATCTTCAAATACACCAAAAACATAACAACTATCCCAATTCGTTCGTAACATATTCTTATCACACTCTAAACCAAAACAAGCTGCTAGCGCAAGAACTTTCTCAACGTTTAACATAACAAAGAAGCCATTTTAATGAGCCTACGCAGTAACGTAACAGATGAAACCCCCTTACACACACTTGGTACAATAAAGATGAATCCTTGATTTTGCAGTTAACCTTGTCATGGCCTTTGCACCTTCCTTCTCCATCTCTAACTGTAACATTATATTCTGCTTTCTGTTATTTATTTTTTCTTTTACCACCTTGACATTCTACCTTGGAATGATCTGTCTGGGTGGTATGCAAAACAAAGCTTCTCACTATATCCTGGTATCTATGACAATAATAAACCAATTCCCTTTATCAAAATCATTTACATAAAATTTAAAAAGTTGAGACCCCAGCACCCATCCCTGTGGCTCACTATTCAGCATGCACTGTAAATCAGATAAGAACACATTTATGCCCACTTTGCTTCTTAACTAGCCAGGCTGCCAAGCATGCCAAAATACATATTATCTTCTGTGTGTAACGGTCTTTGCCCCACTGACCCACCATTTCCTAGGGTAAATAGCCGTTGACCCTGCCAAACAGTGCAACTGCTTTGGTGCGGATAAGGTGTGAGTCGCCCAATGATCAGCCACAACACAAATATGAAACAATATATCAAGTGTGAGTAAAGAATTACACTTTATAGCAAATTTTTGGTGATGGGTTAGTAGAAATAACTACAAAAAAAAGGCGCCACATAAGTGACTTATCAGTCTTGTGCACATAGGATTTTAATATGTTGGAGCTCACGCCTCTGATTCCCTCCCCACGTCCTTGCGAGACTCTGGCTACCCTCCGAACTCTCGAGGTCCGGTGTCCGCTGCCCTGGAACCGCTGTCTGTTCCTCACACGTCCGTCCTCTCCGCTCGCCTCCCGAAAAGCCCGAGCTCCTCAATTCAGCACACATATACAAGGTAACAGAACATGACTTCCATTGGCTAACAAATGAATACAATTTCCATTATCTCCCTGTATAACCCAAACATTGCAGTTACAGAAAACCCCTTGCTCAGCAGTTAACATTACGAGAAGCCATTTTAATATAACACTTCAGAGAAGCCATTTTGGTATTAAGTGATCAACAGTTAACAGTCCACCTAGTATACTGAGAGCCCTACATGTGCTATGTAATGTTATTTTCTGAATTAACCTTCAGTAATGGGGCTACTCATCAGATATGCATTAAAATTCTAAGTGTAATACATACGAGTTGCCCTTTTTATATGATATCTTCATTGACGTCGGTGTTTGTATATTATTGATTGTTTCTGTCATTGCTATACTATCTTTTAACTTCCAGATTTGACTACTTGAATTTAAATTCCTCAGCTGATGAGGTGGTATTTGAATCAGTTCATAAAATCAGTAATCCAGGTCTTCAGACACAAGTCCAGTAACAGAGCAATCATAAAACTGTAAATGTTTGTTTTGAAGCCATGACTTTTTTTTAGAACATTTAAACTAGTGAAGACTTCAGTAACATTAATCAATCATTCTCGAAATCTCATTTAGTTATTTTGAAATTGCGTGAGCTATAGTCAGTCACTTTCCTTCTTTGACAATCCCTTGGGGTGGAGGACGACTTACTTCTATGGCTGATAAGACCCTTATGCTACATACAGAATTGGCCACAGGTGTGACAGGAGGTGCTCGACTCTGAGAGAATTTATAGTGATGATTTTGGAACCTTTCATCCACCTTCTACCATTTTTAGTTAGCTTTATCCAGAAGGGACTAGAGGCGCTCAGTGCCTATCCAGATGTTCAATTTTTTTTTCTCAATTTGGAGAAATCATGGCCAGCAATTTCCATGAGTTGATGAGGATATTATATTCTTTCAAGGAGTATTTGAAAATATCTTTGAAGTATTGCCTATGATGTCTTAAAAACTTTGGTCCTGTCAGACACAAAGCAGATAGTCTACTTCAAGAGTCAAGTGTTAATATGCAATTAGAATGACCCACCCATCACAGAGTGTAATTAAAGTATCAATATTGGGTACATAGGCCATTAAGACAAGTGTGATTTGAGCTTTAGAGACTGTTTATTGGCTTACCTGCCAATAAATTTGTAGAATTTCCCCTCAAAAGGGTTGGTGGTATTTTTGCAATGCTTTGAGATACCTGCTAAGTTAAAAATCCACGTGGACTAAGATGTTAGTCTTAGTCCACGTGTATCTTGGGCACGTGGACTAGATACGTGCTATCTTTGTCTCAGAAGTGAGGAGCAGGGCATGGATCACTGTTGCCAAGTTTCAGTGTGTCACTACTTTCTGAAGAAACATTTCTATTATGTGTGTCAGTTGCAAGAGACCCGAGGATTAGTACACTGAAATGGTTGTGACAGAGCAAGGCTTCAAGGTATGAGTACATCATCAATTAGTAACAAACTACGTGAGGAGTCAATTATTAACACAGGAGATTCTTCAGATGCTGCACATCTAGGGCAGCACACAGAAAATAATGGAAGAACTCAGCAAGTCAGACAGCATCTTGGGAGAGAAGTAAACAGTCAAGGTTTTGGGCTGAGGCTCTTCATCAAGACTGGAAAAGAAGGGGGCTGAAGCCAAAAGAGGGTCGGAAGAGGGGGTAGAGTGAGGAGGTAATGTTGAGGCTTTATAAACCTCACATGGCCAGACCACACATGGAGTATTATGAACAGTTTTCAGCCCGCTATCTGAGAAAGGATGCGCTGGCATTGGAGATGGTCCACAGGAGGTTCACTAGAATGACCCCAGGAATTAAAGCATTAATGTATGAGGAATGTTTGATGGCTCTGGGCCTGTACTCACTTGAGCTTAGAATAATGAGAGGAGATATCATTGAAACCTATCAAATATTGAAAGGCTTAGACAAAGTTCAGAAGTAGTCGATGTTTCCTATAGTGAGGGAGTCTAGGACCAGAGGGTACAGCCTCAGAATACAAGAACATCTCTTTAAAACAGAGATGAGGAGGAATTTCTTTAGCCAGAGACCGGTGAATCTGTGGCATTCATTGCCACAGAAAGCTGTACAGGCCAAGTCATTGGGTATATTTAAAGTGAGGTTGATTCATTCTTGATTAGGAAGGGTGTCAAAGGTTACAGGAAGAAGGAGGGAAAATGGGGTTGAGAAGGAAAATAAATCACCCAGGATTAAATAGCAGAGCAGTCTCAATGGGCCAAATAGCCAAGTTCTGCTATATGTTTTCTGGAGAAAAAGCAGTTCAGGATGTATATTGTATACATTTCTCTGACATTAAATTGTACCTTTAAAAATACAAGCTGGTAGTTGATAGGTGAGACTAGCTGAGAGGGAAGCTGGATAGTTAGGGGAGAGGAAGTTGAAGTAGGAAGCTGGGTGGTGATAGGTGGAGGAGGTAAAGGGCTGAAGAAGTAGAAACCTAATAGGAGAGGACAGCAGACCATGGAACAAAGGAAAGGAGGAGGGGGACCAGAGGAAGGTGATGGGCAGGTAAGGAGAAGAGAAAGGGTGAGAAGATAACCAGGATGGGAAATGGAAAATAGGCCATTGCTATGCTTATAACTCAAAATTATCACACTTATGCTAGCAAAGTTCTCTAAGGGATTCCATCATCATGCTTATCAAAGATGTATTGATAGCCAATTATCAAAAGTTTTATAACATTGATACATATGGATTGAACCACTTCTAAAACTTACAAATTTTAATAGAACAGTAAAGATTCAAAGTGCATTTATCATCCAAGTATACAACCCTGAGATTCGTCTGTCTGTAGGCAGCCACAAAACAAGGAAACAGCATGAAACCCATTCAAGGAAGACGTCAAACAGCCAACATGCAAAAATAAAGAACAAATCATGCTAATGGCAAAAAAATGAGTGAATAACACAGAGAATATTAAATATCAAACCACAGAGTCCTTGAAGCAATCTGGGAATGTTCAGTTCAGTTCAATTTAGCGCTGTGTTGTTCATTGACTTCAGACTGCAGAGCCAACCGCGTCAAAATGCCCTGATCAAAATCATGCAAAATAGCAATAAAAAAGGTGTAACCAGAAATCAGAAAGGCATATAACATGAACTGCAGAGACCTCTAAAAACAAGTCCAATCCACAAACTGTGCTGATCAAACCTTGCCCAAGGCCCAAGACTCCTGCGTCTTCCTCTAGTAGCAGCGAGAAAGAGGGAGACCGGTCAAATGTAGGCTGATGGTGCTGAACACTGACTCACTTTCTGCTCTTGTCCTTATTGATTTCAATCATGCACAACACTTTAATTGGTGAAATTGGCGAGTGTGGAGATGATCATGGGTTCATGCTCCACCATTAGGCCACATACTCTCTTCTCAACTTCACTCTCAACCATACTGAATGCTCTCAAAGACAGCAAAAGCGCCAGATCACTCTGACAGCTCAAAGGCACATTATTAAAATATAAATATAAATTACAGACTCAAATCTCACACAGATTAGTCGTAGGAGCATATTGAAAAGAAGGAGAACAATCTGCAGGATGTCACTGATAGTCATGTTGATCGCTGGTGTCGTCTTGATATATTATACAGTAGGTTCACTATAGTATACTGTTCATCGACTATAGCTCAGCATTTAATAACAGCATTGCCACAATCCTGATTGAGAAGTTACAGAACTTGGGCCTCTGTACCTCCCTCTACAATTGGATCCTTCACTTCCTAAACGGAAGACAATAATCTGTGTGGATTGATGATAACATCTCCTCCTTGCTGACGATTAACATTGGTACACCTCAACTCTGCTCTACTCTCTCTATACCTATGACTGTGTGTCTAGGCATAGCTCAAATACCATCTATAAATTTGCTGATAATACCACCATTGTTGGTAGAATCTCACTTGGTGACAAGAAGGAGTACAGGGGCGAGATATGCCAACTAGTGGAGTAGTGTCGCAGCAACAACCTGGCACTCAATGTCAGTAAAACAAAGGAGCTGGTTGTGGACTTCAGGAAGAGTAAGACAAAGGAGCACATACCAATCCTCATTAGGGGGATCAGAAGTGGAGAGAGTGAGCAGTTTCAAGTTCTTAGGTGTCAAGATCTCTGAGGACCTAATCTGGTCCCAACATATTCATACAGTTATAAAGAAGGCAAGACAGTGGCAACACCTCATTAGGAACTTGAAAAGATTTGGTATGTCAACAAATACACTCAAAAACTTATGTATATGTACCGTGGAGAGCATTCTGACAGGCTGTATCACTGTTTGTTATGGGAGGCGGGCTACTGCACAGGACCGAAAGAAGCTGCAGAGGGTTGTAAATCTAGTCAGCTCCATCTTGGGTACTAGCCTACAAAGTACCCAGGACGTCTTTAAGGCAGTCTCAGAAAGGCAGCGTCCATTATTAAGGACCTCCAGCACCCGGCGCATGCCTTTTTCTCATTGTTACTATCGGGTGGGAGGTACAGAAGCCTGAAGGCACACTCTCAGTGATTCAGGAACAGCTTCTTCCCCTCTGCCATCCAATTCCTAAATGGACATTGAACACTACCTCACTTTTTAAATATAAATTATTTCTGATTTTTGCACAATTTTTAATCTATTCAATATACGTATACTGCAATTGATTTACTTATTTATTATTTTTTTCTTCTTCTGTACTATGTATTGCATTGAACTGCTGCTGCTATGTTAACAAATTTCACAACACATGCTGGTGATAATAAACCAGATTCTGATTCTGATTCATTCGAGGTACTACCATTGTTCTTTATGAATAAGTACTTTTTTCATTTGTTCCATGGTAGCCTATTTCATGCTTCATCTATGCAGAGTAAATACTTCTGAATTCTTCAGTCTACTGGCCATCAGAAATTATTTTTTGTTTGAAAAGAATATCAGTAGTTTCATTGAACAACTTACCAAATTCTTAATGTTACCAAGGTGAAAAAGTTGAAATTAGATTAACATCACCATTGATTAAATACCAGATCAACCCTAGCTCAAAATTTTGAAGAGAATTGATGACATCATATACTATGAATTTATAAATATGAAGACTCTATAACTTGATATATCATATTCACCCAAATCCTGTTCATTATTATTATTATTTTGTCAGTGCCCATCTTATCTCCGGCCAGAATCTTCAAACTGTTTCAGCAGCCATCTGAGCAAATAGTGCTTTTGCTCTTCAGCTGAAACAATTGCACATTCATCACGTCCTTGTAACCTCGAGGTTGACAATGTATAACAATCTTTACTTCAGAGTTTAAAGACAAATACCTTCCTAACCAAACATGTTAAACATTCATACATAAAATTCCAATCTTAAAACTTCAAGATTTCATTAAAAGTAAAAATTTTAAATAATCTCATGAACAACTTCTGGCTGAGTGACAAGCCTACGTTTTCTGCTTGTAGCATTAGTATTATTTACAGCATTCTGTTAATATTCCAGTTACTTGCTGCCCTTCACCACTTGCTTTTTGTGAATTGTTCATTATCAAGATTAAGTGAACCTTTCACGTCAGGGAAAGTACTAATGAATAATCTCAGACCTGAACATTGTTTCTTGTTCTGCACATGCTGCCTAACCTGTTGAGTCTATCCAGCATTTTCTGTTTGTCTTTCAGACTTCAAGCACATGAAATTGTTCTTTTTAAATTTGCATTGTGTAATAAGCATATTAAGTAATTACATCTCCCATGCTCATCCAAGCTGCTTGCAATTGCAAATAATCATGGCCTCAGCAAAGTTCTCTGTGGCACAACGGTTCTGACAAATTGCCATCCTGAAAAAGAACATTTATGCCTACTCTCTGTTTTTAGTTAGCCAATAAATTGCATGCCATTAAGTTACCATCTATACAATGAGCTCTATTTTTCACAATCACTTTGGATGTCGCTTCATATCATGTCTCTGGAATTGGTTCATAAGCTGATTCAACTTTGTCCAGAGCATGCTATTTCTTCAAAAACCTCAAATGGTTAAAAGCGACTTCCCTTTCATCAAACTTTGTTGGCATTGCAGCACCACTTTGAATTTTGTGACCTGCTATGACTTTCTTTGTATTAGCTTTGAACGATTTTCCCGGGACATGTAACAAGTCAACTGCAGTTGATTGCTTTCTGGCTCATCCCTTTTCGGACAAAGAAGTTACATCTGTTATTTTCCAATCTAATGTAACCGCCCTTGGATCTATGGAGTTCTGAAAAACTAAAACCAATGCGTCGTCTGCCTCACTAGCCACTTTTAGTAACATTCTAGGATGAAGTCCATCAGGACCCAAAGACTTGTCAACCCACAACTCCAACAGTTGATCTTAGTGATTGCAGTTTTTATAAATTCCCCGCCTTCCAATTTCCAATTTATGACTGTTTCTGCGATGTTACTCATATTCTCCAAGAAATAAATACAAAATGTTTGCTAGATTCATTTGTTATCTCCTTGTCTTTCTTTCTTAATTCCCTGGGCTCACTTTCTATAGGGCCAACACTTATCATGTCATTATCTCCTTCCTTTTTGAATCTCTGGTTATCTGTTTTTACATTTAGTTTGCTTCATCTCATACTTTAATTTATTAATCTTTTTAGTCATTCTTGTTTTTTTTGTATTATTATTTTCTGTCTAGTCTTCGGCCTGACATTTATTATCCTGCAATTACATGTGCATATATACTTTTGTGTATATGTGTATGTGTGTGTGTGTATATATATGTTGCAATGTTGCATTCAAGGGGGTCTTGCTCTGTATTTTAATTTATACATACCAGTTCAATTCCAAGCAATATGGGGTACCACAGCAGCATGACACTATTACAGCTCAGAGCATCAAAGTTTGGAGTTTGATTCTGGCACGCTCTGTGCAATGGTTTCCTCCCACAGTCCAAAGATGTACCAGGTAGTTGGTTAATTGGTGATTATAAATTGTCCCGTGATTAGGTTAAGGTTAAATCGGTGAGTTGCTGGGGGATGCAACACGAAGGGACAGAAGGGCCCGTTCCATGCTGTATCTCTAAATAAAATAAATATTTTTTGATACTGCAACTTTTAATATGTAGGCATCCATTTCACAAATGCATCTGATATTGATTTGCCTCACTTCTTCTCGAAGAGGTACTGTTCTCTAAGGGAAAAAGCTACCAGATTAAACATAAGGAACGAAGAATGTGAAACTGTGCTTCCCTGCTCAGGGAGAAGCATTGATGCGTATCTCTATTAGAACTGAGAGCCTGCCCACCCATCCAGAAAAGGCAGAAGTTACAAAATTTACAGCTGTCTTCATGGATTATTTTCAAACACACACCTGAATAGAAACCTTGCAAAGCTGGTCACCTGTCCTCTGTAGACAGGCCTCAATTCAATTGCCCACAAAATACAAGGAAGGTCAAGTCATGGTTCAGGCTGGTCAGGAAAGTGACTGTGTGAAAGTTAGCCTGAAGCCTGCTTCAATGTTACACTGAGGCTTCTGTGAAAATCGTGGATTTCAGATTTATCAGGTAGTTCATGCTGAGTACTGCCTGACAGCTGAAGCTTGTTGGTCCCTTAGCTGCAGGATAGTGTTATAGAGCAGTACAGCCCAGAAACAAGCCCTTCAGCCCATCTAGTCACTGCCAAATTATTATTCTGCACCTGGACCACATCCCCCTGTCTATGTTCATGGAATTCTTTCTCCAGACTTTTTTTCAGCATTCTGTAGCTTTTGGAACAATATTTTAATACCATCTTTTGGCTAATAACCTGGTGGAATAGATCATCAGTGCAATGTCCTTCCACTTGAAATGATGGGACATAAATTAAGATAGTTATTTTCTACTTTCAGCTTTAAAAACTGATGGAAGATGTGGGGGGGGTGGTCATAGTAATTGTGGTGCACATTCAAACAGGCCTCGTACATTCTAAATGCTACAGGAAAATAGAATGACTGTGTCAGATGTATCAATTGATCTGCACAGGTCCTTAGTACTCGGCAAGATACCCCGTCTGGACGGAATGCTTTTTGTGGGTTCACCCTCCTAAAGGATACTCTCCCGTCAGCCCCAGAGTCTGAAATCACAGGGTCATTGGAGGCAGCGGGAGATTGTGAAGGGTCCTTCATGCTTTGATTATCAAAGCGAGCATAAAGAGCGTTGAGCTTATCTGGGAGTAAAGCCTTGCTGTCCCCTGTGTCACTTGGTTTCATTTTCTAGAAGGAGACAGTATTCAAGCCCTTCCTCAGCTGCCAAGCCTCCTTCACGGATTCACGTTTGATCTGCAATTGCCACTTCACACATAAAATGGCTTTCCGAATGTCACACCTGGACCTCTTGTACCTTACTTGGTCACCAGACCTGAATGCCACTAATCTAGCCCTCAACTGATTGTGGATCTCATATTTCATCCAGGGCTTCTGGTTGGGGAAGACTCTGAATGGTTTTGTGGGGACACACTCATCTACGACTGTTTTTACAAAGTTTGTGACAACTGTGGTGTATTCGTTCAGATCCTTTGATGAGTCCTTGAACATGGCCCAGTCTACTAATTCAAAGCAATCCCATAGCCACTCCTCAGCCTCCTGTGACCACCTCTTTGTTGTCCTTATCTCTGGAGCTTTGTTCTTAGCCTCTGCCTGTATGCAGGTAGGAGGACAACAGCTAGGTAATCAGATTTTTCAAAATGTGATCAAAGCATGGAATGTTAGTCTTTCCTTATCATTGTGTAGTAGTAGTCGAGTGTGTTGTGGCCTCTGGTGCTGCAGGTGATATGTTGATGATAATTGGGAAGAGTTTTCTTCAAAAAAACCTAATGGAAGTCCCCGACAATTATTTGAAAGATGCCAGGGTAGGCTGTTGGTTGTTTGCTAATCGTGGTATTCAATACATCGAGTACTTCTCCAACATCTGCTTTTGGTGATATGAAACTGTGGTTAGGGTCACAGAGCAGAACTCTTTTGGTAAGTAAAATAGTCGCCACTTAATTAGCAGACGTTCCAGGTTGGGTGGACAAGAGTGTGTCAAGACTGCTGCGCCTGTGCACCACAAAGAGATCATCATGAAACACAGACTGCCCAACTTTTGCCTTCTCCAAATCAGCAGTTCAGTCCATCTGGTGTGTCAAAAAGCATTCAGGTCTTATTCATGTATGCAGGGTGTCCAGAGTGAGCCTTGTCTCTGTAGCCCCCGTGGCCACCCTCAGGGTCGCTCGGCTCGCTGTCGTCTAGGGAAATAGCCCTCGGCCCCAGCAAACTGGGTAATTAGTTTGTGTGGATGCTGTGTGATATACCCCACCTCACCAAAATAACAGACAATACACCAGATGCAATTAAATGATTTACAGTTTATAGATATTATTGGAACTATATAATAGAGAATAAAATACAAAAGGGAAATAAAAGGCGCCACACTTATCAAAGTTCAATCTCTTCGTGCACAAACAGTTGGAGCTCAGGACCCTTCTTCTTCACCCTGCGACCCCTTGGACCACCTCGACCAGCTGCCTGGGACCAACAACGGTGGTCGACCTGAGGCTCCACACGAGTCCGTCTCCATCTCCCCTCCTCGCCGAACGCCCTTCTTGGGGTCTGACCCCGTTAGCGGACTCACAGCACCTGGTCCATTCTCTGTCTCTCTCTCCCGCCTTCTGCCCCAAAACCCCGCGCATACAAATCTTCCAGATGCACCAAAATCATAACAACTATCCCAATTGGTTAATAGCACCCTGCTGTCTGTATTAACCCAGGCAAATGTCCAGCTAGAGACTTTCTCAGCATTTAACATAACAAAGAAGCATTCCCCAGTATAACATAACATAGAAGCCATTTTAATTAGCCTAAACAGTGAAAGACGAAACCCCCTTACATCTCTATGAAACACAAAATGCAGCAATTCCTCATTTCCTGCCAAAACAGCAATCTTGTCCTTGGGTCCTCAAACAACAGGAATTCTGCAGATGCTGGAAATTCAAGCAACACACGTCAAAGTTGCTGGTGAACACAGCAGGCCAGGCAGCATCTCTAGGAAGCGGTACAGTCGACGTTTTAGGCCGAGACCCTTCGTAGTCCTGACTGTTCTTCTCCTTCCCCTTCTCCTCCTCTCCTCTCTCAGTCTCTTTCTGTTGTGTCATTGTAAGTGTGGCCTGGATTCACATAATTGCCAGATTAGGGGAAATGCAACATGTGAGAAGCTGGGGATTCAGTGGTTCAGTATTTACTGCTAAGGAGACAGAAACTGGCCTAATGTGCTAGCTGAAATTTGATGGAAACAATGAATAACCTGCAGCAAATCATGTTAAGCACATACGGGTGCTTGGCATTTATCAACATTATTTTCTTCAATTGTTTGCAGACATTTTGAACGTTAAAGGAGCGGAAGTCAATTTTGATCCACCTATTTGTTGCTCTCCTAGAAATAGTGTCATGGTGATACACTGGCAATATCGGAACCCAAGTGCGGAAAGACAGACTCTGATGCAGAGACGACGACAAGGGTTTCTTCATAAAAATCCCAACAGAGTGTCGGTGGCTCACCCGAGTGACCCCACAAAAAGAAACATTTGCAATACTAGGACCCCACAATTAGTGCTAATCGGGCATCTACTTAAATAACACAGAATCCCTGAGCCTATCAAAATAAACGTGACAAGCTTAAACAGAAAGTACCATAATACCGCATTCCAAAGAGCAAGTCACTTGAATATAGCGGCTCTCATTAAACAACAAGTAACCAATTCAGGAGCTCAAAAAACCTTGGAGCCAAACGCACTCTGGTGCTCTGCACAGGCCCGAAGAGCTCATTACAGGAAGAGAAGGAGATGAATTCCACCTTCCTTGAGTGGAAAGCCCCTGGAAGTCACTATAGCTGTTGGTGGGTGTACACTGGGGCATGTGGCAGATGACAGGAAGATGAACTGTCCTGCCACAGTTCTGTGGCTGGAGCACAGCTGATTGGGGGTGGACTGTCTTGTGAACATTTGGCTCTCTAAAGCATTTCTTCCCTCTTTCCTTTTGCCTTATTGCAGCTGAGGTGTTTCTTCCTATTGCACAGACCAATCCCTATGAGCAGCCAACACAGCATTTCATAGCTTGAACTTACTTGGCTGCACAAGGATCGACATCACTGACTGTCAGATCTGCCTACTTCTAGCGTGCGCACATATAATGCACAGAGCAACACAACACTGACAAGAACAAGATGAATTATAACCGAGCAACGGCAAATATCAATTTGAAATTTTGATTGAATTACTATTCTGAGACCCTCTGTCAGTTGGGGTCAACCATGGATGTTGTATCACAGCTGCCTACATGACATGGAAGCCAGGACAGTACGATATGGAGAGCTGTGGCCCATGCAGCAGTTCCCCCTCTCCATGCAGAAACAGCAGAGCCTGATACAGTGTGGCATCAGTAATGTCACAGGAGTTGCCAATCATAGTTGAACTCTATGTAGGACTGCCTTAGAGATGCCAGCTCCAGGTTTTCCCTCAAGGTTTACTCCTGAAGCTTTCCCCTTGAGTGGGCACAGTGTAAGGCAGCAGAGATTTGAGGTCAGAGTTTTATTTCTCCTAGATAAGCTGCCAAGCACAGCTGACAAGCCCCAGCTGTCCGAAGCGACAGGTTTTGAAGAACCAGTAACCTGCCTTTACCCCAGACGTAATCTCTGGTTCTCCACACTGCTTTAGACCACCTAGACAAACACCTATGTCAGGATGCTGTTCATCGATTATAGCTCAGTATTTAATACCATCATTCCCACAATCCTAATTGAGAAGTTGCAGAACCTGGGCCTCCGTACCCCCCTCTGCAATTGGATCCTCGACTTCCTAACCAGAAGACCACAATCGTGCGGATTGATGATAACACATCCTCCTCGCTGACAATCAACACGGTGCACCTCAAGTGTGTGTGCTTAGCCCACTGCTCTACTCTCTATATACACATGACTGGGCAACTAGGCATGGCTCAAACACCATCTATAAATTTGCTGACGATACAACCATTGTTGGTAGGATCTCAGGTGGTGACGAGAAGGCGTACAGGAGCAAAATATGCCAACTAGTGGAGTGGTGCAGCACCAACAACCTGGCACCCAACATCAGTAAGATGAAAGAGCTGATTGTGGACTTCAGGAAGGGTAAGATGAAGGAACACATACCAATCCTCATAGAGGGATCAGAAGTGGAGACAGTGAGCAATTTCAAGTTCCTGGGTGTCAAGATCTCTGAGGATCTAACCTGGTCCCAACATATTGATGTAATTATAAAGAAGGCAAGATAGTGACAATACCTCATTAGGAATTTGAAAAGATTTGGTATGTCAACAAATACACTCAAAAACTTCTGTATATGTACCACGGAGAGCATTCTGACAGGCTGCATCACTGTCTGGTTTGGGGGGCTACGGCACAGGACTGAAAGAAGCTGCAGAGGGTTGTAAATCTAGTTAGCACCATCTTGGGCACTAGCCTACAAAGTACCCAGGACAATTTCAATGAGTGGTGTTTCAGAAAGGCAGCGTCCATTATTAAGGACCTCCAGCACCCAGGGCATGCCTTTCTCTCACTATTACCATTAGGTATGAGGAACAGAAGCCTGAAGGCACACAATCAGCGATTCAGGAACAGCTTCTCCCCCTCTGCCATCCGATTCGTAAATGGACATTGAATCCTTGGACACTACCTCACTTTTTTAAATATACAGCATTACTTTTTTTTTGCAAGTTTCATTGACTTGTTTATTTATTGTTATTATTTTTATTTTATTTGTTTATTTTTTTCTCTTCTAGATTATGTATTGCATTGAACTGCTGCTGCTATGTTAAAAAATTTCACATCGCATGCCTGTGATAATAAACCTGATTTCAGTAGGAACAATTCCACTGGGCTTAGTAGCTAAGCCACATGTGAAGGCCAGGAGCTGGACTTGGAGGTCAGAGGCTATTTGAGATGCACACCATTGAGAGCATTTAATAGGTAGTCACCCCTGGCTATAACAACCTTAAGGAACCAATTGCTGCCAGCAACGTCAATGTAGCATGGTTCCAGTATACAATAATAGAACCAGATTTCCAAAATGTATTCAATTGGGTGAGGGTTAAATACTTGAGAAAATTCCAGTAATCTATTTTCTCTGTCTGTATCAGAATGAGCCCAGTCATTCATTTACAAAATTGGTTTCAGTTTTTCCCTGCCAATTAGCACAGCCTAAGCTTCTGGGCATGTCAGGCAGTTCTGCATTTCACAGCTTTTATATCATTCTTTCATTTGAGTTCTCACTCACCAACAGCCCTTATTTTGTATTTTATGAAGAAAGGATCATGGTTTCACTCCATAATTGGCTGCAATAGCTCAAGTATCATGTGGCCTCATAGCGAGGAAGGCAATTGCAATGTTAGCAATCATTTCGACAGGACTCAAATATAAAAGGATGTGATGATGAGATTCACTTGTGGTACTGTGAGCAGTTCTGGGCTAAGAAAGGATGTGCTGACATTGGAGAGGATCCAAAGGAGATTCACAAAAATGATCGTGGGATTGAGGAGCTTGTCATATGAGGAGCGTTTGATGGCCTTGGGCCTGTACTCACTGGAAATCAGAAGAATGAGGGGGGAATCTCATTGAAACCTATCTTATGCTGAAAGACCTCGGTAGAGTGGATGTGGTGAGGATGTTTCCTGTGGTGGGGGATACAGCCTAAAACCAGAGGATACAGCCTCAGAATAGAGGGGTGTCCTTTTAGAACGGAGATGAGGAGAAATTTCATTAGCCAAACAGTGGTGAATCTGTGGAATTCACAGGCGACTGTGAAGACCAAGTCATTGTGTATATTTAAGGCAGAGGTTGATAGATTCTTGATATGTCAGGGCATGAAGGGACATGGGGAGAAGGCAGGAGATTGGGGCTGAGAGGGAAAATGTATCAGCATGACAAAATGGCAGAGAAAAGGCGACAGGTCAAGTGACCTAATTCTGCTCCTACATCTTATTTTCAGTTTATCCTCAGAGCCTTGGCTACAAGCTATCACAGCACGAGAAAGGCCACAGAAGTTGGAAATCCAAAGCAACACACATAAAATTCTGGAGGAACTCAGCAGGTCAGGCAGCATCTATGGAAGTGAAAAGACAGTCAATGTTTCAGACCGAGACTCTTCCACAGGACGCTTCCTCTGATCCCCTATCAGAGATACTTTCTTTATATCACTCAATCCTCTCTCGTCCTCCACGTAACTTAATGCCAACCTTCCCGGTTCTGAAGAAGAGAGTTTCTGCAAGCAGGCGTTACAACCAGATCTGGGTGCAAGTGGACAGCCAACGTAGCTGTGGAGGAGGCAGTGTGTTCTCTGAAGCTGCGAGATATCATCGGCAACCCTGGCAAGGCCTCGGCTCAGTTTTCTTCCAGAAGTGGGGAAACGCAAGCATAAGGAACAGGCAAGACATGATACAGGCAGAAGTACGGATCCATGAGGAAGAGAAGCGGATTTCAAAGGCAGTGGAACAAGGGTGCCAGGGTGCCTGGACAAAATGGGATCTGCCTAAGCACAAGATCTCATGGGCAGAGTTATGGAGACTGGAGTCCTTCCATATTTCCTTCCTCTTGCGATCCGTGTATGACACTCTTCCTTCACCATTATATCTGTACACATGGGGGATGAGAGAGGACCCGAACTGTAAGCTCTGTGGTCAAAAGGGGACACTGGCTCATATACTGTCTGGGTGTAAAACAGCTCTAACTCAAGGATGGTATAGGTGGCGCCATGATAAGGTGCTTCTGGCTCTTGCTGACACACTAGAGCGGGAGAGATGCAAGAAGAGGACGGCTGGCACAGATTTGAGGAAGGCCATCACCTTCATCAAAGAGGGAGCTAGGCCTTTCGTAACCAAATGACTAAAGCCCAATCTGCTGCTAACGGCCAGGTCCTGGGAGATGAGGGTCAATGTGGGAAGGAGGTTGCAGTTCCCGGATGTGGTGCACACAACTCTACGCCCAGACATTGTACTGTGGTCAACCGAAGACAAGAAAATAATTCCGGTTGAGCTGACTGTGCTGTGGGAGGAGGGATGGGAAGAGGCCCATGAGAGAAAGGTCTTGAGGTACCAGCCCTTAGTGCAGGAGTTTAAAGACAAGGGATGGCAGGCATGGTTATTCCCTGTGGAGATCGGCTGCGGAGGTTTCCCAGCCAAATCAGCATGGCAGTTGTTGTCAGATCTGGGCCTGGACAAAAGGAGCAAAAAACAAGCAGCTCATAAGATGGGAGAAGAGGCAGAACGAGCCTCTTGTTGGATTTGGAGTAGGCGACAGGAAGGAAGCTGGAAGCTAGGAACAGATGGGCAGTGATTTGGCCACCACTGCCGGCCCACCAAGTGGAGAGTGTCATGGTTAAGGGTCGAAATGCACTGTGAAATTTGGGAACCACCTGATGACATCTTATACGGTTACCTTATAAGGTAACTGGAGAATGCACCTTAACAGGTGTATGTAACAAGGCCTGAAACATTAACTGTTTCTTTTTCCACAGATATTGAATTGAATTGCTCCCGATGTGGCCTTCTACATATTGCTGAGACCTGACACAGATTGGGAGACCGCTTCGCTGAACACCTACGCTCTGTACACCAGAGGAAGCAGGATCTCCCAGTGGCCACACATTTTAATTCCACGTCCCATTCTCATTCCAATATGTCAATACATGGCCTCCTCTACTGTCGAGACGAAGCCACACACAGGTTGGAGGAACAACACCTTATATTCCGTCTGGTTAGCCTCCAACCTGATGGCATGAACATTGATTTCTCTAACTTCCGTTAATGCCCCTGCTCTCCTTCTTACCCCATCCCTAATTTTTCTTTCTCTCTTTCCCTCTCACAATAGCTCCTTGCCTATTCTCCATCTTCTTCTGGTGCTCCCCTTCCCCGTTCTTTCTTCCTAGGCCTTTCATCCTATAACACTCCCCCTTCTTCAGCTTTGTATCCCTTTTGCCAATCGACTTCCCAGCTCTTGGCTTCATCCCTCCCCCTCCTGTCTTCTCCTATCATTTTGGGTCTCCCCCCCTCACTTTCAAATCTCTTACTATCTCTTTTTTCTGTTAGTCTTGATGAAGGGTCTCGACCCGAAACGTTGACTGTACTTCTTCCTATAGATGCTGCCTGGCCTGCTGCGTTCCACCAGCATTTTGTGTGTTGCTTGAATTGAATTGACTTTATTTCTTACATCCTTCACATACATGAGGAGTAAAAATCTTTAAATTACATCTCCATCTAAATGTGCAATCAAAATAATTAGTAATAACTTATAATAAATAGAACAGTCAATGTAATATAGAGTACACTCAAGTCAGTGTGAGTTAATCAGTCAGATGGCCTGGTGGAAGTAGCTGTCCTAGAGCCTGGCTTTTACGTTGCGGTGTATGGATGGTAGCAGATGGAATAGATTGTGGTTGGGATGGCTTGGGTCCACAATGATCCTACGAGCCCTTTTTACATGCCTGACCTACTGAGTGTGTCCAGCATCTCCTGTGTTTACTTCAGCTTTCAAGCTTCTGCACTTTGCTATTCAAGAATTGAAAGCAAAGGAATCAGAACATGGGAGGAAAGGGTTAACTAAGGTATCATATCCAAAGTGTTTGTTCAACCCTAATTACATGTTCACAGTTCTCAGTTCAATCCCCTTGATTCTTCATTTGACATCCTTGTGTCTTTCGCTCTCTATGACACACCACATTGTTTGTCAAAGTTGTTCACATGGGAAATGAAGGTTTTATTTCTTTTAATTGGCTCTTGGCTTGTCTAATGGAGGTATTGTGAGATCGTACTGGCTTGAAGCAGCAACATTCTAGTTGATGCTATGTTCCTGTGAGAGAGACAACTTTTTGACATTCTTCACAGAATGGCATCACTTCAGTACGTTGAACTTTATTAAAGCATTTCTAAAATACCTCACCCTCAGATCATATGAGTGGTTTCATATCTGATAAGCATAAAATTCCAAATTCTTTTCTCTATTTTTCCCATTTGATCTTCAATGTTTGGTTTCTTGAACTTATTAAAGGATTATATCAGTCAGCTCCTCACTGTATGATCGATTTTCAATAAATGTATTTCATCATTTAAAAATCTATCTAAAGACAGGGTAATTTTTATGAACATCATTATAAATCTACTTCTAGCTTCAAGCTACATGCTTTTCTAAGTCCAGAAACTACCTTCCCTCTGCACCATCCTTCCCAAAGTTTTGATATTATATAGAAACATAGAAACATAGATAATAGGTGCAGGAGTAGGCCATTCGGCCCTTCGAGCCTGCACCGCCATTTATTATGATCATGGCTGATCATCCAACTCAGAACCCCGCCCCAGCCTTCCCTCCATACCCCCTGACCTCCGTAGCCACAAGGGCCATATCTAACTCCCTCTTAAATATAGCCAATGAACTGGCCTCAACTGTTTCCTGTGGCAGAGAATTCCACAGATTCACCACTCTCTGTGTGAAGAAGTTTTTCCTAATCTCGGTCCTAAAAGGCTTCCCCTCTATCCTCAAACTGTGACCCCTCGTTCTGGACTTCCCCAACATCGGGAACAATCTTCCTGCATCTAGCCTGTTCAATCCCTTTAGGATCTTACACGTTTCAATCAGGAGATTTTAATATGGGGATATAAAATTGCAATTTTACATAGATGTAGTCAAGACAACACGGTACCCTGTGTTCAGATCAAATCTTGTTAATAAGATGCAGAATATTTTGAGGATTTTGGCAAAAGAGGTGGAAGAAAAGAGTATCATAAAAATAGAGAAGAGAAATTAAAGTGAAAGACAAGGAGGAAGTGAGAGGACAATGGGGGAATGATTTATCACAAAGTTGGGATAGGGGATGAGAAATTATTTCAGTTGGAACAAAAAAACTGAAAAAGAAAAAGAGGAGTAAAAATATTCACAGCTCAGTGATCCACCTTGGAATATCAGTGGCCTGATACATAAAAAAAGTCATGACATTTGTTGGCATCTCATTTTCTTGGGTGTGGAAATTATATCAAAATATTCATTATGACCTGGAAATACACTGCTTAGCATTTTGAAAGTGCTCAGGAGGAGGAAACCGGAGATCGATGAACCAGTCATCATCAGAGAATCAGAGATAGAGAGAGTCAGCAACATTAAATTCCTTAGTGTTATCATTTCAGAGGACCTGCCCTGGGTTCAGCATGTAAGTGCCATTACAAAGAGCACGGCAACACTTCTACTTTCTTAGAAGTTTGTGAGAACTTTGTATGTCATCTAAATCTTTGACAAACTTCTATAGATATGTGGCAGAGTTTATATTGACTGGTTGCATCATGGTCTGGTATGCTCTTGAAGTCTACAAAACGCAAGTTAATATGGCTCAGTAAATCATGGTTACAGTCCTATCAACCATTGAGCACATCTACACGGAGCACTGTCACAGGAAAGCAGCATCTATCATTAAGAACCCTCACCATCCAGACCATGTTCTCTTCTCACCATTGCCATCCGGAAGAAGGTGCAGGTGATTCAGGACCCACACTGTCACGTTCAGGAAGAGTTATTACCCCTTAACCATTAGGATCCTGAACCAGAGGGAATAATTTAACTCAATTTCACTCATCCAAAATTCAAAGTAAATTTATTATCAAAGTACATATATGTCACCATATACAGCCTGAGATTCATTTTCTGTTGGTATACTCAATAAATCATAATAGAATCAATGAAAGACAACACCAACTTGGTCGTTCAACCAATGTCCAAAAGGCAACAAACTGTGCAAATACTAAATAAATAAATAAATAATAAATAATAAATAAACAAACAATAAATATCGAGAACATGAGATGAAGAGTCCTTGACAGTGAGTCCATAGGTTACGCGAATCATTGAGTGATAGGACAAGTGAAGTTGAGTGAAGTAATCCCCAATGGTTCAAGAGCCTGATAGCTGAGAGTTAATAACTGTTCCTGAACCTGGTGATGTGAATCCTGAGGCTCCTGTACCTTCTTCCTGATAGCAGCAGCAAGAAGAAAGCACGATCTGGGTGGTGGAAGTTTCTTATGATGAATGCTACTTTCCTGCAACAGCTTTCCATGTAGAAATGCTCAATGGAGGGGAAGGTTTTACCTGTGATGGGCTGAGCCGTATTCACCAGTTTGGTAGGATTTTCCATTCAAGGGTATTGGTGTTTCCATACCAGGCTGTGATGCAACCAGTCAATATACTCTCCACCACACATCTCTAGAAGTTTGTCGAAGTTTAAGATGTCATGCTGAATTCCATAAACCCCTAAGAAAGTAGAGGCACTAATGTGCTTTTGTCATAATTGCACTTATGTGCTGGGCCTAGGATGTGTCCCTTGAAATGATAAGGCCGAAGAATTTAATGTTGCTGACCCTCTCCACCTCTGATTCCCTGTTGAGGACTGGCTCATGGACCTCTGGTTTCCTCCTCCCGAAGTCAATAACCAACTACTTGGTCTTGCTGACATTGAGTAAGAGGTTGTTGTTGTGGTACCACTCAGCCAGATTTTCAGTCTCCCTCCTATATGCTAATTCTTCACCACCTTTGATTCGGTCTATAACGGTGGTATCGTTATCAAACCTAAAAATGACGTGGGAACTGTGCTGCGCCACACAGTCATAAATGCAAACTGAACAGGGCAGAGGCTAAGCACGCAGCCCTGTTGGACATCTGTGCTGATGGCGATTGTGGAGGAGATGTTGTTGCCAATCCAAACTGACTGAGGTCTGCAGCTTAGGAAATTGAGGATCCAATTGCACAAGGAGATGTTCAGGTCAAAGTCTTGAAGCTTATTGATTAGTTTGGAGGGGATGATAGTGTCGAATGCTGAATAGTATAAAATGCATCCTGATACATGTATTTTGCTGTCCAGATGTTCCAGGATTGAGTGATAAGCCATTGAAATAACATCTGCTGCGGACCTGTTGTGCCAGTAGACAAATTGGAGCAGATCCAAGTTGCTTCTCAGGCAGGAGTTGACATGTTTCATCATTGAATTGTTCTCACAAACTATGGGCTGACTTATGAGGACACTTCATCTGATGCTCTTGATGTTTATTGTTTATTTATTTATTTATTTATTTTTGTATTTGCACAGTTTGGTACCTTTTGTATGTTGGTTGTTTGTGCATCCTGTTGGGTGGAGTTTTTAATCGAGTTTATTCTTGTATTTACTGTGAATGCCCACAAGAAAATGAGTCTCTGGGTTGTATATAGTGCTATATACAGTGCTTCTAAAAAGTATTCACCCTGCCCCCACGAAAGTTTTAATGTTTAATTATTTTACAAGATTGAATCACAGTGGATTTAATTTGATTTTTTGGCACTGATCAACAGAAAAGACACTTTCGTGTCAACGTGAAAACATTTTTTCTACAAATTGGTCTAAATTTATTACAATTATTAGACACAGAATAATTGATTGCATAATTACTCACCCCATTCAAGTCTGTATTTAGTAGATGCACCTTTGGCAGCAATTACAATCAGAATGCAAAACAGCTTTAACACAAGGGTGGAATATGTGGTGCCACAACGAGGTCCTGCTTTCCCTTGCTGACATGCTGGAGCAGGAGAGGTGTAAAAAGAGACCAGCTGGCAGTGAGTGTTGGTGCGTGACCAAGTGGTTAAGGCGTTGGACTAGTGATCTGAAAGTCGCGAGTTCAAGCCTCAGCTGAGGCAGCGTGGTGTGTCCTTGAGCAAGGCACTTAACCACTCATTGCTCCTGCACGATTATAGCCCAGCAGCGGCAGTTCGTGCAGTATGGACAAGACAAGAGGCAAACAGGGTAGCCATTCTCATCAAGAAGGGGGCCACGCCAGTAATATCAAAGAGGCTCAAATCCAATCTGTTGCAACTGCCAAACTATGGGAGAGGAGGGTTGATATGGGGAGGAAACTGCACTTCCTAGAGGTTGTGACGTCATACTGTGGTCGAAGAAAATCATCCTGGTGGAGCTCACAGTACCATGGGAGGAAGGATGCAAGGAGGCTCACGAGAGGAAAGCCCTGAAGTACCAGTCCTTAGTCCAGGAGTGCAGAGACAAAGGATGGCAGACGTGTCTATTCCCCATGGAGATTGGCTGTAAAAGGTTTCCAGCAAGGTCAGCATGGAGGTTGCTGTCTGCACAGGGCCTTGATGAAAAGAGCAAGAACCAAGCAGCACACAGGATGGGGGAGGAAACAGAAAGAGCCTCTTGCTGGATATGGAGCAGGTGAGAGGGCTTGAGTTGGAAGTCAGGAGCAGATGGGCAGTGACTTGGCCACTACAGCTGATCTGCCAACTAAGGAGTATAGTGATTAAGGGTCAAAGCACTCTCTGAAGGTTGGACACCATCTGACGACAACAAAACTGCTCAAGCTCTGTCAGATTGCATGGGGATCATGAGTGAACAGCTCTTTTCAAGTCCAGCCACAAATTCTCAATTAGATTGAAGTCTGGACTCTGACTTGGCCACTCCAGGGCAATAACTTTGTTTGTTTTTAAGCCATTCCAGTGTAGCTTTGGCTTTATGCTTGGGGTCATTGCCTTGCTAGAAAACAAATCTTCCCCCAAGTCACAGTTCTTTTGAGAGTACATCAGGCTTTCCTCCAGGATTTCCCTGTACTTTGATGCATTCATTTCATTCTCTACCTTCACAAGCCTTCCAGAGCCTGCTGCAGTGAAGCATCCCACAGTATGATGCAGCCACCACCATGCTTCACGACAGGGATGGTGTGTTTTTGTATATGTGTGGGTTTGCCTTATGCCAAACATAGAGTTCAGTCTGATGGTCAAAAAGCTCAATTTTTCTTGCACGGTAATTCAGATATTGAGGGCGGCCTGCTCTAGGCAGATTTACAACTGTGCCATACTCTTTCCATTTCTTGATGATTGACTTAACTGTACCCCAAGGGATATTCAGTGACTCAGAAATTTTCTTGCATCCATCTCCTAACTTGTGCCTTTCTATAACCTTTTGCAGAGTTGCTTGAAGTATCCTTTTCTCTTCATGATGTAGATTTTGTCAGGATACCTTATCACCAGCAGTTGGACCTTCCAGATACAGGTGTATTTGTACTACAATCAATTGAAACACCTTGATTGCACACAGGTGATCTCTATTTAACTAATTATGTGACTTCAAAAACCAATTGGCTGCATCAGTGATGATTTGGTGCGTCATATTAAAGGGTGAATACTTCTGCAATCAATTATTTTGTGTTTTATATTTGTAGTTAATTTAGATCACTTGTAGAGATCTGTTTTCACTTTGATAAGAGTCTTTTTTCTATTGATGAGTGTCAAAAAAGCCAAATTAAATCCATTGTGATTCAATTCTGTAAAACAATAAAACATGAAAACTTCCAAGGGTGGGGGGGGGCACGGAGTGAAAACTTTGTATAGGTGAATTCTGTATGTACTTTAATAATAAATTTACTTTGAACTTTTAAACTTAGTTTGTTTGTTATTAAGTAAGCCAAAAATAGGCTTTGAATCCTCTTTATACGCATCTAGGGTTTACTTTACTCGTGTATGAGATGTGGGTGTTATTAGCAACAGCACCATTCATTACTCATGCTTCATTGCCTTGAGGAGATGATGGTGAATTTCCTGTTGTCTATCAGGTGAAGGTTCTATAGTGTCACGAGGGAGGGAGTACGCTCATCAACGATGCAGGAGTTGTGGTATACTTCCAAGGTGGGTTGATGTATGATATGGAGGGAAAGCTAGGCATACGTTTTATGAACTAATAAATATGATATAATCAGCAGTGAAGATTCAGGTTCAAATCTATTCAACATTCAAGGTTGTACGGTATTTCTTCATCAATTAATACTTTCTTCAAGTGTATGGATGACTTTTCCATGCGGAAAGAAACTCCCTATCAGGGGAATCCAAAGGAGGTGGAATCTGTGTGTACACCACCAAACGCTGGTGCACAAACTCACCTGTAGTTAGCAGCCACTGTCTGGGACAATTGAACATCTTACAATTAAATGTCACCCACATTACCTGCTGAGGGAGTTTACTATTATGCTTATCACCACTGCCTACATCCCAGTGTGAACGCCGAGGATGACTGGGAGAGCTGTACTATATAATCAACACTCTACAAAACAAGCATTCAGACAGTCTCTTCATGGTTGCAGGAGACTTCAGTCATGTTAACCTGTAGGGCATTTTACCTAAATTATACCAACACGTCACCATGGCCACTGGAGGGAAAAAAAAACAGACTGGACCATGTTTATCCACAACAGACGTGACACTTACAAAGTCATCCCATCCCTTCATCTTGGCCTCTCTGACCACATAATGTTAATCCACGCATACCAACTGCTGCAGAAATAGAGAAACCAGTCAGGAGGACCATTACTCTGTGGCCTAATGAGGCAATCTCTCTGCTTCATGATTGTTTTGAATAGACAAACAGGCAGGTGTTCAAGGAAGCCAGCACAAACAGTGATGACAAAGACCTTGAGGCTGAATCTATCTTCGGCCACATGAGTAAGTATATAGTCAACGTTGGTACCTTAACAACAGTCATCTCATGGCCCAACCAGAAGCCCTGCCTGAACACAGATGTGCACTCCCTACTATGAGCATGGGACACTGCTCTCAAGTCAGGAAACAGAACAGCTATCAGAACATCCAGGCAAAAACTTAACTGAGGCAACAAGGCAAAATCCACTTACACGCAAACACTTTCAGGACACTTGTCCAAAAATGACCCCTAGTGTACGTGATTGAGCACCAAGGGCATTACTGACTACGCAAAGGAAAACAGCATCCACTGTACCAGTGACGCCTCCTTTCCCACCGCTCTAAATAACTTCTATGCACATATCAAGGCATGGAACGCGATGCCAGCCACCACAAGAACTTAAGACATAGGAACAGAATTAGGCCATTCAACCCATTGAGTCTGCTCTGCCAGTCCATTATGGCTGGTCCTTGTTCCTGTTCAACCCCATACACCTGCTCTCTGACCATATCCCTTGACACCCCAACCAATCTGAAACCTATCAACTTCCATTTTGAATATACCCACAAACTTGGCCTCCACCACAGTCTGTAGCAGAGCATTCCACAGATTCATCACTCTGTCTAAAAAAAATCTTCCTTACATGTGTTCTAAAAACTCTCCCCTCAATTTAGAGACTGTGCCCTCCAGTTCAGCATAACCCCACCAGAAAAAAGCATCCTCTCCACATCCTCCTTATCCAGTCCTTTCAACATTCGGTAGGTTTCAATGAGATCCCCCTACATTCCTCTAGATACCAGTGAGTACAGGCCCAAAGCTGCCATGCACTTCTCTTATATTAACCCCTTCATTCCCAGAATAATCTTCATGAACCTCCTTTGGACTCTGTCCAATGACAACACATCCTTTCTGAGATAAAAGGACCCAAAATTGTTGACAATACTCCAAGTGCAGCCTGACTAGTGTCTTATAAAGCCTCAGCATTATCTCCTTGCTTTTATAGTCTATTCCCCCTGAAATAAATGCCAACATTGCTTTTGCCTTCTTTACCACAGCTCAACGTGTGAATTAACCTTCTGGGAGTCTAGCACAAGGACTCCCAGTCCCTCTGCACCTCTGATGTTTGAATCTTTTCTCCATTTGAATAATAGTCTGCACCATTGTTCCTTTTACCAAAATACATTATCATACATTTCCCAACGCTGTATTCAATCTGTCACTCTTTTGGCCATTCTTCCAGTTTGTCTAAGTCCTGCTGCAATCACATTGCTTCCTCAGCACTATCTAGCCCTCCACCTATCTTCATATGATCCGCAAACTTTACCATCAATTCCACTATCTAAATCATTGACAAACAATGTGAAAAGTAACAGTCCCAATACTGACCCCTGAGGACCAGCACCAGTCACTGGCAGCCAAACAGAAAAGGCCCCCTTTATTCCCACTCACTGCCTCCTTCCTGTCAGCCATTCCTCTACCCATGCCAGTATGTTTCCTGTAACACCATACGATTTTACCTTGTTAAGCAGCCCCATTTGAGGCACCTTATATAATGCCTTCTGAAAATATGATATCCGCTGCCTCTCCTTTGTCCACCGCTTGTTATATCTAGCAGATTTGTCAGGCAAGATTTCCCTTAACAGAAACCATGCTGACCTTGACTTATTTTATCATTAGTCTCCAAGTACCCCAAAGCCTTGCCCTTAATAATGGATTCCGACATTTTCCCAAGCACGGAGGTGAGGCTAACTGACCTTTATTTTCCTTTTTAAAAAGTGGAGTGACATTTGCAAATTTCCTGTCCTCCGGGACCATGCCAGAGTCAAGTGATAGTTGAAAGATCATGACCAACCTCTTTCAAGTCACTGGGATGTAGTCTAACTGGTCCAGGTGACTTATCTACCTTTCAGTTTGCCTAGCACTTTTGCTTTTGTAATAGCAATGGCACTTACTAGTGCTCCCTGACTCGCACAGACCTCCGGTATACAGCTAGTGTCTTCCGCAGTAAGGTTCATTTGACATTTCTTTGTCCCCCATTACTATCTCACCAGCATCATATTCCAGTGGTCCAATACCAACTCACACTTACCTTTTACTCTTTATATAACTGAAGTGGCTTCCGTTAGTCTCACAAGACCATGGATCTGCACCTGGAAAGTCTTGTTTCTCCTCTCCAGAGCGCAGGCCTGGACAAGGTTGTGTGGAAGACCAGCAGTTGCCTATGCAGCAAGTCTCCCCTCTCCACAGCACTGATGTTGTCCAAGGGAAGGGCAAGGCCTGATACAGCTTGGTACCAGTATCATCGCAGGAGTTGCCAGAACGAGGCTGAAGACAACATCGGACTGCCTTAGGGACTCCAGCTCTGGATTTGTTCTCAGGGTTTACTCCCGAAGCCTTTCCCATGAGTGGGCATGGCCACAAGGCAGCGAAGGTTTGAAATCAGAGTTTTCCCTCTCTTAGATGGACTGCCTTCCCAGGCTGATGAGCTCCATCTATCTATAATATATAACTGAGGAAACTTTTAGTATCCTGCTTTATTTTATTGGCTAGTATGCCCTCATATTTCATCCTTTTCCTTCCTATAGCTTTTTTAGTTGTCTTTTGTTGGATTTTAAACAAAATCCCAATCATCCAACTTCCCACTCACCTTGCTACCTTATATGCCCTTTCCTTAGCTTTTATGCAGTCGTTAACTTCCTTTATCAGCTACGGTTGCCTAGTCCTGCTGGTTGAGAACTTCTTCCTATGTGGGACATATCTATCATGCGCCTTGTGAACTATCCCAGAAACTTCAGCGATCTCTGCTCTGCCATCATCCTCACCAATATCCTCCTCCAATCCGCCTGGGCAAGCTCCTCTCTCGTGCCTCTGTAATTCCCTTTATTCCATCGCAATACGGATACATGTGACCTACGCTTCTCCCTCTCAAACTGTAGTATGAATTAAATCATATTATGATCACTGCCTCATAAAGGTTATTTTACGTTAAGCTGACTAATAAAATCTGGGCTATTACAAACACCCAGTCTAAGGTACCCTTTCCCTTCATAGGCTCAAGCACAAGCTGCTCTAAAAAGCCATCTCGTAGGCATTCAACAAATTCCCTCTCTTGTGATCTGACACCAATCTGATTTTCCCAATCCCCTTGCATATTGAAGTCCTTCATTACAATTATGACATTACCTTTATTACTTGCCTTTTCCAGCTCCCTTTGCAATCTCAACCACACATCTTGGCTGCTATTTGGAGGCCTATATATGAATGCTATGATAGTCTTTTATCCTTGTAGTTCCTTAACTCCACCCACAAAGATTTGAAATTCTCTGACCCAATGTCACCTCTTTCTAAAGATGTGATTCCACCTCTTACCAACAGAGCCACACCACTGCCTATGCCTTCCTGTCTGTCCTTTCGAAACAAAGTATATCCTTTGATGTTAAGCTCCCAACTATGACCTTCATTCAGTTGTGACTCAGTGGTGCCCACAACGTCATACCGACCAATCTCTAATTGCACCATGAGTTCGTCCACCTTATTCTGAATGCTACATGCATTTCAGTGCAGCACATTCGGTCCTGCATTCTTCGCCCTTATGAATTTTGCCTCTGTATTACAGCTTAAGTCTCTGCTCTGCCTGCAGTTGCATCCAATCATTGGCTTGTCCTTCCTTACATTGATATTACATATTATATCATCCACTTGTAGTGCTGCTGGCTCATCCTCAGCTCTATCATACTGGTTCCCATTCCCCGCCATATTAGTTCAAGCCACTCCCAACAGCTCTAGCAAACCTGCCCGCAAGGATATTGGCCACGTAAGATACCTCCCTGACAAGTGAGCAGCCGTTGCCTTTAACAGCAACAGACATGAGAAGGACTCTGCAGAGAGTCAATAGACAATTGACAATATACAATAGGTGCAGGAGTAGGCCATTCGGCCCTTCGAGCCAGCACCACCATTCACTGTGATCATGGCTGATCATCCGCAATCAGTATCCAGTTACTGCCTTATCTCCATAACCTTTGATTCCGCTATCTTTAAGAGTTCTATCCATCTCTTTCTTGAATGCATCCAGAGACTTGGCCTCCACAGCCTTCTGGGGCAGAGCATTCCATATATGCACCACTCCCTGGGTGAAAAAGTTTTTCCTCAACTCCGTTCTAAATGGCCTACCCCTAATTCTTAAACTGACCTCTGGTTCTGGATTCACCTGTCAGCGGGAACATGCTTCCTGCCTCCAGCGTGTCCAATCCCTTAATAATCTTATATGTTTCAATAAGATTCCCTCTCAGCCTTCTAAATTCCAGAGTATACAAGCCCAGTCGCTCCAATCTTTCGACATATGACAGTCCCGCCATCCCGGGAATTAACCTTGTGAACCTACGCTGCACTCCCTCAATAGCAAGAATGTCCTTCCTCAAATTTGGAGACCAAAACTGCACACAGTACTCCAGGTGTGGTCTCACCAGGGCCCTGTACAGCTGCAGAAGGACCTCTTTGCTCTTATACTCAATTCCCCTTGTTATGAAGGCCAGCATGCCATTAGCTTTCTTTACTGCCTGCTGTATTTGCATACTTGCTTTCAGTGACTGATGAACAAGGACACTTAGATCTCGTTGTACTTCCCCTTTTCCTAACCTGACTCCATTTAGATAATAATCTGCCTTCCTGTTCTTACCACCAAAGTGGATAACCTCACGTTTATCCACATTAAACTGCATCTGCCATGCATCTGCCCACTCTCCCAGCCTGTTGAAGTCACACTGCATTCTCATAACATCCTCCTCACATTTCACACTGCCACCCAGCTTTGTATCATTGGCAAATTTGCTAATGTTACTTAGGATAGAGTCAACACCCTAAGGCGGACCGGCCAGACCACATCTTGTGCCAAGTCCTCAGAGAGATTGCGCACCAATTCCCTGATGTCTTCACAGATATCTTCAACACTTCATTCATCCTGGCTGCTATTGCCACATTCTTCAAATCAGCCACCATCACTCCTATACCAAGGTAAGATCATAAGATACAGAAGCAGAGTTAGGCCATTTGGCCCATTGAGTCTGCTCTGCCATTTCATCATGGCTGATCCATTTCCTTCTCATCCCCAGTCTCCAGCCTTCTCCCCGTATCCCTTCATGCCCTGACTAATCAAGAATCTATCAACCTCTGCCATAAATGTACTCAGGGACTTGGCCTCCACAGCCCACCTGTGGCAACAAATTCCACAGATTCACCATCCCTGGCTAAAGAAATTCCTCTTCATCTCTGTTCTAAATGGATGTCCCACAATTCTGAGGCTCTGTCCTCTGGTCTTAGACTCACCCAGCATAGGAAAAATGCTCTCCACTTCCATTCTATCGAGACCTTTGAACATTCAATATGCTTCAATGAGATTCCACCCACCCCCCCAACTATTCTTCTGAATTCCTGGAGTCATTTTTGTGAATCTCCATTGAACCCTCTCCAATATCAGCACATCCTTACTAAGATAAGGGGCCCAAAACTACTCGCAACACTCCAAGTGAGGCCTCACCAGTGTCTTATAAAGCTGCAGCATTATATCCTTGCTTTATATTCTAATCCTCTCAAAATTAATTTTCAATTTGCCTTCCTCAGCACTATGTCTCTACCGGCAAATTAATCCTGCACAAAGACTCCTAAGTCCTTTTGCACACTGGATTTTTGACTTTTCTCTCCATTTGGAAAATAGTCTACACTTTTATTTCTTCTACCAAAGTACATTACCATACACTTCCCAAAGCTGTATTCCATCTGCCACTTCTTTGCCCATTCTCCTAATGTGCCTAAGTCCATCTGTAGCCTCTCTGCTTCTTCAAAACTACCTGTCCCTCCACCCATGTTTGTAGCATCTGCAAACTTGACCACAAAGCCACCGATTTTGACATCAAAACTATTGACATATAATGTCAAAAGAAGCAGTCCCAACACAAACGCTTGTAGAACACCACTACTCACCAGCAGCTAAACAGAAAAGGCTCCTTTTACTCCTACTCTTTGCCTCCTGCCAATCAGCTAATGCTCTTTCCATGCTAGTATCCTTTCCTGTAAACAGCCTTATGTGTGGCACCTTGTCAAAGACCTTCTGAAAGTCTAAGTAAACAACATCCACTGATTCTGCTTTGCCTATCCTGCTTGTTATTTGTTCAAAGAGTTCAAACAGATTTGTCAGGCAATATTTCCCCTTGAGGAAACCATACTGACTTTGGCCTATTTTGTCATGTGGCTTCAAGTACCCTGAAACCACATCCTTAGCAATCAACTCCAACATCTTCCCAAACACTGAGGTCAGACTAACTAGCCTATAGTTTCCTTTCTTCTGCCCCCCTCCCTTTATGAAGGGTAGAGTTACATTTGCAGTTTTTCAGTCCTCAGGAATCATGCCAGAACCTATGATTCTGGAAGGTTCAGTAGTAATGCTTCCACGATCTCTTCCGCCACCTCTTTCAGAACCGTGGAGTGTATACTCTACGGTCCAGGTGACTTATCTACCGTCAGACATTTTACTTTCCCATGCACTTTCTCCCTAGTAATGGCAACTTCTGACCCTGACAATCTCAAACTTCCAGCATGCTTCCAGAGTATTCTAAATCTTCAGAATTAAATGATTACTGCCCAGTGGCACTGACGCCAATCGTCATGAAGTGCTTTGAATGGCTGGTAATGGCATATATCAAAAACTGCTTCCTTGCCGACATGGACACTCAACTAGTATGCTTACTGACAGACCCATTCTACAACAGATGCCATAGCATTTATCATCTGACACATCTAGAAACCAAGAATTCTGTTTCAGGATTTTAGTTCAGCTTTCAACACCATTATCCCACAGACCTTGGTGAACAAACCCCTTCTCCTTGGTCTAAATACACCACTGTGTAACTGGGTGTTGAACTTACTAACCAACTGACCTCAGATAGTCAGGAGGCACAACCACTCCTCCCTCCCCACTATATTTAACACAGGTGCCTCCCAGGGCTGTGTGCTGAGCCCATTGCTGTGCACTCTGCTCACACATGGCTGCACGGCTAAACACTTGAGTAATCACATTGCCAAGTTCGCCGATGGTACAACAGTGGTGGGGCTCATCACCAGCAATAATGAGATGGTCTACAGTGAGGAGGTGAAAGAGCTTGAGGACTGGTACCAGGCAAGTAACCTCTTCCGCAATGAAAACAAGATGGTTATCAAGAGAGCTTGCACCCCTCGCACCCCTCTTTACATCGTTGGCACAGCATCCTGGCATGCTGCACATCACTGCACGGTACGGAAACTGTACTGTGGCAGGCAGGAAGGCTCTAAAACAGGTACTCAAAACTGCACAACGCATCACCAGCACTAGCCTATCCACCATCAAGGACATATACATATAGAAAGATGATGGAAAAGGGCCAATAACGATTAGTTACTTGCTTATCAACACCTGCACTCACTAACCTACCCTTCCACACCGCACACCACCACTATTTTATCATTTCCAGTCAGCTACTTTATGCACAGACTCTCCTGTGCCTAGCGTCAATTTATGGACATACAGTCAATCTCTGTATGTAAGTTATCTTATGTATTTATCTTAAATTGTGTTCTTTATCTTAATGTGTTTTTCTCCACTGCATCAGATCTGGAGTAATAATTATTTCATTCTCCTTTACACTTCTGTACTGGAAATGACATTAAACAATCTTGAATCTTCAATTGTTTCACGAGGGGTGATCGATAACTATCTCAATTTTCGAAAACCTAGCATATTTATTTTTCAACATAGTCCCCTCCTACATGTACACACTTAGTCCAGCGGTCGTGAAGCATACGGATCCCTTCTTTGTAGAAGTGGTCCACAGCAGGGGTGATTGATAAGTTTGTGGCCTAAGGTACAAGGAGATGAATTATACAGCTCTTGTTACATGCATGTGTAGTTCAACTCTTTGAGTGATAATGCAGAAAGTTTGAAGTTAATTACTCATCTCCTTCTACCTTAGGCCATGAACTTATCAATTACCCCTGCTGTGGACCACTTCTGGAGGTCTAAGACGCTGACTTCTACAAAGAAGGGATCCGTATGCTCCACGACCGCTGGACTAAGTGGGTAAATGTAGGAAAAATAAATGTGCTAAGTTTTCTCAAATTGACTCCATCTACCTTAGGCCGTGAACTTATTAATCAGCCCTTGTAGTTCTAACTATAAAGTCTGATTTTACAGTCACATAGAATGCAAGAACAATCATTCAGATATAAAAAGTTCTGAAGAAACAGATGGGAGGAAAGTATTGGAAGGATGTCTTTTACACAGAGTGGGGAGTGTGCGGAACACACTGCCAGGGTTAATAGTATAGGCAGATACATTGGAGACATTTAAGAAATTCTTAGTTAGGCACACTGGTGTTAGAAAAATGGAGGGCTATGTCAGAGGGCAGTGTTAGACTGGAAGGGCTGGCAGGGCCAACTCCACCTTGTGTCTCTAAGTAAATAAATTCATTAGAATACAAAACAAAATCAACTACATTTGCTTGACTCTTATCATGGGCATTGTGATATTCTGAATACCCAGGTATTTTTATACCTAGGAGTGACGGGCTAAGTAAACAGTATCAATTTAACTCATAAGTACATATGATTTCTGATTTAAACAGAGTAAGAATACAATAGTCAACTTACCAGATATTTCTGATAGTTGAATATGTGTCTCAGGCTTAGAGAAAACCACCAGAATATTTACAATTCAATGAAAATTATCAGGTAGACTGAAGGGGCTTGAAAGAATGATGCAATTATGTAATAAAAACTTCCATTATCAGATAGAAATGAGCCAGTAAAAATCATGTTTTTGTATCTGATAGAAAATCAGGGGAGAATACTGGTTAGTAGTGCTTAATTTACTGCAGCTTAAGAATCATGGACAGTGGCAAGGCCATGCAACTGTAATAAAACTATGTCATGTAATGCTACAGAATGCTTTATCTACAACCAGGAGGTAGGGAAGCAATTGGAAAACTATGTTATTGAACTGAAAAATTTATCAGCTCTATGAATTTTTAAGAATTTCATGAATCTTTGATCAGCGATAGGATCATTCATGGAAATAGTGATGACTCCAGGAATTCTTATGAGATAAATTGAGATCTATCAAATTACTACACATGTACAGTATGCTTAATATAATGCAAAACACACAGTCATAGAGTCATAGAGTCACAGAGGATGGAAACAGGCCACTTAACCCAGTTGGTCCATGCTGACCCAACTGTTCCTTCTAAGTCAATTCCAGAATTTGGTCACCAAATTATAGGAAAGATGTCAATAAAATTCAGAGAGTACAGAGGAGATTTACTAAAATGTTGCCTGGGTTTCATCTCCTAAGTTACAGAGAAAGGTTGAACAAGTTAGGACTTTATTCTTTGGAGCGTAGAAGGTTGAGGGGGGGACTTGATAGAGGTGTTTAAAATTATGAGGGGAATTGATAGAGTTGACATGGATAGGCTTTTTCCATTGAGAGTGGGGGAGATTCAAACAAGAGGACATGAGTTGAGAGTTAAAGGGCAAAAGTTTAGTGGTAACATGAGGGGGAACTTGTTTACTTAGAGAGTGGTAGCTGTGTGGAACGAGCTTCCAGCAGAAGTGGTTGAGGCAGGTTCGATGTTGTCATTTAAAGTTAAATTGGATAGATATATGGACAGGAAAGGAATGGAGGGTTATGGGCTGAGTGCAGGTCAGTGGGACTAGGTGAGAGTAAGCATTCGGCATGGACTAGAAGGGCCGAGATGGCCTGTTTCCGTGCTGTAATTGTTATATGTTATATGGTTATATAATTTGACCCATAACTTTCTAAAAATCTCCTCACTCTCCTCAACACTGAACAAATTCCAGAACACACAGGTTCACTTTCCAGGATTCTACAACTTATATTCTAAATATTATTTCACTTGTTTTTTTATTATTGCAGATTGTCTTCATTTGCACATTAGCTGTTTGTCAGTTTTTGCTTGTGTATAGTTTTTCATTGATTCTGTTGTATTTCTTTGTTCTACTGTGAATGCCTGCAAGAAAATGAATCCCAGGGTTGTACATGGAGTCATATATGTACTTTGATAATAAATTTACTTTGAACTTTGAAATCTTTTCAGACCATGCACCTGTCCCAACTGTCTTTTAAAAGTTGTTATTATCCTGCCTCAGTCTCAGTCTTTATGTTCTCATGCCCTTTATTTCTTGATAACACAACTATAGGAAGAAAGACTTTACACAAATGGGAACCAGAGTGATGGGACAGAGGATAGGGCATAAGAACATAAGAAATAGGAGCAGGAGTAGGCCATCAGTCCCATTGAGCCTGCCCCGCCATCCAGTAAGATCATGGCTGATCTGTTCGTAAACTCAACTCCAACTACCTGCCTTTCCCCCATAACCCTTAATTCCCTTACTATGTAAAAACCTATCTAACTGTTTCTTAAATATATTTAATGAGGAAGCTTCAACTGCCTCCCTAGACGGAGAATTCCACAGATTCACTACTCTCTGGGAAAAACAGTTTCTCCTCATCTCTGTCCTAAATCTTCTCCCCTGAATCTTGAGGCAATGTCCCCTAGTTCTAGTCTCACCTACCAATGGAAACAACTTTCCTACTTCTATCTTATCTATTCCTTTCAAAATTTTGAATGTTTCTATAAGAACCCCTCTCATTCTTCTGAACTCCAGAGAGTATAGTCCTAGGTGACTCAATCCCTCCTCATAAATTAACCCCATTCATCCCTGGAATCAACCTGGTGAACCTCCTCTGCACTGCCTCCAAAGTCAGCATATCCTTCCTCAAGTATGGAGACCAGAACTGCCCGCAGTACTCCAGGTCAGTTGGTATACAACTTGATGCAGTGTGTAGTGAGACTGTGAGGAAGGACAGGTAGAGGACAGGGAAAAATGCCAGTCAGTGGGATGAGTCAAAGTGTTACAGGGGTACAAAATCAAAAATGGTAATGAACGCAGGATTGGAGGCTTTATAGTTGAATGAACATGTTATATGGAATAAGGTAGATGACCTTATAACCCAGTTATTGGCAGGTATGTTGCTGTGGGCATCACTGAGTCATGGCAAAAAGAGGATCATTGTTGGGAGCTTAACATCTAAGGACACACATTGTATCGAAAGGACAGGTAGGTAAGCAGAGGGGGTGGGTGGTTCTGTTGTTAAAAAATGAAATCAAATTATTAGAATGAGGTAACACGGGATTGGAAAATGTAGAATTATTGTGGATGGAGTTAAGAAACTGCAGAGATACAAAGGCTCTGATGAGAGTTATGTACAAGCCTCTTAACAGTAACCAGGATGTAGGGTACAAACTGAAACAAGAGATAGAAAAGTCATTAAAAAGGACAATGTTGCAATAATCATTGAGGATTTCAATATGCAGGTAGACTTAGAAAATCAGGTTGGCGCTACCTGCCAAGAGAGAGAATTCGTAGAAAGCCTACAAGATGGCCTTTTAGAGCAACTAGTGTTTGAGCCCACTGGAGGAACAACAGTTCTAGATTGAGTGATAGGTAATGACCAAATTTGATTAGGGAGGTTAAGTTAAAGAAACCCTTAGGAGGCAGTGATCATAATATGATACAATTCACCCTGCAGTTCAAGAGAGAGAAGCTAAAGTCAGATGTATCATTATTACAGTAGAAATATAGAATTACTGAAGCATAAGAGAGGAGCTTGCTGAAGTTAATTAGAAGTGCCACTAACAGAGATGACAGCAAAACAGCAAAGGCTGGAGTTTCTGAGACTAATTTGGAGGGCACAGGAAAGATACATCCCAAATATGAAGAAGCATTCTAAAGGGAAGATGATGCAATCATGGCTGACAAGGGAAATCAAGGACTGCATACAAGCAGAAGAGAAGGCATATAATACAGCAAAAATTAGTGTGAAGGTAGAGGACTGGGAAACTTCTAAAAACCATCTGGGGGCAACTAAACAAGCCATAAAGAAACAAAAGATGAAGTATGAAGGTAAGTTAGCCATTAATATAAAAAGGATACAAAAACTTTTTTTCAGATATGTAAAGAGTAAAAGAGTGGATATTGGACCACTGGAAAATGACACTGGAGAGTTAGTAATCGGAGTCTGAGGCTTCCATTGGTCGGAGTTGACCATGGAATTTGCATCCTATCTGTCTAGGTATACAAGCCAGGGTAGTACCATATAGAGAGCAAGCTGTTGCCCATGTAGCAAGTTCCCCTTCTCCTCGTATCTGATGAACCTAAAGGAACATCAGAGGCTGATACAGATTGGTACCAGCAGCGTTGCAGGAGATGCTTGTCAAATTGAACTCGATGTAGGGACTACGGCTAGGAGTTTTCCAGAGGAGTTTCCTCCCAAAGCCTTCCCCATGAGTGGGTATAGCCACAAGGCAGCAGAGGTTTGAGGTCAGAGTTTTCCTTCTCTGAGATGAGCTGCCAATCCCATCTGCCTGAAGCAACTGGTCTTAAGGTGCCAGTAACCCACCTTTTCCCCTTCTACTGTCAGTAGCTAAGCCACATGTGAAGGTCAGGAGCTGGACTCGGTTGTCAGGGGCTATTTGAGGTCCATGCCATTGGGGGACAAAGAAATGGTAGACAACTTTAACAAGTATTTCGTGTTAGTCTTCACTATGGAAGACATTAGCAGAATGATAGAAATGCAAGAAATGTCAGGGGGCAGAAGTGAATGTCATTGCCTGGGAAGCTGAAAAGTCTGAATGTACAAACGTAGATAAGTCAATTGATGCAGAAGAACTACACCCCAGGGGTCTAAAAGAAGTAGCTGAAGAGATTGTGGAGGCTTTCATAATGGTCTTTCCAAAATCACTAGATTTGGAATAGTTTCAGAGGACTGGAAAATTTCAAATGTCTCTCCACAGTTTCAGGATATTTGGAGGCACATGATAAAATAGGAAAAAAATCAGCATGGATTTCCTAAGGTGAATTCTTGCTCAAAAAATCTGTTGGAATTCCTTGAGGAAATAACATGCAGGAAAGACAAAGGAGAGTAAATGGATGTTGGTATGTATAAAGAAAGGCCCTATCCACCCAGATGTTCTCCTTTGTCATCCCCCCGATTGGACAGAAGATACAAAAGCTTGGAAGCATGCACCACCAGGCTCAAGGTCAGCTTCTATCCCTTCATATAAGACTACTGAACATCCCTAGTACATTAAGATCCCATCTTGACCTAACAATCTACTCATTGCAACCTTGTACCTATTGTCTACTTGCAGTGCACTCTCTCTAACTGTTACACCTCATTCTGCACTCTGTTATTGTTTTACCTTTGTAAAATCTTAATGTACTGTTGCAACGAATTGATCAGTATGAAGAGTATACAAGACATGTTTTTGATCGAACCTCAGTACATGTGACAAGAAAAACCAATTTAACAATATTTGTGAAAGAATAAGTACATTGACTGAATACAGATATTTGTTGACTGTTTCTTTCAAATCTGGGTCTTTAGATAGTGACTTGTCTTCAGTCCCTTCCTCCTCTTTCTGATAACCACAATATAACTTAGGAAGGGGAGACCACTTCTTCAAGCAATGCTCAATGACTTATGCAGAATTTAAGGACATAACTTTACCTAAACTGTATTCACAAAGCAATGGAAAAGTAGAATGAGCAGTCTAAACGGAAAATTGTCATAAAAAAAATTAAAAATCAACTTATTTACATAAATACAACTTGTGGAAAAATAAATATAACAGATTAATTGATGAGTTTTTCAAAACCAATGCATTATCCATAGAACCCATGGTCATTTTTATAATAATTGTGATTGTACATGATCAAAAATGCCAAACTTACTTTACGTCTAACATTTGTTAGCATATGGCTAGTGTAAAAATGATTGTGACAGTACTTGCCATTGTCATTTTAAACTGGTTTGAATTGACTCCTTACTTGAGTTAATTGAGCCTTTACCTTTTATTTCAGAGAGTAAAGTTATGGTCTTTGATAAGACATTCATAGCGAATTCTTTCTACTGTCTCTGTAGATCAAAGTTCAAGCTTTGATGAATAATTTGAAATGAAAGTCATTTATTTTCTAATAGTTAAAAAGGACCAATGCATAAAAATGGTTCCATATCTGGAAAAGCATGGGTGATCAATAGTATACATTGGGCTAGAGTGCCTCTTTACAGGGCACAACAGACCATATGGAATACAATAATCCATGCAGGCTTTACACAGTGGGATGTCTTTCTCATATTCTACAGTTGTGAAGGGAAATAAATAAGTCATTGTTCTTCACGATGGGTCACAGGGGTGTGGGAGTCACAAAGAAGAGAAGCTGTGGCAGGAAGATTAAGTCTTAATAGGGGAGCTGGTGGGCATTGAAGATGGACAGAGTAATTTGGGAATAATTGGTAATTGGGGATGTCTGGATGTGGAAATGGATTCTTGACCTGGAGATGAGAGTAAATTTGGGGCTCTAGGGAGAGTTATAGTGAGGGGTGTTTTTAACTTAAAAAGCATGGTGAGTTCTTAGTGCCAAACTCAGTTGCTGGGAAACTACTCAGACTGTAACTAGCAGAAAAGCAGACGTAACATTATTGATTTTGGGGGATGTAAACAGTATTGGCAGGGCCTATGTTTATTTTCCATCCAAAATAGCCCTTGTGAAAATGGTGAAGAGTGACTCATTGAACTACTGCAGTCTTTCTGGTGAAAAGGTTCCTTTGATGCTGTTGGGTATGGAGCTCTAGAATTTATACCAGCTATATTGAAGGAATGCTGACATACTTTCAAGACAGGACATTGTGAAAGATGATGGAAACTTATAGGCAAAACATGTTCCCTTGCACCGGCTGCCCTTGTCTTGGTAGTGAAGGCATATCTGACTACCTATATTCTCTACAGTTACTCAGGCATGGATGTAAATTATAAATGTGCTATAAAGTTATAAGTTGCATCATGCGGAAAAGCACTGTGTATAAACAGGGACTTCTATAAATTAATGCATCAGTCAAATGAAGAAAAGGTGTATATTTTGTGAACGAAGTTTCCTTTATGTAGAAATTCAGTCATGTCAATCACACAAATGCCTTACCACGTGATAATTTTCCAGTGCAAGGAGTCAGTAATTCTTCCCCCTATTGCAAAATAAAGTCTTGAACCAAGTGTTGCTCCTGTGAGTATGGTAGAACCCAGAGCACTGCCTAGAAACCAACATCAGTGCTTACTTTTTTCCATGCTTGACCTAGAATCATTTTGCTGGAATAAAGTTGAAAAACTTTCTGTCTTTTGAACCATACACTACAATAGAGACTTGATATAGGTAACTCAAAGTCATCCAGGAAAAACTGACCTTTCAAAGGAGCTGTCCTCCTGAGAATAATGTGTATGCTTTTCAACAGGAAATATTTTCTCTGTGTGCTGTGTGGAGTGAATCCGAATTGTGCCCTCAATAGCCAGCATCGTTTACACGCCTTCAGGTCTAAAGTATTATTCATTATTTTATGAACTTCAGCTATATTCCTGTTTATAAGGACACACTCATTAATATCATATACCCTATTTTTAAAATTTTAATCCATTTATCAAATACCTTTAAAAATTCCATATGAGCATCATGCATGCATCTCTTCAGTTTGGTTCTGACTCCAATTATTAATGAAGACTTTTAAAGTATGATGCAGAATATTTCAAACCCAAGCTTCAGCCTCATTGGGATTTTTCAATGATTGAAATATTTACATACTGAGATGAACAATGCAGATAAGCAATCTATTCGCTTATATTAAGAAAACACAACTGTAAGTGAACAAACTGCAAACAAACGTGGATTTCCTTTCCATACTTTATCATAGAAAAAGGATAGCAATCTCAATTCCAGTAAAAAAAAATAATGGTATGTCGTGTAACAACAATTTTTATGTAGCTCTATGTAACTGGTCCAGAAGCAAACAATTTCGGTGTCTGAATGATCAGGTCGGCTGAGACTAACAAACACTCCATGAGATACATTTGTATTTATCACACCAGGACTAGAATCCACAGCCAGGATTGTATATTTGTGATTGATATAGTTTCTTGATGTTGCTAATATGTTGAAAGCTATGCAAAATTCAAGTATAATCTTGTTTCAATATGCATATGTATCATACTTACACCCTATTCATCACCTTGATGCTTGGCACAAGAACCAGGATGTTGTATGGTCAATTTAGTTCTTGCATGTTTTGAAGTGATTCTATTACAAATGTTTTGAAGTTAAGAACATTTTAAAAATGCAACAAACAATTAACATTGATGATAAGCAACCTTCAACAATTCAAACAATTTAAATCGATGAGTGGGATGAAAACATACCTTATGCAACTCTATTAACATAATCTAGTCAGCAAAAGACACATGCTTGCATTGTTGTAGCCCTATTTCTCAACAGTGTGATTACCCAAGGTCATTTGAGGAGAATGGCTGTGTCATTGTGTTCAGATAACTTTTCATAAAACCATTATTCTGCTATATGCATTAACACATGCAACACGCGTAATATCTGCAAACATTTGAACCATTTTTTAAAAAAAATCACTGGCAATATTTTCTATTATGAACTTAAAATTAATGCAACCGGACCTCCAAGAGGTACCGAAGTCAAAAGAGGCAAAACACATCCACGATGACTTATACTGTGCAGATGTACTAAGCTGGCTGTATCTGTACGTCAGAAAACAAAAAAACTGTATTAATTAAACACAAAGGAATTTGTTACAGTAGTATGTACTCAGACCCATAAACATTATGGAGGAATCACAGTACATTTATCATGAGTTTCATGCCAGAGACAGAGGCCATGCAATTAGCTGTCAGAAGAGACAGCTCAATATTTTTTTGCCAAAGGCTGCTTGTATTGATTAGTTTGTATATTGTGAGATATCTCCCCAACTGGGAAACACATTTTTGACTCTATTGTTCTCTGAAAATTTAAGTCATGTTCAAAAAGCTTTCTCCTTAGCTCCAGCACAACTTGGTTGGTAAATACACTCCCAGTTTGAAACTGACCCAAACACTGCTTGAAAGTCTCCAGATACCGTCATAGTCCTGTGCTGAATTTGCTGAGCATAAGATGGACAGATTCTTCATTCCAGGGTGGAAATGTCAAATTCTAGGGGGCATAACCTTAAGGTGAGAGGGGAAATGTTGAAAGAAGATTTGTGAGGCAAGAATTTTATGTAAAATGTAGTGTTTTTCTGGAATGTGCTGTCAGAGGAAGTGGTGAAAGAAGATACAATAGCAACATTTGGTCTCAGTATCCATAGACAAGGAAAGATTAAAACTACTTAGGCCTCCTGGAATAAATAACGTTTAAAAAAGGTATTTGTTGAAAAAGTGATTCCCAGTCAGTTTGCCAAAAATGTTAGAATCTGCTTGATTCTAGAGATTTTGAGGCCCTATTTAAGAAAGAGGAGGGGCATAGCAGGTATTTGCAGGCAGGAACAAATGAGGTACTTGAGGATTATAAGAAAGGCAAGAGAACACTAAAGAAGAAAATCAGGAGGACTAAAAGAAGACATGAGGTTTCTCTAGCAGATAAGGCAAAGGAGAATCCTATGGGCTTTACACATATATTAAGAGCAGGGGACAAAATTTGACCTCTCAAAGATCAGAGTGATAATCTATGCATGGAGCTTAAAGAGATGGGGGGGAGGGGGTCATAAATCAATTTTTTTCCATCTTTATTTACTCAGGAGAAGGACACAGAGTCTAGAGATGTGAGGCATGGGTAGCGAGGTCATGGACCCTGTACAGATTACAGAGGAGGAAGTGTTTGCTGTCTTGAGGCACATTAGGGTGGATAAATCCCGAGGACCTGACAATGTGTTCCCTCAGACCCTGTGAAAAGTTAGTGCAGAAATTTCAGGAGCCTTAACAGAGGTATATAAATCATCCTTCACTATGGCTAAGGTGCCAGAAGATTGGAGGATTGCCAATGTTCCTCTGTCATTTAAGAGTAGTTTTAAGAATAAGCAAGGCAGTTATAGGCCAGTGAGCCTGACATCAGTAGTGGAAAAGTTATTGGAAAGTATTCTAAGGGAATGGATATATGAGTATTTTGGATAGACAGGAACTGATTAAGGATAGTCAGCATGGCTTTGTGTTTGGTAGGTCATGTCTAACCTATCTTATGCAATATTTTGAGGAAGTTACCAGGAAAATTAATGAAGGCAAGGCAGTGGATGTTGTCCACATGGGCTTTAGCAATGTCTTTGACAAGGTCCCGCATGGGAATATGGTGAAAAAGATTCAGTTGCTTGGCAGTCAGGATGAGGTATTAAATTGGATTAGACATTAGCTTCGTGGAGAAAGTCAGATTGTGGTTGTAGATGGTTGTCCCTCTGACTTGAGCCTGTGACTAGTAGTGTGCTGCAAGGATTGGAGCAGGGTCCATTGTTGCTTGTCATCTATATCAATAATCAGGATGATAATGTGGTAAACTGGATCAGCAAATTTGTAGATGACACCAAGATTGGGGGTGTAGTGGACAGTGAGAAATCATATCTTGTACCAGGATCTGGACCAGCTGGTGAAACAGACTGAGAAATGGCAGATGGAATTTAATACAGACAAGCGTGAGGTGTTGCACTTTGGGAGGACAAACCTCCCAAAATCTTACATGGTGAATGTTAAGGCACTGAAGAGTGTGGTAGAACAGAGGGATCTGGGAATACAGATTCATAATTCCTTGAAAGAGTGGTCACAGGTACAGAGGGTCATGAAGAAAACTTTTGACACATTGGCCTTTATGTATTGAGTACAAGAGTTAGGATCTTACAATGAAATCACATAAGATGCTGGTGAGGCCTAATTTGGAGTATTGTGCTAGTTTTGATCATCAGCCTACTGGAAAGATGTAAAAAAGATTGAAAGAGTGCAGAGAAAATTTACGAAGACTTTGCCGGGACTTGAGGCCCTGAGTTATAGGGGAAGGTTAAATAGCTTAGGGCTTTATTCCCTAGAACATAGAAAACTGAGGGAAGGTTTGATAGAGGTGTAAAGGGTTTCTTCTTTCATGTTACTTGCTAAGGCTAATAAAATGGCTTCTCTATAGTGTTATAATAAAATGGCTTCTTTGTAATGTTAACTGCTGAGGTAAGGGGTTCTCTGTAGCAGCACGTTTGGGTTATAATTACCGATAATGGGACTTGTATTCATTTGCCAACCAATTGGAATAGATGTTATTCTTTCTTGTGTGTCTGTAAACTGTTGTTTGCCCGGGATTTGGGCAGAATGCACCATGGGGAAGAAGAGAGAAGATGCACCCGAAGAGATGCTGTGACCCAGTGAGTGGAGCGAACCCTGAGTGGGGGCTTAGGACCCGGCGGAGTCCGGAGGAGATCGAATGATGGAAAGTGGATATTGCATGAGCTTCAATTAATTAATTGTGCACAGACTGAATAAAGATATAGTGGCACCTTTTTTTTATTTTATATTTTGGTTCTCTACTAACCCCATAGTTCAAGTAAGAATTATAAAATCCTAATTATTTAACCGCATCCTGTGTACGGCTTGTCATTACGGGGTACTGATTTGAAACAGGGGACACCGCACGCATTCACCCAAACAAGAGTTCTAAGGTTTGGCCAAGCAGGGAGTTATCACCCCGAGATCATGCCGGTAGGCAAAGCGAGCGTTACAGAGGTGTACAAAATTGTGGAGCGGCATGGTAGTAGTTAGCACCTGCGACCTGGGTTCATTTCCCACCAATACCTGTAAGGAGTCTGTACACTCTCCCCGCGACTGCGTGTTTCCTCCAGGTGCTCCAGTTTCCTCCCACAGTCCAAATATTTACCAGTTGGTAGGTTAATTGGTCATTGTAAATTGTCACGTGATTTGACTAGGATTAAATCGGGGATTGCTTGGCGGCGTGGCTCAAAGGGCCAGAACGGTCTATTCCATGCTGTATCGCAATAAATAAGTATAAATTTAAAGAATTAAATAAATTATGAGGAGTATAGATAAGATAAATGCAAGCAGGCTTTTTCCACTGAGGTTGGTGGAGACTAGAACTAGATGTCATGGGTTAGATTAGATTAGATTATGAGAACACTCAGTCCTCTTTTATTGTCATTTAGAAATGCATACATGCATTAAGAAATGATACAATGTTCCTCCGGAGTGATACCACAGAAAACAAGACAGACCAAAGACTAACACTGACAGAACCACATAATTATAACATACAGTTACAGAAGTGCAAAGCAATACCATAATTTGATAAAGAACAGACCATGGGCATAGTAAAAAAAAGTCTCAAAGTCCTGAGTTGATCGACTTCCGAGTCCCCGATAGCAGACGGCAAAAAGGAGAAACTCCCTGCCAAAAACCTCAAGGAACCGTCAACTTGCCGATACCTTGGAAGCAGCCAACCCCAGCCGACACTGAGTCCATCTGTCTGAAAACTCTGAGCTTCTGACCAGCCTCTCCGATACAGCCTCCCGAGCGCCATCCTCTGCCGAGCGCCTTCGACCTCTCCCCGGCCGCTGAAACACGCAAAGCCGAGGATTTTGGGGCCTTCAGCTCCGGAGATTCCGGTTACCACACAGTAGCAGCGGCAGCGAAGCAGACATTTCAGAAGTTTTCCAGATGTTCCGCTGTGCTCTCACGTCTGTCTCCATCAAATCAGAATTGTGCACGGTCCCCTACTTGACAGATAACAGATATTCAGGTAACAGGTATTCAGATATTCAGATAACAGATAACAGGGTTAAGAGTGAAAGGTGAAATGTTTAAAGGGAATATGAAGAGGAACTTCTTTACTCACAGGGTATTGAGAGTGTGGAACGAGCTGCCAGCACAAGTGGTGGATGTGGGGTCAATGTCAACATTTAAGAGAGATGTGGATAGTTACATGGGACAGTATGGAGGGCTATGATCTGGTGTAGGACATTGGGACTAGGCAGATTAATGGTTCAGCATGGACTAGATGGGCTGAAGGGCCTGTTTCTATTTTATAGAGTTCTATGACTCTATGGCTCTATTCTGCCCCATGGAATTACTACCATTGACATCAATCAAAGAAATCTGGGGATGGAGCACAAGGAACTGGCACTGATATGACTGCAACCCTACTGAGCAAGGATCACTTTGCAGGAATTCATCAGCTGTTTTGACTCCATGGCCTTGCAGAGGCCAGACTAGAATTATGTATATCTCCATCAGAGTTGCATAGATCTCCTATCATCTCCTTATCATAGAACATAGAAACATAGAAAACCTACAGCTCAATACAGGCCCTTCGGCCCCCAAGGCTGTGCCGAACATGTCCTTACCTGAGAAATTGCCTAGGTTACCTATAGCCCTCTATTTTTCTACGCTCCATGTAGCTGTCCAGGAGTCTCTTAAAAGACCCTATCGTATCTGCCTCCACACCGTCGCTGGCAGCCCATTCTACACATTCACCACTCTCTGCGTAAAAAAAATTACCCCTGACATCTCCTCTGTGCCTGCTTCCAAGCACCTTAAAACTGTGCCCTCTCATGTTAGTCATTTCAGCCCTGGGAAAAAGCCTCTGACTATCCACACAATCAATGCCTCTCATCACCTTATACACCTCTATCAGGTCACCTCTCATCCTCTGTCGCTCCAAGGAAAAAAGGCCGAGTTCACTCAACCTATTCTCATAAGGCATGCTCCCCAATCCAGGCAACATCCTTGTAAATTTCCTCTGCACCCTTTCTATGGTTTCCACATCCTTCCTATAGTGAGGCAACCAGCACTGAGCACAGTAATCCAAGTGGGGTCTGACCAGGGTCCTATATAGCTGCAGCATTACCTCTTGGCTCCTAAATTCAATTCCACGATTGATGAAGGCCAATGCACCATATGCCGCCTTAACCACAGAGTCAACCTGTGCAGCTGCTTTGAGCGTCCTATGGACTTGGACCCCAAGATCCCTCTGATCCTCCACACTGCCAAGAGTCTTACCATTAATACTATATTCTGTCATAATATTTGATCTACCAAAATGAACCACCTCACAATTATCTGGGTAGAATTCTACCTGCCACTTCTCAGCCCAGTTTTGCATCCTATCAATGTCCTGCTGTAACCTCTGACAGCCCTCCACACTATCCACATCACCTCCAACGTTTGTGTCATCAGCAAATTTACTAACCCATCCCTCCACTTCCTCATCCAGGTCATTTATAAAAATCACAAAGAGTAAGGGTCCCAGAACAGATCCCTGAGGCACACCACTGGTCACCGACCTCCATGCAGAATATGACCCTTCTACAACCACTCTTTGCCTTCTGTGGGCAAGTCAATTCGGGATCCACAAAGCAAGATCCCCTTGGATTCCATGCCTCCTTACATTCTCAATAAGCCTTGCATGGGGTACCTTATCAAATGCCTTGCTGAAATGCATATACACTACATCTACTGCTCCATACACTACATCTACTGCTCTATACACTACATCTACTGCTCATGTTCAACAGAAGTGTCTCCTGTATCTCTGTTGCATACACTAGATAAGAAATTTTATATATGAACTCATTGTTAGTCTAGGATTTCTACAAAGGTTTCTTAATGGACTCAAAGGTCTGAACAGCCGCTATCCATGCTGTATGAGTCTCTGATTCTATGACCTTATGCTTAATAACTGAAGTTCTGTAAAAATTAACTCAATACTAATACTCAATGCTGGTTAAGTGCCATTGGTAATTAAAGTACTTGAGCCTGCAAAAAGAAGGCATGGATTGTACCAGGTTCCAATCAGGTTGGAAAAACAAATTGCTGAGAAATAATCAGTAAACAGATGTTGAAGTTGGTTAAAATGAGATAAAGAGATGGACGTGGTTGGTATTACCTGCATCAATAATTTTCCCTGAACGGAAGAATCAACAGGCTGATGGGCCCATGGTCACATATTGGCCAGGCAAGTTAAGGAGAATGAATTTCCTTCTCTGAAGCTACTAATGAATCAGATGGGTTTCAATCACAGTTCAAATGATTAGCTCAAGTTTCTAATTTGATGACATGGTTAAGTTCCCCAGATACTATGTTGTGATGCAAACTCACATCAATGGTCTAGAATGCTGCCTGCTGGTGCTGTTGTTTAACTACTCTGCTCCTAAAGCCAGATAAAATTGTCTCATTAGAAAATGAAGATAGCTCAAACCATTGTTTTCAGAAAGGGTAGTTAGCAGCATGTCCATAATTGATCTTTTTTCAGAATATCTTGTGGGTAGGTATTACTTAAACAAATTGACTTATTTAGTGACTGATTGCCAACTAACATTAGCTCCACTGTACCAAGAGCATAATTATTTCTGTTACTATTTTATCTAAAATACTTTAAGCACTTCCTCCATCAATCGTAGTAGTTAAAATTGATTACAGTCAACTGAATGTGACCTTAATACCATGTTATTGTTTTTTTCTCAAATATATGGTCCATGACAAAAAGGAATAAAGTGCTTTCAGTGAAGTACATCTTAAACATCCTGCAGAATTTGAATTTGATAACCTTCTATGTATAAAATATTGCAGCATATTCATTAAATGATTGGAATGTCCCTTATTTAAGATTAGGATTTACTTATTTTATATGAGATAATACTCTGAGCTGTCTTATTGAAATATGGTTTACTAAGGAAGTCTGTGAAAATGCTGGAGAATTACAATAAAATTATAGGATGAAGCTCCCTCTGCCACTGGTTTACAATGTGCACATTGGAAATGATAAATCATGGTGCTTTATTAGACCAGTCATTCACATTAACCTTTTTCCAGTCAATTCATGGCATAAATAATTCACCAGTATATTTACAGCCTCTCAGTTATAAGTTCCTCACTCCTTGGCAGATTTTTCAAATCTCTGAAGGACACCTGGATTCAGACAATGATTGACTCAAACATTGGCATTGTCTAAAGTAAGTCTGCAGACAAGCAGGGAGTTATTGATTTCAAGAGAAATTCTGTACTGTGTGGAAACTCGTTGTCTTTAGTTTTGCTGTCTGTGGTAAAAATTAATCTTTCTTATAATGCTGTAATGTTAAAATTCTTTGTAATTACTTATGAAAATTAGTGGCAGGGACTGGACTTGTGGATATGTTTGCAGTTGAAAGAATTTAACTAAACCAGAGCCCAGAGCTAACAACACATATCATAAATCACTGCCATGAAATGCTCTGGGGAGTCTCAGTGAAGCATTATACCAATAAAGGAAACAAAACAACTCGAAAATATGTCACTTATGAGATCCTCGTCTGCTTTTCTTAAGTTGTGTCTGCAGATCCTGGTTTAACAGTTTTCAACAAATATTAAAGCACAGTGTTTAAAGTGGTGATGTTCTGATGCAGGACAGTTTTCTGGCAAGTCACTTCCAGAACTTATATAAAATGCCCAGTTCCCTTAGCAATAGGGGACATATCCTGTGTATATTTCCCAGAAGACAAAGTCCGTGTCTAAAATTGTATCCTGTCTAATATCATCTTTACCAAATGAAGTATTTCTTCGTTGGTTTTCTTCATATTTCTCTTATTTCACTCATCATAAATAATCAAAAGACAAGTGGATAAGTACATACTTAGGAATGTTTGAAAGAGATGACTCAAATGGTATCAGCTTAGATGAGCATTTTGGCTGGCACAGTTGAGTTGCCTGATTCCACGTGCATTACTCTGTGACTGTGACTCTATTTGAGGTGCTGCTCTGGGTTCCATTACCCATAACAACTTATAGGAATGTTAATATACCCAGTCCATACTGATACTGTGCAGACACTAGGTGACCCTACTTTAAAGGAGACTAATATCAGCAATAAAATGAGATCATAATTTTCGGGAGTCCAGATCCATGGTTATGGATACATTGAGAGTATCAGGGCCAAATTGTCAGGAGTAAACAGCTGCTGATTATTCCTAGCAAGATAAAAGGGTGCTTCATCCAGAAATGTCCCACATTCTAATTGAAGAGGCAGTGACATGGAACAAGACAATATTCAAGAATAGCAGGATAATGTTCTGAACAGATTCTCAAAATTGACAATGAATGACTGAATATTTCAGTTTGAAGATTCAAAGCTATATCATCCTTCTCTTAAGCCATCATTCTCTGAAGATTCCCAAAATGTATCCTTGAAAGCTTTAACTCTAAGATTTTATGTCTAAATCACATGATTACCATCCAATCTTTCAGAAAGAGGTTTTTGTAATTTAGTTTTTTCTTTAGGACTCATGTGTTCCATTCACATTATAAAATAGCTATCTAATTTAAATAAAAGTCCCATTGCATTCCAGTACCTCGGGCAGTTGCTGTTGTATAAACGGCTTTTGTACATTGCATATGGGTGAAATTTGTCATTCTTAGTTGTTTTATTTCATTATGGGCTTTTTGTTTACTAGAGGAGTTGTCAAAACTGCTTAGTTGGACCAAATAGAAATTAGACGAAATGGCTTAATATCACAATTTGTTTCTCAACACGTGTCTGACAAATTCTACATTTTATGCATAGGATATTGAAGAAAATGTGTGAAAAATTTAAACTCAATGATCAATGGGAATCTATGACTACTTTCTTTCCTTATATGAAAATTTATGTTATGGCCAATAATCAAAGCAGAGCTTCTCCCAAAATGTGACATGTTCTGCATTTTATTTCATGGACTCCATAATGCAACATTTGTAGGGTTTTAAACACATAATGTTAGACATCCAGATGCACAATGTGGTCTTCTTTAGTGCAACACATCTAAAAACTCAAATTTTAAAGAAGAATATGATTTTAACCACTTCTGAGTTAAATCAAGAACATTTTCCACGTCTCTGTAATTTACTGTATAAGCCCTACCCTGGTTTAACTTGTCAAATGCAGCACTTCACACTTGCTTAAACTAAATTCCACTGGTCATTCCTTGGCCCACTTTCTCAGTTACCTAGACCCAGCACCAGTAATCTTAAACAACCTTCTTTACTGTCCATTCAGTCTTAATTTTGCTGTCATATGCAAACTTATTAACTAAATTACTAATCAACATGACAGAGAGTAAATACTTTTCTGGTTGTCCTGTAGATCAACATTGTTCTCGGTAGAAATTATAGAAGGGAGGTACAGTATTTTTCTGAAGTAGTTTAGATAACATCATGCAGTACAAAATCAAGCCCTTTAGCCTGTGCCATGCCAAATATCAAGGACCCATTTATATTGATTGTGTTTTTTTATTAATGTGCTCTTTATCTGATTGTGTTTTTTTTGTGCTGCATCATATCTGGAGTAACGATCATTTTGTTCTTCTTTACACTCGTGTACTGGAAATAACATCAAACCACCTTGAATATGATCCACATTTATTTACCCACATTCTTAAGTCCTCCAGGTCTTACCACTCCATCACATTGGCCAATCAGCCAATCAGCAATCTGCATGTCTTGGGGATGGGGGAGGAAACATAGAACATAGAATAGTACAGCACAGTACAGGCCCTTTGGCCCACAATGTTGTGCTGACCCTTAAACCCTGCCTCCCATATAACCCCCCCACCTTAAGTTCCTCCATATACCTGTCTAGTAGTCTCTTAAATTTCACTAATGAAACCGGAGAACCTGAAGAAATCCGCATGGTTGCAGGGAGAACACACAAACCACACAGACATCACTGGAGCTCAGGACTGAACTCATGTCTCCGGCACTGTGAGGTAGTGGCACGTCTCTTGTGAAGATCTGTGCAATGATGCAGCCTTACTTAACCTAGCTCTGCATCAAACCATAGTCCTCATAATGGTACCTGCACTCATATCTACTGATTACATCACCGAGACAGCTCCCATTTCCTCAGTCAGCCCACCATAGCCTGCAGACTCCCCAGGCACTGAATGGGTTTTGATTTCTGCGATACTATTGATACCAGTAAGATACAGCTGTGGAATTTGCAACAGCCTGAGCAGCAGCTCATCAAAACAGCGACTTTAACAGCATTAGAGGCCATATTTAAGATATTGTAAGTTTATGTTTGAAAATCAGAAGCAGTGGTGGATATGCATTCTGTTCCCAAAGGGATGTAAATTTCTTGATCACCATTGTTGTTCTGACATTTGGATCTTACTTCGCTTTAGGATTTTAGGCAGTTTTATCGGGTTCTGTGGCTCCACCACCTAAATGTAGCACAGTGGCAAAGACAGCAGGCCTATTGTCCAACAATGCCAGGCATCAAAGTCTGATCCCAACCTCAGGTGCTGACAGTAAAGACTTTACATATTCTTCCTCTGATTCTGTCAGTGTCCTTCAAGTGCTCTGGTTTCCTCCCACATTGCCGTGACATGATTGCTCCGAATGTGCAGGCGACCAGTAGAATCTGAGGGAAACTGAGGAGATGCGAGCAGAACAGCAAATGGGATTAATATATTAGTGTAAACAGGTCTTACAGACCCAGTGGGCTGATGGGTCTGTTTCAAAGTTGCATTTCTGTATGAACATTTTGTAAAATAAAATGCTTGTGTGTGCTGCATAGGAAAGTAATATCTGGGTGTTTTCCCCAGAACTAGCACTGGAAAGTGTCATTGTCTGTTAAAGCAATATAGAAAGAGGACTTCTGGTGACTCGAAAATTCTGATGCACCAATACCAAATAACCCTTGAATTAAATTCTGCAGCAGACTTAAAGTTTACAGGAAAATTATAGGTTCTGAATATGCAAAAGTTGTCAAGTTACAATTTCTAATAAGAGCTCCCATAGAATCTGGTCATCAGATCTGATACCTGAGAAAATTATATCCTCAAATTTTGTAAAGAATGTCGAAGTATCTCAAAGGAGTGCAATATCTACAAGGATTTGCACAATCTTGCACTGTAATTCCAGTGGAGAAACAGAAACTCGCAGGAATGCCCCACACAGATGCTAATATCAGTTCACAGATTTCCAACACCCTTCTCAATGCTCTCAAGGGAGATCGGGAGAATCCTCAGGGAAATTTTACCCCTTAATTCTAACGTATGTTTTCTTTCAGACACCTGCTATGTATTTTTAACATGCGTAATGAACACGAGGAACGCTATCATGGCTTGCAGAGAGATCTGCTTCAGTTGGAAAAATAGGCTGAAAAATGGCAGATGGAATTTAATGCAGACAAGTGCGAGGTTTTGCACTTCGGTAGGACCAACTAGGTCTTACAGTGAACGGTAGGGCACTGAGGAGTATAGTAGAACAAGGGGATCTGGGAATGCAGGTCCATAATTCGTTGTAAGTGGTGTCACAGGTAGATAGTGTCGTAAAGAAAGTTTTTGGCACTTTGGCCCTCAAAACTCAATGTTTTGAGTACAGGATGTTACGCTGAAGTTGCATAAGACGTTACTGTGGCCTAATTTGGAGTATTGTGAGCAGTTTTGGCCACTTACCTACGAGAAAGATGTAAACAAGGTTGAAAGAGTACAGGGAAAATTTAGAAGGACTTTGCTGGGTCTGGAGGACCTGAGTTATATGGAAAGATTAAATAGGTTAGGACTTGATTTCTTGGAATATAGAAGGCTGAGGAAATTTGATAGAGGTATACAAAATTATGAGAGATATAGACACAGTAAATGCAAGCAGGCTTTTTCCACTGAGGTACGGTGGGACTACAACCAGAGATTAGGGGTTAAGGGTGAAAGGTGAAAAGTTTAAGAAGAATATGAGGGGAAACTTCATTCAGAGGGTTGTGAGAGTGTAGAATAAGCTGCCAATGTGAGTGAGGTTGATTTCAACGTTTAAGAGATGTCTGGATAGGTACATAGATGGTAGGGGTATGGGGAGGTGGGGTATGGTCCCGGTGCAGGCTGATAGGAGTAGACAGTTTAAATGGACTAGATGGGCTGTTTCTGTGCTGTACTTTTCTATGACTCTATTTTCTATTTCTAGTTGAAGCACTGTAACTTAAGCTTCCAATAGTAAAGGAGTGTGTTAGTTGCAGATCAGTGGTTTCCAGTTCGATCAATGAGTTGAAAACTAGCTCTTTTATCTTTGAGAATAAAGTTCAAAGTTCAGTATAGGATGAAACATAAACCACATTGATGACATGTTTGTCATCAATTATTTTGTTATTTTTAAGAATTCCAAGTTAGATGCCTTAAAGCAATTTCACTCTCAACTTTTCACCCAATATCTCACTTCGCAAGACAGAACCACCTCCTAATCTACCTGTTTATAACCTTGAACCTTATTGTCTACCTGCACTGCACTTTTGCTGTAACACTTTATTCCGCATTTTGTTATTGTTTTACCTATTCTACCTCAATCCACTGTTATAATGATTTCAGCTGTATGAATGCAAGTCAAGTTTTTCACTGCACCTTGTAAAATGTGACAGTTACCCAATATGAATACCTTGAAATTTGGAATTGCATTTAAAGGAGTAAATAATCATGGAATCATACAGAATGAAAACAGGTCCTTCTGCCAACTGAGTTTGTGCTGATGATCAAGCTGCCATTTTCCACCAATCTTTATTATGTTCTCTCAGAGTCCACAAGTCACCTATACTTGAATGAAACATACAGTCACAGGGAGAATGTACAAACTTGACACAGACAGTACCAGAGGTTAGGATTGAACCTGTATAGCTAATATTTTGAGGCAGTGTCTCACTGTTCCATTCTGTGTTAAACGGAAATCACCTATACCAGGCACAGTGAAAGATACTCACCGAGGAGCAGCAGTAAGAAATTGTTAGCATTACAATTTAAGTAATTCTTGCATTTTGATTATTTTATCTTCATTTAACTTTTCTGCTGAAGATCCACAATTTTGAAGTCTTGGCAAATATTAAAGATAATACACGTGCACCATTGGCGCACGGAGAAAATTGCCTTCATGTCCTTTTTGAATAAGGGTAGACAGAGGAGATGATTATTGACTCACGCCACTCACAGCCCTATTTACATGGGCGACACACAAGTGGAATCTGCACATCACACACAAAACTCTTATGGTCCCAGAACACATCCTGCACAGTCAAGGAAGCTCACCAACACATCTACTTTGTGAGAAGGCTGAAGAGAGCTGGACTTTGCACATCCGTAACTCATGCCATCCTACAGATGTGCAGTAGAGAGCATCCTAACGATCTGCGTCTCTGCTTGGCATGAAAACTGCACTGCGGTGGTCAGGAAGGCTCTATAACGGTAGCCAAACCTGCCCAATTCATTATCAGCACCAGGCTACTCATCATCAAGGATATACTGTATATTCAGAAAGGTGCTGGAGAAGGGTCAGTAACATCACAAAGAATCCCACCCACCCTGGTCTTTCTTGGGCTGCATTGAATCTGGAGTAACAATTATCTTGTTCTCCTTTACACTTATTTATAGGAAATGACTTTAAATAATATTGCATCTTGAATCCTGAATCTTGAATCTTATGCTAATTCATAATAGTTCGCATAGTGCTGAACAAACACCTTTGAAGTGAAGCAAAGCCCAGTTCATTTCTAGTTTATTGCTCTGATTGGCATTGCCTCTGTTATACAGGACCATGCCAGATATGACTGAGAAGGTCTTGACACTATTGATGAATATCAAGCAGAAAACATTTGAATGCTCCAGTATTACTATGGTTCACTTTGATGGATACAGACACAGAAAGAATCCCTTAAGACATTAAGCACCACTTTAAGGTTTCTATAACAACTTAACAACTTAGATTTCAAGAAAGATCACCATAGATCAGTCATCTATTCAGTGATTTGTAGTCTACCTTGCAGCCACAGCTGTATGCAGCATTACAGTTTATAGTACATGCAATAGATGACGGTCACTGAGAGTGAAAAGTAATATAGTAATAGCTTCTGTTTGCAATAAATCTATAAATGCAGTTTGACACTACAAAAGAAAATCAGTACATGGCAGTCACTGAAACTCAAGCTTCTCATTTTCAATCATCTGTTTGTCAATTTCAAGTTGATTTCATAAGTACAAGATTGACCAATTAGCAAATGCTACTTGCCAGAGTTGTTCACTGAGAGTGAAGTCTGCATTAAAAAAGATCATTTATTGTAAAGAACCTTTTAAATAATTTATGAGAGGTTTGTGACAATATATATCAATCTTCATTATATCATAGGCATTTAAGGATAGCCAAGAAATTGAAGATACTTGAATTTGAAAAAAATGCATCAACATTCTACAATGCAACAAAAAGCAGAAAGAGGCAGAGGTACAGTGTATTCATTTCCATTTATCATGTTGGAAATTTCTGAGGGTGAAGTTTCCCAGTTTGGCTTTCTAATTTATGGTGAAGTTTGGAGGAATCCAACATTATATATAGTGTCTACCCTGAAATCACTGCAATTTATATGTATTGAAAATTTGATAGCCTAATGGATTCACCATAATGTAGAGGAATGGACTTCAGTTCTGTTGCCTACCTTTCTTCGTTTTAGGCAGTGCTTAGGGCTCCTTCTTCATGGAGCAGTGGACATACTGCTTTTCTTCACGGAGACTTTGAGTACATCCTTTAAGAAACGTAATAAGTTTTCCCATGACAGACCTCGGAAAAGAGTATCTGTCGGGTTTAGTTCCGGAATGAGGATGGTGCCGCCAGCACTGAGGTCTAAGTGTAACATATGCAGAGGTTGTTGGCCTACCAAAGACCATGATACACTTACCCTTTTGGTGAACTTCGAGAATTTTGTTAAGGCATAAGTGGAGATATTTTTCCAGTGCATGAAGTGCTTGTGCAGGTAGATATCTCTTTGATGCATACAGAAAGGCAGGGATCGCTGCTAACTGATAGGCACGAGTTTTGTGTCAGATTTAAGGTCTTGATCTTCAAACACCCCTTTCTTTAGTAAACCAAAGGCTGTGCTGCACCTTCCAAAATGGCATTAAAATAGTGATGATTAGATATGGAGGAATTTATAAAATGGTTGCAGCAGCTGCATCTCCTGAAGTGCTTGACAATTAGCACTTCTAGAACATTGCTTTTTAATAATTAACTAGTTGGCCACTTGCAGTAGGTACAGAGCTGCTTTCATGGAGGGAGGTTTCGAAAGCAATCAACGCGGCTTCCATCATTTCAATGCTTACATACAGAATCAGAAATGACTCAATAACCTTACGAAAATAAAGAATGCTAGTTTAAATACATTCTCTACCAAATGTAATAATCATTATATGACATGATGTCCTGTTTTTTGTGTGATAGAGAGGATGGTAGAAGAGGTGGAGGGGCTGCACTACTGATAAAGGATAATGATACAGCAATACTGAGAGAGGACCTCTATCTTGCTGAGTGCTGACGGCAACTATCAGACATCTCCTCTTACTTATCCCTTAGACAGGACCCCACTAAGGAGCATCAGGCCATTGTCTCCCACACTATCACCAACCACATCAGCTCTGGAGATCTCCCATACACCGCTACCAGCCTCATAGTTCCCATACCCTGCACTAGTCATTTCTACCTCCTGCCCAAGATCCACAAACCTGATTGTCCCAGTGGGCCGACTGTTTCTGCCCGCTCCTGCCCAAATGAACTCAAATCTACACACCTCAACTCCACTGTGTCCTTCTTGGTTCAATCCTATTCTCCCTACATCAATCACAATTCACACTCACAATTACTTCAATCACTTCAAGTTCTGTGGCCTTGATCATTTCATTTTCACTATGGTCATCCAGTCCTTATACACTTTTATCCCCTATCAGGAAGGCCTTAAGGTTCTCCGCTTCTTTCTGGACAACAAATCAAATCAGTTCCACCCCACCACCACTCTCCTCTGTATGGCAGAACTGGTTCTCACCCTCAACAATTTCTCTACTGGCTCCTGCCACTTTCTCCAAACCCAAGGTGCAGCCTTGGACATCTGCATCTGCATGGGCCTCAGCTAACCCTGTCTTTTCTTTAGCTACCTGGAACAGTCCATGTTCCAAGCCTATGCTGGTGATGCTCCTCAACTCTTACTCCACTACATCGCCAACTGCATGGGTGCTGCTTCCTGAACCCATGCTGACCACGTGAATTCCATCAACTTTTCTTCCAACTTCCACCTTGCTTTCAAATTTACTTGTTCCACCTCTGACATCCCTCTTCCTTCTTTCATTCATTCTGTCTCCATCTCTGGAGACATTCTGTCAACTGATAAACGGTATGAACCGACTGACTCTCACAGTTAATTTGAATAAACCTCTTTCCGTCTGGTCACCTGTAAAGCTGCTGTTCCTTTTTCTCAGTTCCTCCATCTCTGTTCTCAGAATGAGCTCTTCCATTCTAGAACACCTGAGATGTCCCAGTTTTTTAAAGAGCAGTTTCTCTTCCACCACACCCACATCTCCTCAATTTCCCATACATCTGAGCTTACCCCATCCTACTATCACTATAACAGGGATAGCGTTCTCCTTCTTCATAACTTCCACCATTTACAGGATCTTATCACTAAGCACATCTTCTCCTCCCCCCGCTCTCTACTTTCTTAGGGATTGTTATCTATGTGACTCCCTTGCTCACTCATCCCTCTCCACCAATCTCCCTCTTGGCATTTACCTCTGCAAGTGGGAAAAGAACCACACCTGTGCCTACACCTCCTCCCTCACTACCATTCAGGGTCCCCAACAGTCCATCCAGGTGAGGCAACACTTCACCTGTGAACCTGCCTGGGTCATCTGCTGTGTCTGATGTCCTCAGTGTGGTCTCCTCCACATTAGTGAAACTCAGCGTAGATTAGGGGATTGCTTCATCAAAAGGCAGAATTTCCCAATGGCCCCCCACTTCATTTTGATTTTCCATTCCCATTCTGACATTTTGTTCCATGTCATTATGAGGCCACGCTCAAGATGGAGGAGCAAAACCTCATATTCTTTCTGGGTACCCTCTAATGAAATGGCATGAACATTGATTTCTCCAACTTCTGGTAATTTTTCCCAGCCTACCCCTTCTCTATTTTCCCATTTTCCACTCTGTTCCCCTCTCACCTCTTCTCTTCTCCTCACTTGTCCATCACCTCCCTCTGGTTCCCCTCCTTCTCCCCTTTCTTCCACGATCCACTGTCATTTCCTATCAGATTCCTTTTTTAGCCCTTTAATTTTTCTACCCATCACTTCCCAACTTCTTACTTCAATTCCTCAACACCCACTCACATTCCCCCTCACAGAAGACAGGGGTTCCCATCCTAGGATCCATGGACCCCTCAGTTAATGGTAAGGGTCCATGGCATAACAAGGTGAGCCGTAAGCTCAGAGGGGCAATGGCACATTATAGAATATTGATTAGGTTACATTTAAAGTAGTGTATGCAGTTCTGGTCGTCACATTATAAGAAGAAACTGAGAAATTCACCGGGATGTTGTCTGGCATAGAATGTTTTAGCTTAGGCTGGGCTTGTTTATTTTGGTGTGAAGGAGGCTGTGGTGTCAGGAACAGGGGGTGTGGAAAGGGGGAGGGAACATGACAGAGGTATACAAAATTATAAAAGAAATACTCCTTTTTCACCAATAGCTGATGTATCTAAAGATGTCACAGATATTTTTTCTTCCAATTGTATGCTTTTTTTGTCAAAATTGTGTATGTTTTTCTTGTGGATGAATTATATGATGCTATGTGCCTGTGATGGGCTGCAAGTAAATATTCCATTGCCCTTGTGCAAATGTGTACTTGTGTATATGACAATAAACTCGACTTTGACTTTAGGGTAAGGGGTAAGTGATTTAGAGGGGATCCAATGAAGAACATGTTCATCCAGGAGGTGGTTAGAATATGGAGCAGGTGAGCTCATGGTAGAAGAAGGTACTCACACAACATTTATCTGAATGGTCAGCTGAATTGTCAAGCACAGAAGGTCATGGACCAAGTGTTACCAAATGGAAGTGGGACATAATGGGCCAAAGGCCTGTTTCTGTGTTCGATAAAATAAAATCTTAACTTTCGATGTACATTGAAACCCAAGCTGACTTTTAGGCCAAGAAAAATAAAAGGTAGGGTATCTCAACATGGACAAAAGCTGGAAGAGGTCTTAGAACATAGAACAGTATAGTGCACGAACAGGCTATTCAGCCCAGAATGTTGTGCGGAACCTGCTAAAAAGCAAATCGTAAACACCCAAACATGAATCCCTCCTCCCTACACAATGTCCATGTCCCTCCATTTTCCTTTTATCCATGTGCCTATCCAAACATTTCGTTAAAGCCTCTAATGTATTTACCTCTACCACCATACCAGGCATCCATGACTCTGAATAAAAAACTTACCCCTCACAACACCCCTACCCCTCAATGCACAACCTATGGTATTAGAAATTTCCAACCTGGAAAGCAAATGCTCCTTGTCTGCTTTATCTATGCCTCTCATGATCTTGTAAACCTCCATCAGATCTCCCGTCAGCCTCCAGCACTCCAGAGAAAACAGACCACGTTTGTCCCACCTCTCATGATAGTACATACATTCTAAACAAGGTAGCTTCCAGGTAAACCTTTTCTGTACCCTCTCCAAAGCCTCAACCTCCTTCCTATAGTGGGATGACCGGAACTCTATGCAATAACCCAGATGTGGCCTAACCAGAGTTTTATACAGTTTCAACATTTGACTTTTGAACCTCTTGACTTTTGAATTCAGTATCCCCACTAATAAAAGCAAGCATTCCATAAGCCTTCTTAACCATCATTCAACCTGTGCAGTCACTTTCAAGAAGTTATGAACTTGGATCTGAAGATCTCTCTACTCAGCAACACTGTCAAGGATCTTTCCCTTAACAATGTACCGTCTCCTTGCATTTGCCCTACCGAGGTGCAACTCCTCACATTAACCAAAGTTAAACTCCATCTGCCATTTGTCTTATTACGCAATTGGTCTGATATGAAATCATCTGTGTATGTTTTAGTTGTTTCTTTCCTGTACAAATACAAAGACAACATTTATTTAAAAATAAAACCTCACCTCGCTAGAGCTTTTCTGAAAGTTATCCTTGAGGTTTCTCAAAATCATTTTATCATTGCTGACCACATGGTCCTGATTCCTCTAGGGAGCTATGCATACTGCACACACTCACCATATTAAAGCTCCCCTCAGCTTACAAATTTATAATGTTTGGCAAAATAATAAATTATATGCAAAAAAACTGTTACATTGGAATTATTTTGTAGTTTCTGTTGTTAATTTTTCCGTCATGTTATAAAAGTATCAGGACAGAGTTAGGTCATCTCTCCCTTTGGGAATATTCAACCATTCAGTCAAATCCTGATTGATATCAACCTCAACCCCATTTACCCACCTTTGATTCATATCCCTTGACAGCCTTACCTAACAAAAATCTATTGGCCTCAATACAGGAAGTTTAAGTTCACACAGCATCAATTCGGAGTCCTACTACACTTAGAAAAAGAAGTGCCTAATATTACTCCTGAATTGTTTTAATTTAAAATGTTTGTTACATTTCTATAGGCACGCATAAGAGAATGAGAATATATTGTTTTACCTTGAACCAATCAACAAAGAATGAATCAGGATTTTGCCTGGATTAGAGGACATGAAAGGTTGAACAAAGTTTGGTTGCTTCTGTGGAGCGGTGGAGGCTGAGGAGAGATCTGATAGAGTAGACAGACAATATCTTTTTTTCAAGGGTTGAAGTGTGTCAGAGGTTTAAGGTAACTTAAGCTGAGAGGGGTTAATTTCAAAGGACGAGTGAGGGGCCTTTTTGCCTGTGCAGTTTCTTAGCTCCACCGCCAAGGATTCTACATCTTCTGATCCTATGTCATCTCTTTCAGAATCAGAATCAGGTTTATTATCACCGGCATGTGACGCGAAATTTGTTAACTTAGCAGCAGCAGTTCAATGCAATAAATAATCTAGCAGAGAGAGAAAAAATAAATAAATAAAATAAAACATAATAATAAATAACAAGCAAATCAATTACATATATTGAATAGATTTAAAACAATGTGCAAAAACAGAAATACAGTATATTAAAAAAAGTGAGGTAGTGCCCAAAGCTTCGATATCCACTTAGGAATCGGATGGCAGAGGGGAAGAAGCTGTTCCTGAATCGCTGAGTGTGTGCCTTCAGGTTTCTGTACCTCTTCCCTGAGCATAACAGTGAGAAAAGGGCATGCCCTAGATGCAGGAGGTCCTTAATAATGGATGCTGCCTTTCTCAGACACCGCTCCCTAAAGATGTCCTGGATACTTTGTAGGCTAGTGCCCAAGATGGAGCTGACTAGATTTACAACCTTCTGCTGCTTGTTTTGGTCCTGCGCAGTAGCCCCTCCATACCAGACAGTGATGCAGCCTGTCAGAATCCTCTCCATGGTACAACTATAGAAGTTTTTGAGTGCACTTGTTGACATGCCAAATCTCTTCAAACTCCTAATATAGCCGCTGTCTTGCCTTCTTTATAACTACATCGATACGTTGGGACCAGGTTAGATCCTCAGAGATCTTGACACCCAGGAACCTGAAACTGCACACTCTCTCCACTTCTGATACCTCTATGAGGATTGGTATGCATTCCTTTGTCTTACCCTTCCTGACATCCACAATCAGCACTTTCATCTTATTGATGTTGAGTGCCAGGTTGTTACTGTCACTAGTTGGCATATCTCACTCCTGTACACCCTCTCGTCACCGCCTGAGATTCTACCAACAATGGTTGTATTGTCAGCAAATTTGTAGATGGTATTTGAGCTATGCCTAGTCACACAGTCATGTGTATATAGAGAGTAGAGCAGTGGGCTAAGCACACACCCTGAGATGCGCCGGTGTTGATTGTCAGCGAGGAGGAGATGTTATCACCAATCTGCACAGACTGTTATCTTCCAGTTAGGAAGTTGAGGATCCAATTGCAGAGGGAGGTACAGAGGCCCAGGTTCTGCAACTTCTCAATCAGGATTGTGGGAATGATGGTATTAAATGCTGAGCTATAGTCGATGAACAGCGTCCTGACGTAGTTGTTGTGTTGTCTAGGTGGTCTAAAGCCGTGTGGAGAGCCATTGAGATTGTGTCTGCCATTGACCTATTGTGGTGATGGGCAAATTGCAATGGGTTCAGGTCCTTGCTGAGGCAGGAGTTCAGTCTAGTCATGACCAACCTCTCAAAGCATTTCATCACTGTCAAGGTGAATGCTACCGGGCGCTAGTCATTAAGGCAGCCCACGTTATTCTTCTTAGGCACTGGATTTGATTTCATTTTTTACCAACAGAAACATGCCACCCCTCTGCCTACCTGCCTGTCCTTTTGATACAATATGTATCCTTGGATGTTAAGCTCCCAACTATAACCTTCTTTCAGCCACAACTCAGTGATGCCCACGATGTCATACCTGCCATTCTCTAATTGTGCTACAAGACCATCTACCTTATTCCATGTACTGCACGCAAGAAAATATAACACCTTTGTTCCTCTATCATCGCTCTTTTCGATTTTGTCCGCATTACTCTGCAATTCATCCCACAGACTGCAATTTTACCCCATCACTAGCGTCTTGTGTTGATCCCACTTCTGTGCTACACTCCCATCATCGAGACTGTTTGTAAATTGCTCCCAATGTTTATCACGCTGCAGCTTGACCGGATCACGAGTTAGTGGATTACTTTTGGTGTCTTTCGGCGCATTTGGACAATGTACTGTGGGAAGATTAATCTAATGAGGTGATGATCCACCCAGCACTCAGATCCCTGCATGTCTCCAGTGGTCCTCATATCGCTAGAGTCCTACCTGCGATGAATAATGTAATCGATCAAGAGCCACTGCTTGGATGGGGGTACATTCATGTTGTTTAGTATTTCTCGGCTTGTCTAAAGAGGGTGTTAGTGATAGCCAAGCCTTTTCAGCACAGCGACTGAGCAGCAGTAAATCATTGACATTGAGTTTACCAACACCGTGATGTCCCAGTACCCTTTCCAGCTGCCTACCTGGCACTGAAGTCACTCGTCAGGATCAGCTTATCACTTGAAGGAGTTGCTCTCATGATTTAATGTCAGTATGGAAACTCCCTTTAATTTCATAAAAGTAACTGGTCAGCATGCCACAACTGGTGGTTTTACCCTGTCGAATACTCACGAAAATGATTTTTGGATCTTGGAACATCCGAACTCTGTTGGACAATGGTAATAGTGATAGGCCTGAACAAAGGACGGCCCTTGTAGCATGAGAGCTGGCACATTTCAACAACATTTCCACACTAAGTGAGTACAAGCTTGTAGGCAAATGTTCTATTTCTGAGCCTAAGAGCAGTTACACGTTCTGGAAAGGCAAACCAGAAAACAAGGATCAAATACATGGAGTAGCCATGAAGACTTTGCTCCGGCTTCAGCTACCAGCACTACCAATCTGTGTCAATGAACGACTAGTCACACTTTGCTTTCCGCTCAACTACTCTTACCACGTCATGGTTATCAGTGCTCACGTACCCACTATGACATTCAGTGATAAAACCAAAGGCTCTTGTTCCAGTAAGTATCTTAAAACAAGTTAAAAGTGCTGCCATTGAATTTAGAGCTTCCTAAAGTTCCCCTTGGAGATTATTCTTTCTTAAGAAGAAAGAATCTGTCAGTTGTTTTGAAAATATAGCCAACTCTAAAAATACTGGTGTGAACATATTAATGAAGGCAGTTCTAGAATTTACCAATTCACAAGGTGAGAAAGTTATTGTCGTTTTGCTTCAGAAACGATGCTTAAGGATACAATGATTAAGGTTTAATGTAAAACAATAGATTTCCTTTAGTAAACAGCTTCAAACACACTGTTTCTAATTTTGTCACTTTTTCTGCTGCACACCGAGAGCAGAGTTATTCTCTTTTCCTCAGCACTTGTCAATTATGTACAATCCATTTTATTGGACTATCCTGGCGGTCCCCTGGTCTGCTCGAATAGCAAATAAATAAAGCACAGTCAATAAGATGACAATGAATATCTCATGGGGATACAGAGGATTTGTGGGGCACTTTCTACAGAAAATTGGTCCCTGGGGCACAATTATTCATTCTGAGGCAGAAGAGAAATGATTTATGTCAGTGGCAGCAGTTCGTTCTGTGAATAGTAACCCTTGCTGCAGCCCACTGCAGTACACTCCACCTGTAACAGTGATTCTCTGGGTAAAGATGTGTCTTTCTCACATTTTTATCTTTCCTTACAGTCTGTATCCTCTGCTGTCTACCACACTTGAAAAGAACAGTGGTATAATAATATGGCACAATCGTTTCCCATAAAGACACATCATCCATTTTTCACTCCCTGTCATCGTCAGGCTAGGCTTGAACTTCAGATTCACCCAAGCAGTGATGTCTGTGTACTTGACAGATGGGCTCTGAGCATAGTTACTGCAGTTTTTAAATTATTTTTGCCACCACAGTTTTTTTCTGAAGACATAGCTTTTTGCTCCAGAAAAGTTATAGATGCACTGTTGCTCTCTGACAAATTGTCCATTCTCTGTGTGTGATCTTAGACAATAAGAGCTGGCAAGACATTTTTCCTAATGACCACAGTTCCACCTTGAGCAGAAATATTCAGGTTCCATCTTGCACAACTCTCGCTCAGTGGTGCTGAGGCTGATTACTACTTCCACCATAAAACATAAAACTGGGCACCGTCTGTGCGACATAGTACAGTACCTCATTTTCTAATGTACAAGGAAGTAAGCCAGAATCGCAGAAAGCAATTACAATAAGCAACCAATAGCTTTTATTCTTCCATGGAGCGTTATCAGGATCGCCTGTGTCAAATGCCATCTCTAACTGTCTATGATAAACAGAAATCCTTCACTATCATATCCTTGGAAATGATTATATAATATCTTCTTAGGTAGAACAGATTATGTTAGGAGAGCTGGTAAGCTCTAACTACAATACTAGCATGGGAGCTGCTAAGTACGTGTTCTTTATTCAAGCTTAACATGGAGGCATCACGACAGATAGAGTGCTGTCATCATATCTAAAGAAAACAATGTCATATATCATATATGAATGCATCTTTCTGCTTTTCCCCTTGGAAAATGAGAATGGGAATGATCTTCATTTGTAGATTACAGATTCAATTTGTTGACTGGCTTCCTTTTTTATTTGAGTCTCCACAACAGTGCCATTGGCACTTTTCCCAGACATTTACAGTATTAGTTCCTTGATCTGTACAACAGATACCCTTTTGCCTTAACTGGCTACTGATATTTCACAAATGGTTGATTCCCCATTCACATTATGAATGGTTTCAAAAGCATTGCTCCCTCTAAGGTGCGAGGGTGTGCACCTGTGCAGTAACTGAAATGCTCCTGTGCGCATAAGCCTTTGTTGGTGCGCAGCTGCAATTGGATGCAGCTTATGAAACATGAAAGGTTTTCTTTATTGTACTGTATTTCATTATAACCCTCAATTAATAAATAAAATCAAGAGTATGTGATTTTTAAATTTTTTTATTCTAAATATCCATAGTATGCATATTTAAAAAAAGATTTCAAGTGCTGTGCAATTTTCAGGCCGTATGAAAATCTCCTTCTCAGAGCAATGGTTGGTCCATGCAGCTGTAAAAAAAATATTAGAGGGGATGTTGTTCAAAAGTCAGAAAACTGCAGCTGCTAAAAATTTTGTCAACCTGAAATGTGGACTCTTCTGCTTCTGTTTCCTCTGATGTGGCCTGGCTCCCTGGTTTTCTGTTTTTAATTTCATGAATGGATTCTTTATCACTTGAGAATGACGTCACAGGCTCAGGGAGTGGTACAACACTGAAAATGGCCTTTCAGCTCATCACGTCCATGGTCACTATGCCCATTTACACTGACCTCAAATTAGGTATGTATATTGTTTTGTGACTTGCACACTTCAGGGCATTCCTAAATGTCCCAAATGTAGTGACTAGGCAATAAATTCCAGATATCAGCTACTCTATGTAAAAAACTATCCCCAACTCCTCTTTAAAACTCCTTACCCTCACCTTAAACTTAGTTTCTTATGTTTTGATAATCGTACCATGGGAAAATCTATCTAACCTCTTATAATTTTATAAACCTCTTTACATATCACCCTTGTGGTAAACCATATATGTATGTTGTAACCGGGTTACCTGTCTGGACATACCTGGACACACCCCTCTGCTGACTGCTCCCGTGTCTCCTCCCACAGACCCCTGAATAAAGGCGATTGTGCCACTGCTCCTCCTCTCAGTCCAGGGCAAATACTCAGCATGGACATTGGACCATTTACTGTTAATAAAAACCTTTCAGTATTTACTCTACTTCCAGTCTTTTGAAGTAATTGATAGTGCATCAACCCTTTAGCCTCGTTTTCCCCAGGGAAGGCAAGCCCACCCTACCCAATGTCTCTCTATAACAAATAGCTTTCAATCCCATCAACATCCTGGTGAAGTAACACAATGATGATGAAACGACTCATCTCCAACAATGATAAGACAGTGGTGGGGTTCACCTCCAACAATGATAAGAAAGCCTACAGTAAGGAAGTGGAAGCGCTCAAGGCCCGGTGCCAGGCAAATAACATCTTCCTCAATGTCAACAAGACAATGGAGGTGGTTATTGACTTCAGGAGAACTCACTACTCACAGCCCTCTTTACATCAATGGTACACAGTGGAATCTGCAAGCATTTTCAAACTCCTGGAAGTGCACATCTTACATAACCCCTCATGGTCCCAGAACACATTCTACACAACCAAGAAAGCTCCCCTACACATCTACTTCCTGAGGAGGCTGAAGAGAGCTGGATTATGCACACTAGTATTCACGGCCTCCTCAAGATGTGCAGTAGAGAGCACCCTAACACGCTGCATCACTGCATGGTACAGAAGCTGCACTGCAGCGGACAGGAAGCTCTACCATGGAGAGTCAAAACTCCCTGATGCATCACCAGCACAAACCTACCCACCGTCAAGAACATAAACATTCAGAAAGGCACTGAAAAAAGGCCAGTAACATCATGAAGGATATCATCCACCCTGATCATGGACTGTCTGTCCCACTCCCATCAGGGAGAAGGTTATGTAGCATCCACACTAAGACTACCAGACTGAAAAACAGTTACTTTCACCAAGCAGTCAGGTTGGTCAACATCACCCACTAACTCTTACTTCTTAGTCATGTCCCGCTCCAAACTTTCCATGATTCCCATCATAAATTCACGCTCTCTCATCATCTCTTTCACGGTGAGTAAGATGATAGATACTTATTTCGGATCCCACCTGCATAAAACCTAGAACAGTAAAGCACTGGACAGGGCAGTCAGCTCGCAGTGTTGTGCTGAATGTGATGCCAATTTATACTAAATGTTCACTCAAAAACCCCCCACCAGTACTGCTTATTCATTTCCTTTCAGTATCACCTTTGTACAGTCACTCCTGTGCCTAACATCATTTTATAATCATACTATCATGATATCAAATATATTTATATTTATTGTGTTTTTTTTGTGCTGCATCAGATCCAGAGTAACAATTATTTTATTCTCCTTTACATTTATATACTGGAAATGACATTAAACAATTTGAATCTTCAGTCTTCAATCTTCAATCTTGAATTTCCTCTGCATTCTTTCAGTACCATCATATCCTTCCTCTAATTTGATGACCAGGAATTATTTAAATCCATTTAGACAATGTTTATTGCCCCTGACTTCATCAATCTTACCTCTGCAATACTTCACTCCTCAAAAAACTCAATCAAATTGATGAGGATTTTCCCGCACACAGCACCAGCCTGGCTATCCCTGATTGGCCTTGTCTTTCCAAATTAAGTTTCCTTTAATAATTCCTCCACCACTTAAGTAGGTCCTATAGTTACCAAGCTTATTTCTGCTGCCTTCCAAAATAAAGGATCAATATTGATGAGTCTCCATCCTTCTGGCACCATACCTGAGGCTAACAAAGATGCAAAAAAATTCCTTCAGACCCACAGCTATCTCCTCCCTTGTTTCTCGGAGCAGCGTAGGTGATCTCATTCAATCAGTGGGATTTATCAACTCTTATGCATTCCAATGTATCTAACGCTTACTTCTTTGTAATGACCCACTCTAAACTATCCATGTTTCCCTCCATGAACTCATTACCTCTCATCATCTCTTCCATGATGAGTAAGGTGTCACATTTTCATTCAGGATCAATATAGCACTGGACAGTGCATTTGGCCCACAATGTTGTGCTGAACCTGATGCCTATTTATACAAAAATCCTCTTCTGTGTATCAGGTAAAGGGCTGGAGAAGAAGGAATTTGTTAGGACAGGAGGGTGGACCATGTGAGGAACAACAGGGGGAAATGGTAGGCAGATGAGGAGAAGAAGTAAGAGGCCAGAGTGGGGAATAGAAGAGGGAAGTGGGAGGGGAAAAGAAAAAAAAATGAGAAAAAAATTACCAGAAGGAGAAATCAAAGAACATGTTCTCAGGTTGGAGGCTACCCAGATGGAATATAAGGTGCTGCTACTCCATCATGGCAGAAGCGGAGGTCATGGACCAATATGTCGGAGCGGGAATGGGGATAGGAATAAAGATAGTTGACCACCGGGAAATTCTTGTTTTAGCGGATGGATTAGAGATGATCTACTAAGCAGTCCCCCAGTTTACGTCGGGTCTCACCAGTGTAGAGGAGGCCACATTGGGAGCACTAGATACAATAAATAACTGCAACAGATTCACAGGTAAAGTGATGCCTCACCTGGAAGGACTGTTTGGGACCCTGAATAGAGGTGAGGGAAGAAGTGAATTGGCAGGTGTAGATTTCTCTCGCTTGTAGGGATATGTGCCAGGAGGTGAGATTAGTGGAGCGTAATGAATGGACAAGCAACTCATGGAGGAAGTGATCCCTGTGGAACGCAGAGACGGGTGGGGGGAGGGGATAAGTAAAGATGTGTTTGATAATAAGATCCTGTTTAAGATGGACAAGTTGCGGACGATGATGCATTGGATGTGGAGTCTCAGAGGGTGGTAGGTGAGGACAGGAGGAACTGTATCACTGTTAAAGTGGGAAGAAGATGTGAGCCTGAATGTCTGAGAAATGGAGGAGATGTGGGTGAGGGCAACGTCAATGGTGGAAGAAGGAAAACTGCATTCTTTGAAGAAGAAAGACATCTCTGATATCCTGGAAAGAAAAGCCCCATCCTAGAAACAGATGTGGTGGAGACAGAGGGACTATAAAAAAGGGAATAGTATTTGTACAGGAGACATGGTGGAAAGAAGTATAGTCAAGGTAGCCATGGAAATCAATAAGTTTATAAAAGACGCCTGTAGACAGTTTATCTCCAGAAATGGAGACAGAAATAACGAGACAGTAGAGAAAGGTTTCAAAAGGTATATTTAATGTCAGAGAAATGTATACAATATATCTTGAAATTCTTTTTCTTCGCAAACATCCACAAAAACAGAGGAGTGCCCCAAAGAATGAATGACAGTTAAACATTAGAACTCCAAAGCCCCCTCCAGCTCCCCACCCCCCACGTACAAGCAGCAGCAAGGAAACGACTCCACCCCCACCCCATCAGAACCCTCCACTGAGCACTCAAACGTGCAGCAAAGCATCAATAAAGACACAGACTTGCAGTACTCCAAAAACCACTCATTCATTTGACATACTGCGGTCGCTCTCTCTCTCTCTCCCTAATAAGGGAAAAAGAAGTGTCTCCATTTCACAGTGAAAGGGGAGACATAACAAACAACTTGCTGATTTACGATATTAAAAGTCTTGCTTCGCTTTTTCCGAGCTCTGCATCCAGAGAGGTGAATCCCTCCGGACACACGATCCACGGCAGCTAACCCGCTGCTCCCGACGTTCCGTGTTCTCCCACGACGTTTCAGTCAGGAGCACCGGTCTAGAATCAGCATGTCCCCAGAGCCACAAAATCCTGGAACCCAGAAGGCGCGCTCATCTTCCAGGCTGCATCCATGGGATATCAAAAGGCAGCCGATCATGAGACCCTGAGAGTGGGTCTCATTCCCGCAAAGAACCAAAGTCAGAGTGTAACTCCAGGTCAGGGTCTTCAAAGGAACCTGAAAAGGAAAAAAAGAGATGGAAATAGAGCTGCTTCTGAAGATGCAAGCGAAGGAGTTGCCATTTAGCGCCACCTTGACAGCGATGGACCAGGTGAATTTAAGGGCAGGATGGAATTTGGAGACGAAGTTGATGAAATTCATGAGCTCGGAATGGGTTCATGAAGCAGCACCAATGCAGTCATCAATGTAGGTCAGAAAGAGTTGTGGAGAATTACCAGGGAGGGCTTGGAACATGATTGTATCACATAGCCAATGAAAAGGCAGGGGCCCATGTGAGTGACCATGGCTACCCCTTGAGTTTGGAGAAAATGGGAGAAACCCAAGTTTGCCAAGACTTTCCTTACACCTATTACCCCCTAATCCAGGAAAACTCTTGATAAAGCACTTCTGACCACCTCCACAGTCTGAATATCCTTCCTTCAACGGGCTACCAAAGCTGCACATTATACTCCACGTGCATTCTGACTAAACTTTTATATAATTGCAATATGACTTCCTTACTCTTATACTCAACACCCTTACTAATGAAGGAAAACATGCAATATGTCTTTACCATCTTATCCACTTCATAGCCAATTTCAGTGATCTATAGACATGGACCCCAAGATCCCTTTGTACCTCAGTGTTATTCAAGGTCTCACACTAACTGTCTGCTTTCTCTTTACAAAGTGCAACATCTCACACTTGCCCAGTGTAAACTTCATCTACCTCTTCTCTGCTCATATGTGTAACTGATCTATATTCTGCTGCTTTCTATGATAGTCACTTACATTGTCTACAACTCTACTAATATAGGTGTCATCTGCAAACTTGCTAATCTAACCATCAATATTTTTATCTCAGTCACAAACAACATCTGTAATTGTGGAACACCACAGGTCACAGACCTCCAGCCGGAATAACAGCCCTCCTGTTACCAGGTTCGGATATGGCCCAAGTGCGGAGTGAGAGACGCTGAAGAAGGTCAATAGTTCACAAACTTTAATGGAACAGTGTTCAAGGTGTGAGGGGATCCAGGAGTGCCCCTGTTAACTGTTTGGAGAGAGACATTTATCATTGATGGTTTGTTTGGAAAGGAGAGAGAGACAGAGTTATTTACCACCGATATGTTGCTTTTGGAAAAGAGACGGAGAGAAGAAGATTAACAGTTGGACTGTCACTTTAAGGCATTGGAAGTAACTTTGGATTTTTACTGAGTTGGGAGTTGGAGACAGCACCGAGCAGCTCGAAGGTTGCTGTGGTGACCGAAGGCAGTGGACACTTGATGTTATGATTTTCAGCTGGTTATTGATGTTCCTTCCAAGGACTTGTTGCCTGCTTGTACTCCTTTACAGACAAAGGAAGGAGGGACTCTTTGAATGACAGGTGATGCTCAGCCTGGTGAAATAAATGGGAGGTCAGATGATACAGACCTCAGGACACATGATCTGGACACTGAATGAGCATTGATGTGCCCGCAGAGAAAATGGGTTTTGGAGGATCGATCAGGCGGATTGATCCAAGTTGCTATTCCAGTTTGAGGAGAAGGGGTTGACTGGTGGGGAGTTGTCTATGTGTCCACCCTCGCCTCGGTGATGGCTCCACCACAGAAGACCGGTCCCCCTGGTTGAAGTCACAGTCGGTGACTTGTAAAGGATTTCGGAGGACGACGAGAAGATCGACGGCATCAGCTCACCTGAAGACTCAACTCACTCTCTCTCTCTCTCTCTCTCTCTCTCTCTCTCTCTCTCTCTCTCCATCACTACTCAACTAAATACCACGAACTGAACTGAACTGAACTTTACTCAACATCGTAAGACTGTATCTTTTTACCCCTAGACTTAAAGAAGCTTGGTTTTTTCATACATATATATTCCACACTTACTTTTATATATAATCATTGCTAACCTGTTTGATTTATTTACATTAATATTACTGTATTGCATAGTTACTAATAAATAGCATTAGTTTATAGCAATACGAGACTCCAAAGTGTTTTCCATCTCTGCTGTTCTTTAACCCCGTCACGGGGTCTGTGACAAAGGGAAAATAAACAATAAACGCTAGACCAAATAGGCCCATTAACTAAAACTCTCCAAAGGAAAACGAAGCCCACACTGTGGCTGTAAAGAAAATCTAAACATTAAACAAAAACCGCTAGTCTTCAGAATCAGTTGACTCAAAAGTCCAATTTCTCAGGGAAGGCCGAAAGCAAAGACAGCGAAGTGTTGCTGTGCTCTGTCCGAGTCTTGACAAGCACAACGACGACAAGTATGGAGTTAAATACTGTCACGATTAAATAGTGATTAGCTGACATGTGCAAATTCACAAGCGCAATTGTCATATCTACTGCACTGCCGAATCCATGGTTGTGACACCTCCACCCTTTTTTATGTCATCTATGGGCAAGCCAGATCTGAATCCAATTTGCAAGTTACATTGAATCCCATGCATCCTTAACTTCTGAATCAACCTGCCTTAATGGACCTTATCAAATGCCTTACTGAAGTCCATGTAGATAACGTTTACTGCTTCTCCTCATAAAGCACCTTTGTCACCGCCTCAGTCAATTTTGTAATGCATGACCTGGCCCGTACAAAGCCCTACTGACTATCCCTGAGCAAGTCATGCCTTTCCAAATGCACACAAACCCTATCTCTCGGTATCATTTCCAATTACTTCTGTACCACTGACATGAGGCTCACTGCCTATAATTAACTAGTTTTCCCTAGAAATAATCCCTATTTCCTTTTTTGAACTAAGGCGCAACATTTACTACCCTCCAGTCCTCTGGGACCTTGCCTGTTGCTGGTGAGGACATAAAGATTCTTATCAAAGCATGTGCAGTCAGACTCTGGGGATGTATCCAGCTTAATGCTTTTCAGAATACCCAGCTCTATCTCCTCAATTTCAAAGTGCCCCAGCTCATTAGCATGGCCCACTCTAATTTCACTGTCCTCCAATTTATTTGAAGTAGTAAATGAGTACTTTATAAATACCAATAGAAAATTATATTTAAATACCTAAGCTCTGACTTCAAACACAAATTCTACCCTTTATTCTTGAGTTGACCTCTTTCGTTATCGTATATTTCTCAATATAGGTATAAAATTCCTTGCTGTTGTCCTTGATCCTACTCACCAAGGACATTTCATGTTTTCTTAAGGCCTTCTTAATCACCTACTTGAGTACTTTCCCGTCATCTTTATATTCCCCAAGGGCCCAGTCTGATTTTAGCTTTCTAAAACTTACATGTGCTTTTTCTTCCTGACTAAATTTAGAAACTCTCAGGTCATCCAAGGTCCCCTTAACTTACCAGGCAAGAGAAACTGCAGATACTGGAAACGTGAAGCAACACTCAAAATGCTGGAAGAACTTATTGGGTCAGGCAGCATCTTTGGAATGAAATGGAGAGTCATCATTTCGAGTCAAAATCCTTCAATAGTATTCAATGAACCCACATATCAGATGCGGACTTGTCCAATATCACCTGCTTCCATTTAATGCCCATCAGCTCCTGACTTATCCTGTTGGAATCTTCCCTTCCCCACATTTGTGCCTTTCTGCAAGATCCCACTTAACCCTTATAAATCTTAAACCATAATGAGCTATCATTGCTATCCCCCAAAATACCCACCCATGATAAGTCTGGCTCATTTTCCAAAACTAGGTCCAGAATGTTTTCTCCTTCAGTTGGACCCTCCACAAATTATTGCAAGAACCCCTCTGGATTCCTATGTATCTTGTATTAAGGAAGTTCCAATCAATACTGGGAAAGTTAAAGTTTCCACTACGATAAATCTGTTGTTTTTGCATCTTTCCACATTTTATCTACAGATCCTCCACTTCTCTATGGCTATTGGGAGAACCTATAGTATAATCTTATCAGTGGTATTTTTGAGCTCCACCCAATTTGCCTCTGTGGATGAGCCCTTCAGTGTGTTTCCCGCACCTCTTTTGACCCCCTCTGTATCACATCTAAAACACTGAATCCCAGGAATGCTGAGCTGCCAGTCCTGTTGCTCATGCAACCTAGTCTCTGTAATGGCAACAGCGTCATAATTTCATATATTGCTTCAGGTTCTAATTTCATTCTCCTGACCGGGAAGGGAAGAATTAAATATATTTCAGCCCAGCAGCCCCACCATGTTTATTAGCCTGTCCCTTGCAGTCCTTCCTTTCAATCTTATTTGTCATACCACCTTTTTTGTCTCAATCCTACTATCTTTTGCCCTGCTATTGTGGCTCCCATCTCCTGCCACTCTAGTTTAAATCGACCTGAGAAGAATTATCAAACCTGATGGAGATATTAGTTCCCTTCCTGTTCAGACGCAATCACCAATTACTGTGGTCACACCATTGGTTACACAAGTGTGCTGAGAAAATTCAAGCATTGGTCGATGTCCCATGGCCAAAGGATGTGTGACAATTGTGGAGTTTTTTAGGATTTATCAATTCCCATAACAGGTTCTTGCCAAACCTGGCTACCGTGTCCACCCCTTGAACTCATTACTACATATCGGGAAGAAATAACAATGGACAAAGCAGTGTTGGATGGCTTTCCAAAAGACAAAGAAAATGGTGATGACAGACATTGTACTCTTTATCATTCACATTGTCCAGTGAAGCTCGCCGTGTAGGTACAGTCATGTCATAAGTTATGAGAAAAACTATGCACAGGTTGACAGAGAGGCCTTGAGTCTGGTTTGCGGTGTAAAATATTTTAACTAGTACTTGTATGGGAGAGAGCTTACCCTCATTACTGATCATCAAACACTAGTGTCCATTTTCAATCCACAGAAGTGTGTTCCACTAACAGCAGCAGCAGAGATGGGCCCTGTTTCTTGGAGGACACAACTAAAAGATCAAATTCAAGATAACAACTAATAAGTAATCATGAAAATGTTGATGGATTGTCCTGTTTAAGTTTGATAAAGGAAATACCTGATTTTTTTTTAAAAAAAAGATGATGCTGCTCTTGACATTCTCCTTAATGCAAATCGAAAGTCTATGTATTATGGCAGAAATGATCCAAAGGGAAACTAAAACAGATCCAACATGCTCTCAAATCTATATGCCAACCTAAATGGCTGTAAAATGCAGTAGAATTCCAGCTTCCCCCATTTTTACTAGTGCTGGGATGAACTTGCCCTTGACAGGGGAAGGAGGAGGTGGCATGTTGCCTTACATGGGGATTGAGTGTTGTAACATCCAAGCTGTGAGCTAAAGTGTTGCAGGAGCTACATGCTGGTCATCGAGGTGTGGTTAAAATTAAAGTGTTGGCTCAAAACTTTATCTGTTGGCCTGGGATAGATCAGCAGATCCAGCAGCTTGCCACGCACTGTTCGGGATACCAAAACACTCAGAAGATGCCAAGAGCAGCTTCTCTCTATCCCTGAGAATGGCCTGCAATGCCCCTGCAGAATCAATGGTTAGAGAACAAAAGGTGTCCAAAGCTGTCAGAACCACATCCTGCAGTCCCAGAGTCAACTCCTACAACCAGGATGGAGGAAGCTCCAGAAGCTGAGATTGTTCACAGTCACAAGTGTCACCTGCCAAGCAGAATGACTTCCTTTGTCAGGAAAGATGTTATCCCACAAGAGTAAAGAAATCCTCCACAGCAATTAAAACTTCATGCCTGAATGGGACAATCTAAAATTTACTATGCCGTCGATATCTGCAGCATATAGTAGTTGTATTATATAGCATGCTGTGTGTGTGTATATATATAAAACCAGAGAGCAATATGTTATATATTAAAGTTGAGATGCATTCTATATCAAGCTAGAGTTTATAGTAAGCAGGGAGGGAGTGCTTTTTATTTCATATTTCAATAATATTTAAGTAATATTGTAAATATATTGTTTGATTAAGCATTCTTTGTTTACGTAACTCATTACAGGTTATATGCAAAATTATGTGAATGTCCTACATCATTACGCCACCACATCATATGAGCACGCCTTGCAAAAAATAAAAGAGAAGTCGACACTCATTTATCCCTGGGCTCATGTGTTTTTCTTTGGATTATTTTCTGAAGTTACTAAACATAAGAGTGGATTATTATCTAAATGTACGGATATTGCAAAGGTGAGAAGTTTCAAGAGATCAAAGAGCTCTGAGCGGGTTCATAGACTGAGACAAAAGAGAAGTGAGGTCATAGACTTTATCCAGATGTAGAAGTGAAGGTGCTTGCTGTCTTGAGGCAAATTAGATAGATAAATCTCCAGTCCTGACAAGGAGTCACCTCTGACCTTTCAGGTGGCTAGTATAGAAATTACAGGGGCCTTGGGTGAGATATTTAAAACATCTTTAGACACAGGTGAATTGCCTGAGGACTGGAGGATAGCAAATGTTGTTCTGTTGTTCAGGAAAGGTTCTAAGAATAATCACAGCCCAGTGAGTCTGTTGTCAATTATGTAAATTATTGGAAAGTATTTTAAGGGACAGAATATATAAGTGATTGCATACAAAGGGCCTGATTAGACCACAAGACCATAAGACAGAGTACTGTGCAAAAGATTAGGCACATATATGTAGCTAAGATGCTGAAGAACTTTGCACAATACTGTATTTGGAAAAAAACTTTTGGTACCCTTTTTTATATTTTTGGCTAGCTTACAATAATATTTCATCTTTTCTCTCATTACGGCTTTTTCAGTTGCTTTCTGTTGGTTTTTAAAAGCCTCTCATTTCTCTATCCTCCCACTAACTTTTGCTTTATCACATATCCTCTCTTCCTTTTCTGTTGTTTTTGACTTTCCTTGTCAGCCATGTTGATTATACCAACAATTGTCAATGCCCTTCAACATTTTGTTCATTATGGTTTGGAAGATCTGTGTTTGGAATTTGGTTCTATATGGTTATTTAGTACTGGAGTAAGTGCACGTGAATCAGGCACTTCTGACTGTTGTCATCATGTACTGTTTTTAAAAAAAACTCGAGTCTCTCCAGCTCTGTCTATAAATCCCTAGAAACTGGTAAGGGTATTGTTCCTGACTGGCTTTCTGAACAACTGTTCCTTTGTTGTGATGTACAGCCTTACAATTTTATCTGCCTTAGGCACAACCACTACTGCAGCCACTCAATTACTATGAGAAACTTTGAAGCAAATTCCATTTCTATACAGTTTGTCAAGTTCTTCTATTACTTGGCTCATCAAGAAAAAAGGAAATAGCCGTAGTGTGCAATAATATGGCTTGATATCAGGTTTAATCTCCAGATTATGTCATTGGATGTAGGCCACTATATGCAATGATACAGTAATTGACAGCATTTTCAATCATTCACAACAGAATCTCCAAACTTCATTTTGGTGGACCTCTAATTGAATTTATGTTTCTATTGCATTTGAATTTTCTTGCTGATAAGCAGGAAATAGCTTGACTGTATCTTGGACTACATTTAGTGTTTGGTTAGCAGTATTACTCTGCAGGACACTAGAGCTTTGAAGCGAGGGTGGTACTTTACTGCAAGTCATACCAGTACCTGTTTTACATCATATTTACATATGATAACAGCATTACATTCTAGATTGACATTATTTAATTACATATTATACATAAATACACCAAATAATTTCCTTCATCAACTTTCTTTTCCATTTCAAAGATCTTGAACCTGCTACAGTCTACCAAACCTTGCCCATCTTCACGAAACTCCTTGTTTCAATATCTCCATTGTAATATCAAATGGGCTATTTTCAATGTCAATCATAATATTTTGCAATTATGGCAAAATTAATCAATACTTTCTCATCCTTTTGATGTATCTTCAGCCTTTGACACTGTTGATTCCACCATCTTTGTCTGATGGGACACAGTTGAGCTTTCCCAGTCCTATTCATATATCTCCTCAACAAATCCAACAAATCCATTCCATCAAGACAGTCTATTTTCTCCATCACCAACCTGCTTTACCCTTGTTGCTCAACTGTCAAAACTCTGAAGTATTCCTTTAGTATGTCCAGTCTTGACTAATCCAAGCACTCTTAGCCAGCCTCCCAGTCTACCCCCTACAGAGTCATCCAAAATCCTGCTGCTCAGGTACTATTTTCACAACCAATTCCTTTCACCAGACACCACTGTAATTCACAGACCACATCTGATTCAATGCCTTGATCTTAAATTGCTGTTAAATCCCTCCATGGCCTCACCCCTTCTTACCTCCATAATTTCCTCTAAATCTGACAACTTGATTATCTCCAAATGTAGGTGTTCCTTCGCTATTACATAGTACAGCACTGGACAGGCCACTTGGTCAATGATGTTATGCCAGTTTTGATGCTAGTATTATGCTAAATGTCCTCCTACTGTTTATTTCGTATACCGCCATCCATTCATATTCATGTATCCTGTTAAACTCCACCAAACTGTTTGACTCCAGTATTGCCCCTGATAACCCATTTAAAGCATCTAGCACTCAGTGCAATGAAATAAACTTGTTTCTCTCCACACAGTTAAACTTCTCCCTCTAACTTTAAAAGCATGTCCTCTGTATTTGACAAGAGAACAAACTCAAGTTCGTCCAACCTCACCTTATGGTTCTAACTTTCAAATCCAGGCAGCATCTTGGTAAACTTCTTCTGCACCCTATCAACTTTCTCCACATTCTTCCTATAATGGGGCAACCAAAAATGCACCAAACATTCCATTTGCAGTCTGACTGAAGTTTTACATAGCTGTAGCGTGACTTCTTTACTATTACACTCAACACCCCTACCAGCAAAGGAAATCATGTCATACAGCTTCATTACCACCAGCATAGACAACTTCGGTGAACTATGGACAGAACCTTAAAAGAGATAACTGCAGAGAAAGTGAACACATGGTTTGTAATTTCCCAAAAATTCTTTGATTCACATTCTTTCTTATGACATAAGAAAAGGTCATTTGATTCAATGAGCCTCTGCTGGCTCCCAACATTCCCATTTCTCACTTATTTCTCTATATCCTATTTTCCCATCAGCTCACCCCTGATTCTCCTGTCATCCATTCAGACCAGAGGCAGCTTATATTAGCCAGTTAACTTGACAGTGGCATCTTAGGATATGGGAGGAAATCAGATCTCTCAGCAGAAATCCCCGTGGCCACAGGAAGAACATACACCCTCCATACAAAACTCCATTCAAAGGCAGAATCGCTGGAGCCATTTGGAAGTAGACTAACTGCTGACCCAATGTGCTGCCCTGATACACTGCAGAAATGCCGAAGATTAGAAATCTGATTCTGTGATATCTTTATTCAATAAGACTGGGAAATAAAAAAACCAGACTGATTAGTTTGACGCCCTTAATGGAACAGTTTTACAATGAATTACTGATTTGGAATTATTGATTATTTTTTGGAATGTCAGAATCTGATCAGTTAAACATAAGAACATAATAAAAACATCAGAAATAGGAGCAGGAGTAGGCCATCCGGCCCATCTAGCCTGCTCCACCATTCAATAAGATCATGGCTGATCTGTCCGTAAACTCAGCTCCATCTGCCTGCCTTTTCCCCATAACCCTTAATTCCCCTACTATGTAAAAACCTAGCTAACTGTTTCTTAAATATACTTAGTGAGGAAGCCTCAACTGCTTCCCTGGGCAGAGAATTTCACAGATTTTCCACTCTCTGGGAAAAACAGTTTCTCCTCATCTCCATCCTAAATCTTCTCCCCTGAATCTTGAGGCAATGTCCCCTAGTTCTAGTCTCACTTACCAATGGAAACAACTTTCCTACTTCTATCTTATCTACCCCTTTCAAAATTTTGTATGTTTAAATAAAATCCCCTCTCATTCTTCTGAATTCCAGAGAGTATAGTCCCAGGTGACTCAATTTCTCCTTGTACGTTAACCCATTCATCTGTGGAATCAACCTGGTGAACCTCCTCTGCACTGCCTCCAAAGCCAGTATATCCTTCCTGAAGTATGTAGACCAGAACTGCACACAATACTCCAGGTGCAGCCTCGCCAGTACCCTGTATAGTTGCAGCATGACCTCCCTGCTCTTGAATTCAATCTCTCTAGCAATGAAGGCCAACATTCCAAAGTCATAGTCATACTTTATTGATCCCGGGGGAAATTGGTTTTCGTTACAGTTGCACCATAAATAATAAATAGTAATAAAACCATAAATAGTTAAATAGTAATATGCAAATTATGCCAGGAAATAAGTCCAGGACCAGCCTATTGGCTCAGGGTGTCTGACCCTCCAAGGGAGGAGTTGTAAAGTTTGATGGCCACAGGCAGGAATGACTTCCTATGACGTTCTGTGTTGCATTTCGGTGGAATGAGTCTCTGGCTGAATGTACTCCTGTGCCCAACCAGTACATTATATAGTGGATGGGAGACATTATCCAAGATGGCATGCAACTTAGACAGCATCCTCTATTCGGACACCACCGTCAGAGAGTCCAGTTCCATCCCCAGAACATCACTGGCCTTACGAATGAGTTTGTTGATTCTGTTGGTGTCTGCTACCCTCAGCCTGCTGCCCCAGCACACAACAGCAAACATGATCGCACTGGCCACCACAGACTCGTAGAACATCCTCAGCATCGTCCGGCAGATGTTAAAGGACCTCAGTCTCCTCAGGAAACAGAGACGGCTCTGACCCTTCTTGTAGACAGCCTCAGTGTTGTTTAACCAGTCCAGTTTATTGTCGATTCGTATCCCCAGGTATTTGTAATCCTCCACCATGTCCACACTGATCCCCTGGATGGAAACAGGGGTCACGGGTACCTTAGCTCTCCTCAGGTCTACCACCAGCTCCTTAGTCTTTTTCACATTAAGCTGCAGATAATTCTGCTCACACTATGTGACAAAGTTTCCTACCGTAGTCCTGTACTCAGCCTCATCTCCCTTGCTGATGCATCCAACTATGGCAGAGTCATCAGAAAACTTCTGAAGATGACAAGACTCTGTGCAGTAGTTGAAGTCTGAGGTGTAAATGGTGAAGAGAAAGGGAGACAAGACAGTCCCCTATGGAGCCCCAGTGCTGCTGATCACTCTGTCGGACACACAGTGTTGCAAGCACACGTACTGTGGTCTGCCAGTCAGGTAATCAAGAATCCATGACACCAGGGAAGCATCCACCTGCATCGCTGTCAGCTTCTCCCCCAGCAGAGCAGGGCGGATGCTGTTGAACGCACTGGAGAAATCAAAAAGCATGACCCTCACAGTGCTCGCTGGCTTGTCCAGGTGGGCGTAGACACGGTTCCGCAGGTTGACGATGGCATCCTCAACTCCTAGTCGGGGCTGGTAGGCGAACTGGAGGGGATTCCGTTTGCCTTCCTAATAACCTGTTGTACCTGCAAGCCAACTTTTTGCGATTCATGAACAAGCACTCCCAAGTCCCTCTGCACAACAGCATGCTGCAATCTTTCACCATTTAAATAATAATCTGCTCTTCTATTATTCCTTCCAAAGTGGATAATCTCGCATTTACCAATGTTGTATTCCATCTGCCAGACCTTGGCCCACTCACTTAACCTATCTAGAACCCTCTGCAGACTCTCCACATCCTCTATACAATTTGCTACACTACACTCAGTCCCCTCTTCCAAATCATCAACGTAAGTGGTAAACAGCTGCGGGCCCAGCACCAACCCCTGCAGCACCCCACTCACCGCAGACTGCCAACTGGAGAAACACCCATCTATACCAACTCTCTGCCTTCTATTGGTTAACCAATCCACTATCCATGCCAATACACTTCCTCCGACTCCATGCATCCGTATCTTATTTATAAGTCTCTTGTGCGGCACCTTATCGAATGCCTTCTGGAAATCCAAGTATACGACATCCACCTGTTCCCCTCTATCCACTGCACTGATTATGTCCTCAAAGTACTCTAGTAAGTTTGTCAAACAGGACTTGCCCTTTCTGAATCCATGCTGTGTCTGTCTAATGGAACCACTCATTTCTAAACGTTTCGCTATTTCTTCCTTAATAACAGCTTCTAGCATTTTCCTGACTACAGATGTTAAGCTAACTGGCCTATGGTTACCCGTCTTTTGTCTACATCCTTTTTTAAAAAATGGCATGACATTTGCTGTCTTCCAATCCGCCGGGACCCGCCCAGAGCCTAGAGAGTTTTGATAAATGATTACCAACGCGTCTACTATAACCTCGGCCAATTCCCTCAGCACCCTGGGATGCATCCCATCAGGACCAGCAGACTTATCTATCTTCAGGCCCTCTAGTTTACTCATCACTACCTCTTTAGTGACAGTGATTTTATCGAGGTCCTCATCTCCCATTTCGTCCATAACATCCTTCTTTGGCATATTAGACTTCTTCTCCACCGTGAAGACAGACGCAAAATAGTCATTCAATGTCTCAGCCATTTCCTTATCACCCAATATCAATTTCCCCTTATTGTCTTCCAAGGGACCTACATTGACTCTAGCCACCCTCTTCCACTTTATATATTTATAAAAACTTTTGCTATCTGTTTTTATATTTTGTGCTAATCTACTTTCATACTCTATCTTCCCTTTCCTTATTTCTTGTTTAGTTGTCCTTTGTTGCTTTTTAAAGTTTTCCCAGTCCTCCAGTCTCCCACTACTCTTTGCGACTTTGTACACATGAGCTTTTAATTTGATACTATCTTTTATTTTATTTCCTTAGTTATCCAAGGCTGGCTCTCCCCACACTTACTGTCCTTACTTTTGATTGGAATATACTTTTGTTGAGCACTGTGAAAAATTTGTTTGAAAGTATTCCACTGTTCCTCAACTGTCCTACCAAATAGCCTGTGCTCCCAATCCACATTAGCCAACTCCCCCCTCATCTCATTGTAGTCTCCCTTGTTCAAGCATAATACACTAGCACAGCTTCAAGAGGGGAAGTCCTATCTGACAAATTAATCTGAGCTCTTTGTGGAGGAATCAGCTAAAAGCAGAGACGGAATCTATTGATGCAATTTTTTTTTGGCTTTTGCATTCTATGTGATATATTAGCAGCAGCCAGCACAAATGTGGGTCACTTCTGGCTTGGCGATCTGCAACCACAGGAAAACTCTGGTTAGGCCACACTTGGAGTATTGTGTCCAGTTCTGGTCACCTCACTATAGGAAGGATGTGGAAGCATTGGAAAGGGTACAGAGGAGACTTACCAGGATGCTGCCTGGTTTAGAAAGTATGGATTATGATCAGAGATTAAGGGAGCTAGGGCTTTACTCTTTGGAGAGAAGGAGGATGAGAGGAGACATGATAGAGGTGTACAAGATAATAAGAGGAATAGATAGAGTGGATAGCCAGCGCCTCTCCCCCAGGGCACCACTGCTCAATACAAGAGGACATGGCTTTAAGGTAAGGGGTGGGAAGTTCAAGGGGGATATTCGAGGAAGGTTTTTTACTCAGAGAGTGGTTGGTGTGTGGAATGCACTGCCTGAGTCAGTGGTGGAGGCAGATACACTAGTGAAGTTTAAGAGACTACTAGACAGGTATATGGAGGAATCTAAGGTGGGGGTTTATATGGGAGGCAGGGTTTGAGGGTCGGCACAACATTGTGGGCCGAAGGGCCTGTACTGTGCTGTACTATTCTATGTACTATGTACCAGGACACAAATGTTTATAAGATGTATTATTGTCATAGGGAAACTAAAATTTGAAGGTAATACAAAGATGAGCAGAAGAACAACCTGTGCAGAGAATACAAACAAGTTTGTTCTTTAAGATTGTTATAGCTGGGGCTGGTAGTGGGGTAAGTTCCCACTACCTATCAAATGCTCTCAATGTCGTGCCTCTAACAACCAAGTCCAGCTCCTGGCCTTCACGTGGGGCTTAGCTACTAAGCTCAGCAGAACTGTTTCTACTGATAGGACAAGAGGAAAAGGTGGGTTACTAGTGCCTTAAAACCAGTTGCTTTGGGCAGATGGGGCACATTAGCCGTAGTTGACAGCTCATCTAGGAGAAGGAAAACACTGATCTCAAACTTCTGCTGCTTTGCAACTATACCAACTCATAAGGAAGGCTTCAGGAGTAAACCCTGAGGAAAACTCTGGAGCCAGAGTCCCTTAGGCAGTCCTATGTTAAATTCAATGCTGACCAGCAACTCCTGTAATGCCACTGGTGCCAAACTGTATCAATACCTGGCACACCTTTGAATTCAAAGGTCAAAGTTCAAGGTAAATTTTATTATCAAAGTATAGATGTGTCACCCCATACAGTCCTAAGATTCATTTTCTAAAAGCATACTCAACAAATCTATAGAATAGTAACTGTATCAGAATCAATGAAAAGCTGTCCTACTGTATTATTCAACTAGAGTGCAGAAGACAACAAGCTGTGGAAATGCAAAAGAAAAAAAATAATATAAATAAATAAGCAATTAATATCAAGAACATGAGATAAAGAGTCCTTTAAAGCAAGTCCATTGGTTGTGAGAACATTTCAATGATGGGACAAATGAAGTTGAGTGAAATTGTCCCATTTGGTTCAAGACCCTGATGGTTTGGGGTAGTTACTGTTCCTGAACCTGGTGGTGCGGGTCCTAAGACTCATGCACCTTCTTCCTTATGGCAGCAGTGAGAAAGGAGCATGGCCTGGGTGGTGGGGGTCCCTGATGATGGTTGACACCTTCTTGCAAGAGCATTTCATGTAGGTGTGCTCAGTGGCTATACTGTGATACACTGGGCCGTATCCACAACTTTTGTAGAATTCTCCATTCAAGCACATTGGTGTTTCCATACCAGGCTGTGATGCAGCCAGTCAATATACTCTCAGCTTCACATCTATAGCAGTTTGTCAAAGTTTTAGATGTCATGCCAAATCACTGCAAACTCCTAAGGATGTAGAGGCACTGCTGTGGTTTCTTCATTAATGTACTTACATGCTGGGCCCAGGACAGGTCCTCCCAAATAACAACATCTAGGGATTTAAAGTTGCTAACACTCTCCACTTCTGATCCTCTGATGAGGACTGACTCACGGCCTCTGGTTTTCTCCTCCTGAAGTCAATAATCAGCTCCTTGGTCTTGCTGACATTGCGTGAGAGGTTATGACACCACTCAGGCGGACTTTCAATCTCCCTTCTATATACTGATCCATCACCACCTTTCATTCAGCCAACAACAGTGATGTCGTTAGCAGACTTGAATATAGCACTGGAACTCTGCTTACCAACACAGTCTAAAGTGTAAGGCAAGTGGAGCTGGAGACTAAGAACACAGCCTTGTGGTGCACCAGTGCTGATGGAGATCGTGGAGGAAACGTTATTGCAAATCCAAACCGACTGGGGTCTGCAAGTGAGGAAATCGAGGATCCAATTGCACAAGGAGGTACAGAGGCCAAGGTCTTACAGCATTTTGAGTAGTTTTGTGGGGATGATAGTATTGAATGCTGAAATTCATCATCTGCGTGGAGAGGGTGATCTTCCTATATTGGCAACAGCTTTCTCTCCATATCAAATTGCCCCGGGTTGCATTTCATGTAGACAGCTGGGACACAACATCCATAGTCTACACCAACCAGTGGAAGGAAGTTAAAAGAAGCTGGAAACTCTTTACTTTGGAGGTAAAAGGAAAAAATCTGATTTGTATTCCAATGAAGACAGACTGCAGAAAGCTGGTGTAAGAAAGAGCGATACAAACAAAATGCAGAGGAACTCAGCTAGCCAAGCAGCATCTGTTGATGGAAGTGAATAGCTGTCGTTTGGAGCTGAGACTCGTCACCAGTCCCGATGATTTGCTTCTATCTGTTTGCCTGACTGCTGAGTTCCTCCAGTGTTTTGTGTATGTCGCTCTAGGTTTCCAGTACTTGCAGTCTCTCTTATCTCTCTGAAGTAAAAAAGGATTTGATGAGTCCTCAAACCTGAAACACAGAAAGCAGCATACAGGTGCTGCATACATCCTTATGGTAATTGGAAATATGAGAAGTGGTATTTTCCAACAGTATAACAATTTCAGTGGCTTAACACAAAATATATGTTCTATGAATGTAAAATAAAATAGTATTCTCACACATATCTGAAACTTTAAAATGATTTAGAAATGTTCCACAATTCAATGAACGCACCACAGTTTAATTGCTTATGAACTGCTTCCTGAAGTGTACAACATGCTTTAGCTACCTGCAAAATTCTCAACTGAGAAAATAGTTAGAAAGTAATAACCTAATCAGCACTATACAGCCTGGAGCAGTTTCAATCTGGTTAAATCATGTCTAGATTGTCAGGAATTGTTACAACGTCGACTGAAATTATGGTAGTTAAAACTACTTCAAAAATATCTATTAGAGTTCCCTGAATATGTAACCACCAGAGTGGTTGAATCCAATAGATATATTGCTTTGATTGTCCAAAGCCGTTCAAGAGGAGACAGCATAAAAGGATAGAACAAGCATTCATGAGTTCTGTAGAAAGGTCATTAATCTGAAACATTAACTTGCTTTGTTCACAGATGCTGCATGACCTGCTGGGTATTTGTGCTACAGATGTTCCAACATCAGCAATTATTATTATTTTGCATTTTGGTATCATATATATAAATGGATAGATAATTGGCCAGCGAACAGGAAACTGAGAATCAGGATAATTACTTCATTTTCAGGTTGGGAGAGTACAAGTGGTGAGGTACCACAGGGATCAGTACTGGGACTTTGATAATTTACTATCTATTTTAATGAATGTGATGAAAAAGAGATTAATTGCAGCAAAATTTACTGGTGATACAGAAATTATAAAATGTAAGTGGGCAAAAATTTGCACATGGTTCATAATGTGCAGAAACATGAGAAAACATTTGCAACTATTCAAAACTGAGTGGATCCTTTGAAAGATAAACCTTATCAGTCTGATCTAACTACAACATGCAAAACTTTAACTTATGGAAAACATTCTTCATGGTAAAATATCCCAGAGCACTTCAGGAGAGTAAAATCAGGCAGAAATTGATACAAATCAAAATAGGAAGCTTTAGAACAAGTGACCAAATGATTATTCAAAAGGTAAGGTTTAATGATTAATTTTAAGTGGAAAGAGAAACGGAATGTGATTTGGGAATGAAGTTTATTGTTCATGGTCAATGTGGCTGAAAGCATCATTTGCCAATAATATGTCAGACATGTTCTTCAGAAAATCTTGGACATATGAGAAGGAGGAAGAACACGAGAAAGGGATTAGGAATTAAGTCAAAGTTTAAATAATGGGTGTCAAAACAAATCAGCAAGCAAAAGTTTGGTGAGTAAAGGGAACTTTGAAGTTCAGATGCAGATAACTGATTGTTGAATGTATCAGACAAGACTACCAGACAGACGAAACAATTCAAACCCTTAAAGAAGTGTAACATCTTCACTGGCTTCTGGGAGCATGTAGCTCATTGCTGCTCAAATGGATATGGAACATTCAAACTGGTATTGAGAACCTCAAGGCCATGCATTAGGAGCACTAGAAAACTACCCACGCACACACCAGCCCACCAGCTCCACCAGTAGGAAACTATGGTTCTCACATAGGCCTCATCTCATTAGATATTTCAAATTGTCTTTGATCCTGAGGGACTGCCCAAGAAGAAGCTGAATAAATTCTGCATTATAAAGAATAATTCTGTGTTATGAGTGGACATTACCTCACTATTTTTTTGCATTACTTATTTAATTTAACATATAGTGGTGGCATCCGTTAGTCTCACGAGACCATGGATCTGCGCCTGGAAAGTCTTACCTCAGTCTGTGTTAGAGCAGCATCTGTTGTGGCTGTAGAGTCCCACACGGGAGTGACAGTCTCGGCTGCAGTGACTGCACTTGAAGGCGCTCTCCTCCAGTGTTGTCTTGGTGCTGTTTTTCCTATGAGTGCGCTTTTCTTCAGCAGTAAGCCTCAGCTTCTCTTCTCTTTTTAGATCTCTGCGTAGTTCCAGTCTCCAGTGAGAGCGATCGCTTGCGATGTCCTCCCACCTCTCGACGTTCATTTTCAGTGACTTTATGTCTCTCTTGCAAACGCCTTTGAAACGAAGATGGGGCCACCCTTGTGCTCTCTTGCCGGAGGACAGTTCCCCGTACAGCCGGTCTTTCAGGATCCTCCCGTCTGACATGCGGTGTACGTGGCCCAGCCAGTGGTGGCGTTATTGGAGCAGGGTGAAGAGGCTGGGTATCTGGGCGCGGGCCAGGACCTCATTATTGGTGACTCGGTCAGTCCACGTGATGTCCAGGATGTGTCTCCGGCTGCGAAGGTGGAAGGCGTTGAGACGCCGCTCTTGTCTGTAGTAGAGGCTCCAGGTCTCGCTGCCGTAAAGCAGTGTGCTGAGGACGCAGGCCCTTTAGACTGCAACTTTGGTGTGCATTGTCAGCTTTCTGTTCGCCCAGACTCTCTTTGTCAGCCTGGCGAATGTTGAGGCTGCTCATCCAATCCATCTATTGATTTCAGGGTCTAGGAAGAGGCTGTCCGTGATGGTGGAGCCAAGGTATGTAAACTCATGAACTACCTCCAGCTCGTAGTTGTTGATGGTAATGGCAGGGGGGTGCTCAGTGCCTTGGCCCAACACGTTGGTTTTCTTCAGGCTGATGGTCAAGCTGAAGCCCTGGCAGGCTCTCGAGAAGCTGTCCATGAGGCGTTGCAGTTGCTCTTCAGAGTGTGTTGCCAGTGCCGCATCGTCTGCAAACAACAAGTCCCTGATGAGTACTTCACGAACCTTGGTTTTTGCCCTCAGCCGGGACAGACTGAACAGCCTCCCGTCCGATCTGGTGTGGAGGTAGACACCATCAGTTGATGTTCCAAAGGCGTGCTTCAGCATGACTGCGAAGAAGATGCCAGACAAGGTGGGGGCAAGCACACAGCCCTGCTTCACACCGAAGATCATCAACACGAACTTCTCCCTTCGACAGCTACAAGAGAAATGCAGGGAGCAAAGACAACCACTCTACGTCGCTTTCATTGACCTTACGAAGGCCTTCGACCTTGTGAGCAGAGATAGCCTGTTCAAAATCCTGGCCAGGATTGGTTGTCCCCGAGGCTCCTCAGGATAGTTCAGTCATTCCACACAGACATGAAGGGCGTCGTTCAGTCCGACGGCTCTTCTTCAGAGGCCTTCAACATCTGCAGAGGTGTGAAGCGGGATGTGTGCTTGCCCTCACCCTGTTTGGCATCTTCTTCACAGTCATTTAACATATATATACACACACACTTCTTACTGTCATTCAGTCTTTAATATTATGTATTGCAACATACTGCTGTGCATAGCAACAAATTTCACAATTTCATGACATATACTGGTGATATTAAACTTGATTCTGATTCTGAAGCAAAAGAAAATGATATCTAGTTGACATACGTGGCATTAGATTTATTGAACTGGGAGACGACAGAAGCTTTGATGATAGTTTCAACAACTAGTCAACTGCACATGGACAATACTACAAAAGAGGAAGTAGGCACAGGAGAGGATGACACATTGTAGGTTTAGATCAGAATCAAATAGAGCGCACAGATATTGCAAACATTATTGAGGTAGCCATTTTGAAATAGGGACTCTTGTTGTAACTGCATGAAAATTCCCCATTATTTATTGATGAAGGGCCTCAGACTGAAATATTGATTGTTTAGTCCTCTCCATAGATGCTACCTGCCCTATTGAGTTCCTCCAGCATTTTGTGGGTGCTGCTCTGGATTTTCAGCATTACTTATATTTGTGATTTCCCATTATTTTATCAGCAGGAGCCATGCTGGAATACTGCCTTACATAGTCAATCAACCAATAAGAGACAGTATCATCAGGGTCCCAGACAGTCCTTCCAGGTGAGATGACTCTTCACCTGTGAGTCTGTAGGGGTTATATAATGTGCCCGGTGCTCCCAGTGTGCCCTGCTGTATATCGGTGACACCTGACACAGATTGGGAGACCGCTTTGCCGAGCACCAACGCTCCATCAGCCAGAAGAAGTGGGATCTCCAAGAGGCCAGCTATTTTAATTCCACTTCCCATTCCCATTCCGACATGTCAGCCCACGGCCTCCTCTACCGTCTCAATGAGGCCACATTCAGGTTGAAGGAGCAACACCTTATATTCCATCTGAGTAGCCTCCAACCTGATGGCATTATTATCGATTTCTTGAACGTCCGTTAATGCCCACCCTTTGCTTCACCATTCCCCATTCTCATTTCCCTCTCACTTTATCTGCTTACCAGCCTATCACCTCCCTCCTTCTGGTGCTCCTCCCCCTTTTCTTTCTTCCAAGACCTTCTGTCTTCTCCTATCAGATTCTCCCTTCTCCAGCCCCGTATTTTTTTCAACAATCAACTTCCCAGCTCTTTATTTCACCCCTTCCTTCCAAGCCACCACCCCCCCCAAGGTTTTACCTATCACCTTGTGGTTCTTCCTCCCCTCCTCCCACCTTCTTACTGTGACTCCTCATCTTCTTTCCCAGACCAGCCGGAGGGTCTCAGCCTGAAACATCGACTATTTACTCGCTTCCATAGATGCAGCCTGGCGTGCCGAGTTCCTCCAGCACTTTGTGTGTGTTGTTCGGATTTCTAGCATCTGCTGGTTTCTCTTGTTTGTGATTGGTGTGTGAGAAGTGGGTTTGAATTTGTGGGACATTGGCACCAGTATTGTAGAAGGAGGGAGCTGTTCCAATGGGACAGGCTCCACCTGAACCGTGCTGGGACCAGAAACCTGATGAATTGCATAACTAGGGCTGTGGATAGAGCTTTAAATTAAATAGTAGAGAGAGGGTATTGGGTTCAACAAGTTAGAAAAGTATGGTAAAGAGAGTGCAGAAAAGTTTACTAATGTCTCCAGAATTTAATAAAAAACAGAAAGTTTAAAAATCAATTTCAAATTCAAGTTTAATTATCATTCAACCATACATAAATACCCATGAATACAGCCAAACAAATACAAGACTGAAGGTGCTATACCTCAATGCAAGATGAGATTAGAGCGCAGTTAGAAATTGGCAGGTACATTGCAGGCATCCCAGAGTCATGACTGAAGAAAGACCACAGCTGGGATCTAAATATTTAAAGATACATATTCTATTGAAAAGATAAACAGGTGGGTAGAGGGAGTGAGGTGAAGGATCAGAAATGCAGAATACCTGTGGGTAGAGTAAAACCTGCAAGGGTAAAAATACTCTAATGGGAATTATATACAGGCCTCTGAATAGCAGCCAGCATGTGTGGTGCAAGTTACAAGAGGAGACAGAAAAGGCAATGTTATGGTGGTCATGGAGCAATTCAACATGTAGATAGACTGGGAAAATGAGATTAGCACTGGATTCCAGAAGAAGGAATTTGTAGAATGCCTATGAGATGGCTTTTTAAAGCTGTATGGTTAAGCCCATCAGGAAAAGATAATTCTGGATTTGGTGTTGTACAATGAGCCAGACTTTTAAGGAGCTTAAGGAAAAGGAACCCTTAAGAGGCTGTGATCATAAAATGAAAGAATTCCCTGCAATTTGAAAGGAAGAAGCAAAAATTGGATGAATCAGTACTATACAGAAGTAAAGATAACTACAGAAGCATGAGAGAGGAGCTGATTGGAAAGGTATCCTAATAGGATTGATGGTAGAGCAACAGAAGCTTCTAGGAGTAATTCAGAAGATGCAGGATCAGGTTATCCAAAGAAAAGGAAACATCCCGAAGGGAAGATGAGGCAACGGTGGCTAACAAGGAATTCAAAGACAACGATAAAGCAAAAGAGAAGGTATAGAGTATTGTGAAAACTAGTGGGAAGCTAAAGGATTGGGAGACTTTCAAAACACCAACAAAAGGAAACTAATAAAACAATAAGGGGAGAAAAATGTAAGCTAGCAAATAATACGAAGTATATGAAGAGTTTTTTTTCCAGATATATAAAGAGTGTAAGAGAGGCAGGAGTAGGCATTGGAAAATAATGCTGGGTACAAAGGAATGGTGGATGAACTGAATAACTATTTTGCATGGAAGGCAATTGTAATGTTAGCATTCATTTCAAGTGGATTAGAATATAAGAGTAAGCATGTAATGCTAAGGCTTTATAAGATATTGATCAGACCACATTTGGAGTTTTGTGAGTAGATCTGGGCCCTGTATCTAAGGGATTGGAGGGGGTCCAAAAGAGGTTACGAGAATGATCCTGGGGATGAAACAATTAATGTATGAGGAGTGTTTAGAAAGATGAGGGGGGGATCTCATTGAAACCTACTAAATACTGAAAGCCTGGATAGAGTGGAGAGGCTATTTCCATTAGTAGGAGAATCTAGGATCACAGGGCACAGACTCAGAATAAAAGAGCATCTCTTTAGGACAGAGATAAGGAGGAATTTCTTTAACCAGTAGATGGGGAATCTGTGGAGGCCAAGTCACTGGGTGTAGTTAAACCATAGGTTGTAGGGTTATTGATTAATAAGGGTGTCAAAGTTAATGGTAGAAGGCAAACTAATGAGGTTGAGAGAGAGCAATAAATCAGCCATGATTGGTAGAGAATTTGATGGGCAGAATGACCTAATTCTGCTCCTCTATTTTGTGGTCTTATTGTGGAGTTCATTCAACTTTGGTGCAGCACAAAATTGGTGGCATTCAAAAATATCTTCATGTTGTCACATGGCATCATTTTACATTCTATTGAAGTAATTACATTTTGCTTTAAATGTACAACTGAATTTGAATTGTACTTTCTGCATTGCAATCCCTGTCTACCCAAGCACTTTCAATTTTTTAAATTTATTGACACTTTTTTTTGTTCTCATCCTGATTTTTTGTTTCCTGTTTTGTTCCTATGTTTATTCAGCCCTGACTGTGGCACTTTAAAAGGTCAATTCAATTAGTTAAATCCTCTTGTCCTTCTCCATATCCCTAATTTTATTTTTTGCTTTTTCAAGTATATAGTCAATTCTCTTTAAAAGTTATAACTGAATCTCTTCTACCATATTAACAAAAAGAGCAATCTACATTATCACAGCGCTCCGTGTTGAAACAGACCAACATTTATCCTTTTTATTCAATAGATAGCTTCAGGTGAATTCTTTGCTAACTTCAATTATTAATCCTTTTGTTTCAACCCAAATTTCGACTTAGTTAATGTTTGGAAAATGAACTCAAAAATTCCAGGGAAATTTATTAATAATTAAAATAAATTGCAGAACATTAATTATTTAATAAGGAATTACTTCTCTTTCTGAATCAATATCAAGTGGACATGGCACCAATAAAATGCTCATACAAACCCTGAGTAATGAAACAGGACAGATTGGCTGCATGGTTCATCATGTTTTGACATCCCTATATATTTAACCTGCAGCAGTGCAAGACTGATTCTTAAATAGAGCAGCTATAAAATACTGAATGAAAATATATGACTCTTTGAAAAACTTTGCTAAGAATCTGGAAACATATGAACCACAGGTGAAGTGAACAGTGAAATGTTTTCCATCTAAATATATCTATCAAAGCAGATGATTTTAATTATCTAGTGATTTCACATTGAAAGACTTAAACTTTTTTTAAAAACCGTGAATCAGAACCATATATTACACTTACTCTGTATTGGAAATAAACTACTAGTGTCTCATCTGGCCTCTCATTCAATATATCATGACAGGGAGGCAGAGGGGGAGGTGTGGCTCTGTTGGTAAAAATTGAAATCAAATCATTAGAAAGAGGTGACATAGGATCAGAAAGTGTAGAATCATTGTGGCTAGAACTAAGACACTACAAGGGCAAAAATACTCTGATGTGAGTTGTATACAGACCTTCACACAGCAGAAAAAATGTGCCTTATGTATTACAACAAGAGATATAAAATGCAATTTATGATAGTCATGGGGGATTTCAATATGCAGGTATTTTGGGAAATTAGGCTGCTGCTAGATCCCAAGGGGGGAATTTGTAGAATGCTTACAAGATGGCTTTTTAGAACATCTTGTGGTTGAGCCCACTATGGGATCCGTTATTCTGCACTGGGTGTTTTGCAATGAACCGGAACTGATAAGAAATCTTAAGGTAAAGGAACCCCTAGTGGTCATTTTATGATAGTATTCACCCTGTAATTTGAGAAGGAGAAGATAAAGTTAGATGTATCAATATTACAGTGAAGTAAAAGGAATTATAGAGGCATGAGAGAGGAGCTGGCCAAAGTTGATTGGAAGGGAATACTAGCAGGGATGATGGCAGAGTAGCAATGGCTGGAGTTTATGGGAGCAATTTGGAAGGCATAGGGTAGATACATCTCAGAGAAGAAGAAGTATTCTAAAGGCAGGAGTACGCAACTGTGACTGACAAAAGAAGTCTAAGCCAACATAAGAGCCAAAGAGAAGGCATATGATAGGGCAAAATTTAGTGGGATGTTGGAGGATTGGGAAGCTTTTAAAAACCAATAGAAAGCACCTAAAAAGTCATAAAGAAGGAAAAGATGAAATATGAAGGCAAGCTAGTCAATAATATTAAAGAGGGTGCCAAAAATTTCTTCAGACATATAAAGTGCAAAAGAGAAGTGAGAGTGGGTGATGGACCACTGGAAAATGATGCTGAAGAGGTAGTAATGGGGGTTAGGAAATGGTGGATGAACTGAATAAGTATTTCGCATCTGTCTTCACCGTGAAAGACATTAGCAATATACTGGAAGTTTGAGAGTGTCAGGGGGCAGAAGTGAATGAAGTAGCCATTATTTGGAAGAAAGTGATGGGGAAACTGAAAGGTCTGAAGATAAATAAGCCACCTCGATCAGATGTCCAGTAGACTGGAAAATAGCAAATGTCACTCCACTTTTCCAGAAGTGAGAGAGGCAGAATAAAGGAAATTATAGGCCAGATCATCTGACTTCTGTGGTTGGGAAGATGCTGGAGTAGTTTGTAAAGGCTGTTGTTTCAGGGTACTTGGAGGCACATGATAAAATAGGCTGAAGTCAGCATGGTTTCCTTCAGAGAAAATCTGCCTGACAAATTTGTTGGAATACTTTGAAGAAATAACAAGCAGGATAGACAAAGGAGACTCAGTTAATATTGTGTATTTGAATATTCAGAAGACCTTTGAAAGGCTCCACACATGAGGTTCCTTAATAAGCTAAGAGCCCATGGTATTATAGGAAAGATACTAGCACGTATAGAGCACTGGCTGATTGGCAGGAGGCAGAGAGTGGGAATACAGGGAGAATTTTCTGGTTGGCTGTCAGTGGCTAGTGGTGTTCCACAGGTGTTTGTTGTGGGATCACTTCTTTCTACATCATATGTCAATGATTTGGATGATGGAATTGATGGCTTTGTAGCCAAGTTTGCAGACAATATGAAGATAGGTGCAAGGGCAGGTAGTGTTGAGGAAGCAGAGAGACTAAAGAAGGACTTACATGGATTATGCCCGATGCTGGCCCCCAAGGTCTGAGTCGACGTAGTAGTAGTACTCAGATTAGGAGAATAGGCAAAGGAGTGGCAGATGGAATACAGTGTTAGGAAGTGTATAGTCATGCAGTTTGGTAAAGGAAATGGAGAGAAAATCCAAAAATCTGAGGTGCAAAGGGACTTGTCCTCGTGCAAGGTTTTGTAAAGGTTAATTTGCAGTTTGAGTCGGTGGCGAGGAAGGTAAATGCAATGTTACCATTAATTAATAGAGGACGAGAATATAAAAGCAGGAACGCAATGCTGAGGCTTTATAAAGCACTGGTGATGCCTCACTTGGAGTACTGTGAGCAGTTTTGGCCCCTCATCTAGGAAAGCATGTGCTGACATTGTAGAAGTTTCAAATGAGGTCATAAACATGACTCCACGATTAAAAGCCTTATCATATGAGGGACATTTGATGGCTGTAGACCTATATTCACTGTAATTCAGAAGAATCAAGGGGGTATCTCATTGAAACCCACTGAATGTTGAAAAGCCTCTATAGAGTGGATGTGGGGAGGATATTTCCTACGATGGGGCAGTCTAAGACCAGAATCAGAATCAGAATCAGGTTTATTATCACGGCATGTGACGTGAAATTTGTTAACTTAGCAGCAGCAGTTCAATGCAATACATAATCCAGCAGAGAGAGAAAAAAAATAAATAATAATTATAATAAGAAACAAGTAAATCAATTACAGAATACGTATATTTAATAAATTTTTTAAAATATGCAAAAAAACAGAAATACAGTATATTAAAAGAAGTGAGGTAGTGTCCAAAGATTCAATGTCCGTTTAGGAATCCGATGGCAGAGGGGAAGAAACAGTTTCTGAATCACTGAGTGTGTGTCTTCAGGCTTCTGTACCTACCTGATGGTAACAGTAAGAAAAGGGCTTGCCCTGGCTGCTAGAGGTCCTTAGTAATGAGCACTGCTTTCTGAGACACCGCTCCCTGAAAATATCCTGGATACTTTGTAGGCTAGTACTCAAGATGGAGCCGACTAGATTTACAATCCTCTGCAGCCTCTTTTGGTCCTGTGCAGTAGCCCCTTCCCCACCCTCCCCCATACCAAACAGTGATGCAGCCTGTCAGAATGCTCTCCACAGTACACAGCCTCAGAATAGGGGGACGTCCATTTCAAATGGAAATTAGGTAGAATTTTTTTAGCCAGAGGGTGGTGAATCTGTGGAATTCATCGCCACAGGCAGCTGTGGAGGCCAAGTCACAGGGTATATTTAAGGCAGAGGCTGATAGATTCTTGATTAGTCAGGGCATAAAAGGATAAAAGGAGAAGGCAGGAGATTGGGGCTGAAAGGGAAATGGATCAGCTGTGACGAATGGCAGAGCAGACTTGATGGCCAAATGACCTAATTCTACTCCTATTTCTGATGGTCTTATGGTCTTATCATTCCAAGTAAAAAGCTGCAGCTTTTTATCTGTATCACAACTCCAACAAATGAAATCTTATCCAAAGTTGATGAATTATCCCCAAATCACTCTTGGAAGTGTCATTTCATTTCAGGTCAGTTCAGTTAATTCATAAGTATTTTCATTAGTATTAAACTCAATCTTAATTTCAATCCTGACTTTGGATCTTGTCTGTGTTATCCCTATGATCTGCTAGTTGTCCCGGTTATATCCCACAGCTAAATGACTGCTGTAAATTGTTCCCAGTGTGCAGTTGAATAGTAGAATCTACGGGAGATGAGAACATTCTCAGGTAGAATGAACTGGGTGAGATCTTATAAATATAAGTGCTTGGTGATTTGTGGGTTGATGGGCCTGTGTCTATTTGGCTCCATCTATGACTCTATGACTTAGTTTTTCCATGCAGTTTGGAACCACATTCAAATGAATATGCCTGCTGTGGAAAGGAAGTGTATTTATCATCTCAGTTCAAACACGGGCTCTGAGGTCAGATGCACCTGACCTGCACTGCACAGCTACGGAACTGAAGAATGCCTTGACACATGCAGAAGAGCAACTTCATAGCACTTTCCAATGTGACATAAAATTTGATAAATCATTTTCTCATTCACCTTTTTAAATTCCTATGTTAGCATTTCAGATCTTATCTTGATCTTATTATAGTAACAATCATTGAGACTCTTAAAAACATCCATGTATTTTCTGACTATTCATGGTCTTGGCTGATACCTTTTATTATTGCGAGTTAGAAACAATTCACGAGCTAAAGCTCTATAGTTACACTGTGGGAAATTCAGATATTCCGAAACAATGTAACAAAGATAGTTTATCCCACCTTCAAAAATCATTCTCTTTTACATAGTCTGAAAGTTAACTTTGTCAAATCTGTTCCCCTCCATCTTATTTCTTGGTATGCAAGCATATCTCTGCTATGCTGGAAACCACTGGAAATTAACAAGAACATATATTTCTGTAGCAATGTTCATTCCCTGATACACCTCACAAAATCTCACAGAAGTTTTTGACAGTATAAATTTAACACTGAGGTATTTAAGAAGGTAATGAGAATGAACTTACTGAAAAACTCCAGCAGGTCTGCAAATGAAATGCACAGGATTTATTGACTGAGCAGTCCTTGTCGGGTGGGCACCTATTTCCACTTCATGTATATGCTCTAGCTGCAAGGACATTGATCCTACTCCCACATTATTACTCTGGTGCCCTGCATGGATGTCTGCTTAGTCAATGATGCTCCTTTCATCATTGTGGATATCAAAGGTAATGATGTACTGGTAGGAAACAGAAGAACATGGACAATTGGCAGTGGAGAGAAGATGAAGGAAAATGATATTTCACTCTTGTCAATGGTTTGAGAGTATGTAGAGAAGGCCTCTGTCATAAGTTTTATTAGAAAATGCCATTTATACTAATGGGAACCATTCCCATCAAGGAGGACGCTAAGTAGCATTCATGCCAGGACCACTAGACTCAAGAACAATTACTTTCCCCAAGTATCAAGTTTGATTAACACCTCCACCCAATTAACCCACAGCCTACCCCTCCACAACCCCCCCCCCCCACCATCACTACTTTATCATTTCCTGTCAGATTCACTTCATGTACAGACATTCCAGTGTCTAGTGTTGTTTTATGGACAGAATCAATCTATGTATACAAACTATCTTATGCATTAACACCTATTCTGTTCTTTATATACAGTTGTTTGTGTGCTGCGTCAGATCTGGAGTAACTGTAGTGTTCTTGTGCAGTGTGTTGAAACTCTGACTAAACACCAAATTAAACTGGAGCCGATAAAGGCAGAGTCTTAGTAAGGTTAACCATTTACTGTTCACTCTTCCACATTAACATCGTATGGTGAAAACTGTTGATAAAAAAAATACAAACATATACAGCGTCTGTTTCATTCTGGAGACCATGCACGCTCCCTTCTTTTAGCGAGCGTCTCCAGCCGCCCAGGGGAGGGAGGGGGTCACGTCAAACTGCCGCCGGGCTCGAGCCGACCCCGCGTTTGAAATTGAAAATCTGCCATGTACACCGCTCCAACTGTTGCTTCCCTTAACAGAATCCACGTTAATATTGTTACTTCAACATGCCTACCGTCATATGAGCTTACGGCGTTGCTTCTATAATGTTTCTTTGTGGGTAGACACGGAGCTGCACGCGCAGGACCCCACCTTTTCTCTTTCTCCGAACCAGGATTTACCCACAAGATGCGGCGAAACCTGAGATGATCTCATCTCAGGCCGCGATATACCATAGACGATGAATTTGTTTATTCCAGGGACCAGCTGATTGAGCTTATGCCAGATGGTTTAGCGAGCAGAGCGGCCGACACCCCTGCTGAAATCTGGAGGAAAACACACAGAGGATGCAGAGGGGGATCACAAAGGTGAGGAAAGAGGACCGGGTCAAGACAACAGAGACTTACGGAGAAGAGGAGTTCGGTGGGTAATAAAATGGACGAGTTCACGGTGCTGGCCAGGCGGCAGAAAACATTTTGGGAGTGCAGTGTTATGTGTTTTACCGGAACGGGGCTGCACGAGGACATACCTGATCAAATCTTTTCCATGGACGGCTTCCAGACCGTTCAGGCTGACCGGAAGTGCACTGAGAGCGGTAAGCGTAAAGGAGTTGGGTGCTTACTGTTCTGGTTAACAACGGATGGTGCCATCCGGGTCATATTACGATCGAGGAACGTGTTAGTAGACCGGATATTGAACTTTTTGCTGTTGGACCTTGGCCATATTCCACTGAGATACAACACTGGGCGTCACGGGAGGTTGTTCCTGCCTGTGGCCATCGAACTTTGCAGCTCCTCCCGTGGAGGGTCAGACACCCTGAGCCAATAGGCTGGTCCTGGACTTATTTCCATCTGGCATAGTTTGCATTCTGTTGTTTGATTGTTTGTGGTTTTTATATTGCTATATTTGTGCTCTATTATTGGTTGGTGCGGCTGTAACGAAACCCAATTTCCCTCGGGATCAATAAAGTGTATCTATCTATCTAGCTATCTATCTATCTAAACTGTAACATAGTTATCAACTTTTAACTTTAACTAGAAAATAGTTACAAACAAATTATTTAAAGCAGAAATTTAATAAAGTTAAATCAATGCCTTAATGGCAAAACACTCCCCACCTGACCTTTGTGAGGTCACTATGAACATGGTATAGAACTTTAGTCTCTAGATTAGATTTAGGTGGAAGTAGAACGACCTCTGCAACTGGTTTCGGTCTGGAATAGAACATGACAATAGCTTGACATTGTTTAGGTCAATTAATGTCTTAGAAAACAAACATAGTACTGAAATTTTGTTGTCATCTTCAGAAGTTTAAAAAAAATAACTGTGTGCACTCAACAAATTAAATCCTGAAAACTGCAGTTTACTGTACTTGGTTAGAATCACACCAAAACAAATTGGCAATTTGTCAGCAATATCTCAATTCCACTTATTACTGATACTACACATGTGGCTGGGTTCAGTTTTAATGTTTTGGCATCACCCTTTTTACACTTATCTCTGAAAACATAAATATACCCGTTGCAGCTGGCAATCTTCCACAGGGAGGGCACATGACTCCAAACCTCTGGGAAACGCAGTCTGGTGAAGCTGTCAAGCAGTGGATTATAACATACCAGAGAATCTCCCTCACCTATAAAAATCAGGTCCTTGTGAATAGTAGCATGCCTACGGCCTGCAAAAAGGGAGAAGATATGACTTAACTGGCATGTCCTGGAACGCGTGTCAAAACACTGCATGAGACAAGATGGTTTGGTAAAGAAGTCCAGGTCATTCTCTTCCCCACCCAGTAGATAAATAGTTCCATTAAGGTTAGCACCAGCAGCACAAGACACTGCAGTCTCCAGCTGATTAGTTTCAGCCCACACATTCTCACAGACCACATAATAATGACAGCACTGGAAGGTGTGTCCCGAAGGGTTTTCCCACCTAATGAATAAATGGCATCTTCACTTGGGTCGGATACAAGTGTGTGCTGAAGACAATCTCTTGGCAGTGATGTGCATTGTTCCCGGTCCATTGTCTCCATGTTGCACTTCCACATCCGTCATGGGATGGGGCCACCTACCACATACAGGTCACTTCCATGCTTGCATGCAGCAGTAATCTGCTAGCGCAATCGATTTTGCCCACTGACACTGATAGCATCATCATCACGGTGCAAAGAAACTGCTAGTGAGTGTGTCCAAGTGTCTTCTTTTCCAATCAGGTAAATATGGACAATTTCACCAATTTCCTTTAAACTGGATAGCAGGTTCTCAAAGTATTGTGCTCGTTCTTCCTTGTCATGACCAATCCAGGTTTCTATTGCTTTGGCTGGTTTCTGAGAGTGGGGAACACCATGTGGGAAATGAGGCTGTCTTAGGTCTTGAAGTGAATCTCTCCAAGCTTCCCATCTGCTTAGCTTGTCCTCTGGTAGCGGAGTGTCCTAGTCAGAGAGCTCGGAGGTAAGTTCTCTGAGGAGGGCTCTTCCCTGGATCTTAACAGCACCAGTAGACCCAGGGGATCGAAAACTCCACAGCCGGTGAATGGTTTGTTGGTGGTCGGCATGGAGAACGTGAATGTGTCGGTCATGATCTCCCAAAGGTGACCCAAACTCCCTTGTGTGGGTATAGTTTCTCCACCTAGATCTAGGTCCTTGATGACTGAA